>NW_011948422.1:8741541-8792490 GCF_000503995.2 Ceratosolen solmsi marchali
ATGCCGAGAGTTTGACGCTCAATGGTTGATTTAGGGCTTATAAATTAATAAAATATTATTATTATTCTCTAATATCTGTATATCGTCTTGGCGTTAGAACATTTTGTAACCTGTCACGCTAAAACGATATATCAGCTTAATTATAAATATGCCGAGATGTTTAGGGCTATTATCTATAGATTTATGATAAATGCATTAGGAGTGCGGCCGTGGTGAGTTTAGAACTCGTAGTTTAGAAATATTCAATAACGTCTCTCCGTAAGAAATGCGCAACGCCCAATTTGACAGACGAAGTAAGATAAGTTAGCCACAATTTGCACTGGCGAAATAACTCAAAACCTTCAAAGAATTTCTTTATAACGCAATAATTAAGAGTAGCTCGAATCAGTGATCCGTAGTTGAATCACATGCACTTCATGGAGCAATTTTCAATGCGCATCACGGCCACGTATATTCCCAGACGCGCGAAGCGGATGAGCTCGTGAAAAAGAAACGGAAAAATCTGACGTCGCTTCCCTCTACCTTCTTTCTCCCGTCATTAAAAAGCCGTCGCGCACTTCACTCGAGCGTAAGAAGTGAAATTTTCCACTCCACAGAATTTAGAGAGGGCTCTTATTCCTTGCTCCTTTCTCTTTCTATATTACCATTTATTCTTACTGCTGCGATATCTCGCTTTCATCCTTCTTTGCCTAGATATTGCCCTCCTTCCGTTTCTCACATTCCCATATCCAGTGAATATGCGCCAAGTAGAACTTTCCGAACAGTCATCCGCACTGGGACTAGCGTCGCGTCACGGCGAATCTCCGCTGAGAAATCGAGAACGTTTCCTACGAGCCCACCAACATTGCGTATGGGGATGCTCGAAGTACGGAAGATAGAGAAGGACAAATAGAGAGAGAGAGAGAGAGAGAGAGAGAGAGAGAGAGAGAAAGAGAGAGAGAGGTGGTGGGGGGTGGTGGTAGCGTTTAAGTTTATCTCTAGTCTCTATAGCTCTAATGTGCTAATGCGACGAGGTCTTTGTCCTCCGAGCTTTCCTTCTCTCTTTACTTCTATGCTTTTTAACTATTTCTCTTTTCCCATTTCTCTTACCACCATTATGCCTTGCTCGTTCTCTATCACTCTCTCCCTCTGTCTCTACATATCTTCGTCTACTTTCAGACCTTCGTTCTCTCTCACCCCCTATCTCTCCCTATCTCTCTCAACCCTCTCTCTTTATATCTGGTTCATTGCGATATTTAGCTTGGAGATTTCCCTGGCTATTGAATATAAGGACCGTTTGTTGCAGTAGTCGTGGAAATTTCGAATTCCGTACGCGCGGTGAGTCGCAACTCAGGCGGCTCACGAATTATTTACTATACAAGGTGCGCGATATAATGAATTTTACACTTTTGTATATAGTTCATCAATTAGGCCAAATTAGTCTCAGGACTTTGGTTTATCACATCCAAATGTATACAGGCGAATGCGTTGTTATGAATATCTTCACTATACGTTCATGTGTACGATCTCTACATTAAAATAATAAACACACTGACATTCTTCATCTTGGTGTAGAATTAAAATAAGAACTTGGCATCTGTACAAGTTAAATTTCTATAATGACGTCAGAAGGTATTTCGTTATGAAATGGATTTTCAGCATAAAATTTCTTAAAATTGAATTTCTTAAATTACAAGAGATGCAAATTTACTTGTACTCTACAAATGTTTGGAGTATTTAATGGTGACAATAAAACGCCGTATTTTATACGTAATTCATATGAATAAATGTAGATGTATTAGACATGTAAACTTATAGAAATACATAATATAATAAAAATATTCAATAAAAATAATAACCAATAATTTACAAAATATACTATGTGTAATGATAAATAACATATTATCTTATAATTTAAATAACATAATAAATAACATAACATAAATATGTACAACAATTATGTAAATAACAATAATAAACACATTCTACGTCGAAATAGATAATTATGACATGTTTAAATGACACATATATTAGATAATTAAATTAAATTATTACATTTTAAGTATTGAGGCATTATAATAATAAAGATGATGTAAGAACATTTTTATAAAGAACAAATAAAAAAAAACTTATATAATTTATTAAAAGTAACAATGGTACTTTGGTAAATGATGCTAAGGTATAAATACTCTGTTTTTCTCTCATTCGCAAATGCATTTTTTTTTTTTATAATAATCACTGTAATAAATGTTATTTTTAATATTAGCTTTTAAACTTTATTAATCGAGAATGTATATTTGTTTAGTATATTTTTTTTATATGGACTAGTTGTAGTCTAGTTGGATCCTATATATAAGTACTTGGCAATTATTTTTCAATATTTATGACATAATATTATCAAATATATTCAGCAAAGGAATATATAAATGCAATATATGAAATACCTTTATTACGAAATTAAAAATAATATTCAAAGAGCCCGTTGATTCATATAATTATACAATAATGCAATATACAATAATGCATTCATAATTTTTGTTTTATTTTGTCATAAGCGTCCTTCATCGCATTTATTAAGCTTATATAATCTTATCTAGCGTAGGAAAATTAATCCTAACATTGAAGTAGAATTTGTCCAGACAATCGAAAGGGGTCAACTAACATTTCTCGATGATTTATAATACAAATTTGTAATAAATTATCGACATCTCAATAACAAATTTGACAATACTTAATTATAAAAAGTTTAAAAGTTTGTAGTTGATGATAAGTGTTGTTTTTTTAAATTACTTTCATTTATGTAAAGCAATAGTATATTATTGGCCTTTAAAATTAATAGTTATCTGTGAATTATTATATATGCAATTATTAATATATCTCTTGGTGTATATATATATATATATATATATATTTTCAAATATTATAAAATTTTGAAATATTCATAATATTATACGTTGATTTTTCATATATTGCACAGTATAGTTCTGTCATTATAAATTTTATTCATAAGAAATTGATCTAATGGTTACAATTTTGGTTACAATTTAATATTAATGTTAGTTATTAATTTTTTTATTAGATTCCTTTTCTATCCTGTTTTTTTTTTTTTAATATATTATGACTGATTGAAATACATAAATGTATTCGCCATATACTATCCGTTTCAAGACCATTAGTATAATTGTTATTTGAGCTGCAAATTAGCATTTTCCATCGAATACACTTCAAATAACAATAACAATTGTATTTGGTAAATCATAAATGTTCGATTTACGTTTAATAAGGGTTTTAATAATTAAGATTTATGTAAGGCTTAATCAAACCTTTTAAATACCTTTTAGTATCAAAGTAGCGATAGTCGTACATTTCGACATTAATCATCTTCGCGACTACATCATATCACTCGAATTTCAACTATTTTCGACTATATAATCAAATAGAAATATCAGCAGACACTTTACTATGAATGCATGATAGTTTTGCATTCATAGAGCAAAACGTGTCTCGTTCTCGAAAGTCAACTGCATGAAATATTTTTGGCGTTAGAGGCATAGGCGGACGGCCAGTGGGGCACATTTTCGTTTTGAAATGCTCGTTACCTGTCGACGTTGATATTTGCGGTTTTCCCGATATAATGAATATGTGCCATTATCATTCGAGTTCATACATTATATGGATATATGGATCCATGAATTGTATGCAAAATGACTATTCCTGCAGGTGCGTGATTGCTAAATTGCTAAATACATAACATTTTATTGAGAATAATCTATAGATGTCTGTTACTGTTTGATGATTTATACGTAAGATGGCTGGAGATAATTTCGAGCATTTACAATCGCGAGAATTACAATTTAGAATCTGTACTGAGTTTAATTGGTAATAATTTTATCTTATTGGGATAGAAATATTGTATATTGAAAGAAACCGAATGAAGAAGCCTCGTGATTCTTTCATAATTCTTACATACGGCAAATTTATTGAGATTTAGTTCTCTTTTTAAAAAAAAATCATGCTATATATATAAAAAGTTTTCTCATAGACATATTAAATCATTCTTTATCAATTGATCTTATCAAATATTTTATATTTTATAAAAATAGCCAATTTTGTGCTAATTTTCGGATAATAGTTTTATAATGATTAGTGTTGCACATCGCATGCGAAAAATTCGAGGAAAAGCTACGACTGGTTACCAATGAATTAACATTTACAATGATCTAATAATATTTATATTGTTAAATAAAGAGCTTTCGATTTAGATTTTTGTTACTGTATATATTATTATTCATAAATAAATATTGAGAACTTAATAATATACACCTAATTAACTCTCATTGAGTAATCATTAATAAATAGAATTTTTATTATTTATTTATTTAACATTTTTATATCACCTTATGATAATAATTTTATTTTTCATATTAAAAATATCTATTATCAATTTTTTAATTATGATAATGTATTTTGCATAAAATACGAAATTTTATCGTAATTAATTTTTTTTGTTTCAGGTAAGCTTTTAGAATACTGCTGTTTTATGATTTTTTTCTTTTTTTTTTCTTTTGACATGTAAGTAAAAACATAATATTGTTCTTTTAAACTATAAGGTATTATAAAATTATTATTCATGAAAATTGTATCAATAACTAATGCAAATATTAAAATAAATATATTAATTATTTAATATTTATTAAAATGGAATGAAATGGCATATTATGGCCATTTAAAAACATAAAATTTAAAAACACAAATAATGAAAGTTATTTAATGGTTTATTAGATATACACACAAATATTCATAAAATATCTTTTTAAAATTATAATTAATTAAGGCAAAAGAGTCTAATCAAATGAATTATTTAGATTTCTGTGTTTTACATACGGAATATCAATAATAGCTTTCTAACACGTTCTCAAGCGGTTTTCTTTATTTAAATTATTTATTATATAATTCAAAAGAAAAAAATAATAATAATGAAAAAGACATCAAATATAAGTTATACAATATTTGTTTACAATAATTTGCAAAATTAAATAACAAAACATTGAACCATACAGTGTAGCGTTTAGAGTGTAGTATTGAATTTGAGTTATTTTAAAAATTCATGAAAATTAAAAAAAAAAAATTTAAAGCTTGAAAAAGGTTCTTTATATTTTCAATATGACGAGTTAAACCTCTATTACTAAATATTTTATAGAAAATACTGGAATCCGTTTGATTTGAATATACTCTTTTATTATTAAGTATTAATTTACTATCTAAAACGTAGAAATATTTTAACATCTTGATTTTCTATATTAAGAGCGTAAATTCGAAATACTTTATTGACACGTGAAATATAATATTTTAAGTGTACATCGTATAATACTTTATGAATATTTATTATGTATTTATTTAAAGTAAATGTATAATTGTGACATATTCTGTATTTTAAACGAAATTTGATCTTCTTTTAACGTTATTTTTAGAACTGCAGAGATAAATTCATTGAATGATACAAAATTTGAGAGTTTCCATTTGAAACTTGAATGGAAGCCTTTAAAAAGGCAAGGCAATAATTAATTATTTAAAAGGATATAGAACCTAAATTGGCATAGAATCAAAATGTATTAAGCTACGACCATTGAGATGCTTGTTCAACTATTATATTATAAAAGGTCTTGTACTGAATTTTCTATTTGAAAATACCGGAAGATGAAAAATATTATTTTCTTTGGGATATTTACAAGGACTTTTGTAGCTTTTAGTATATAAAAATATGATTGATAAATAATACAAGTATATAGCATATTCAAAAGGATCAAAAGTCGTTCCATGAAGAAGATACAAGGCTTAAATGATGTAACGTTGTCATGAAATAAAAAAGGGGAATTTCCATGCTTTATGCCATAATATCTTATTCTCATTTCATATTTCGTTGGCAATAATTTTTGTCTCTCATCATTAACATGATTATGTGCATGTATTCATAGGCAGATCAAGTAACGCAAAGTTCGTAATAAAAGTTTACAATAAACCATAACGCTGTGCAGCATCTGCTTCCCCGAGTATCAAAACTTATCATTGCAAATTTTTCGAACATCAGTACCTCATCCTCGGTAATAATTTTATCGTATTTATTCGATGGTTCTGAAGGATATTATTGACGCATATCCCTGGTATCGGGATGTTACGATTTTCCTCGCGCTCAGCTTCCAGTTACTTTCGCATGTGCGCACGCGCGCTCGATTTTCAAAAGTGACAAAGGCTTTGTGCCATTTATATTCAAAGTCCCGAAGTGCTGAATAATGTCCTTCGGCTATGAAAGGACCGTTCCGCAGCATGCATTTGGCCGGGAATCGAGAGCCCGCACCGTGATCCTCGAAAAGTGGATTCGGGTTTTCTGTTACGCATTATAATAAAATGTCGTCGTCTTAACTAAAGCTAATAGGGCGGCCGACCTCCTTTTACGATTAGGATACAATGCCAGCGACAAGGACGACAGCCCAATCCACCCATTGCTGATACCTTCTATTTGAACAATGAGTCGTTTTCTTTTCGTTCTTTTTGTTGCAATAGAAATAATCGTATTGAACACTTTTTTTGTAATTGAAAAGCTTTTCCCTTTACGGATTTTGGTTTGATTCAATTAGTATTTTATTTTAAAATAAATTTTTGTTTCATTTTTTTTTTTTTTATACCACTTTATTGCAGCCGGCGATTTATTTTACCTATTAGTTCACAAATTACAAAAATCTATAGTTTAGCGTATTATAAAAGTTTTGAAAATTGTATTCGTTAATCCAATAATATGAAATGTTTAACAAATACTTATTCAAAGAATACATTCAAATAACTTTAAGGGAGCTCCAGTCGTCTGTGACAAAAACATTTTCTTTTTTAACTTAATCATAAAATATTATAGATATTCTTACCTGTGTGTATTGTGTATATATATATATATATATATATATATATATATAATTAAATATATTAAGTATTTAACAGAACAGAGTATTTTTTATTTTTTAAATTTTCACGAAATAAAAGTTCTTCTCTTTTTTTTGTCTTATAAATATATAGTTTCTATTATACATAATACAAACAATAATAATTGAAAGGAAAGAGAATTATAAAAGTAGTGCTAAAAAAAATAACAATATTATATTAAAAAAAAAGTTTTTCGATAAAAATGGTTTTAAAAATTCGGGACTTTAAAATTTTCATAAAAAAAAGCGAATTTTCAGAAACTTGTACAAAGTTTACGAGATAGTGACATATGTTTTACACGTTTACAAATTTTTTCAAGTCCATTTCAGCCTCAAAACTTTCAAAGCTAATAAAAATGAAAAAATAGTTTTGTGAAAAATGCATTTGAAGGTTTTGCTTACAATGTCAATGCTGCGTACGTACATTTTGTTTTCTACTACAATATCAAAAGCTATAATATGTATTTCAAACATTAACACACAAAGAGTTTTTCTTCAAAAGAAATGCAATTAAAACATTAATTTGGCTATTTAGTTTCCTCAAAGGGTTGCTATGCAGCAGAAAATTTAGTAAAGTATGATATCTTGAAAAGTTGTAAAAAATGCGACTAAATTTATCGAAGAAGTACGACATAAACTCAAAAGGTCCAATTGTTATTGCTTATCCACTAGTTTATCATAATATTTATATATTTTTCAAAGGTTAAGTATGAGGTAGTAAATCAAGTAGAATAACCATTTCTATAATACCTTCGTATTTAAGCGTTTCTACGATTAATGAATTATCGATTATTTATCGAGTATTATCGAGTATTTTAAATGCTTAATTATAATTTTGTCTACGGATCAGAAAAATGTCTGCAAATATGCTGATACTTCGTATAAGAATGCGCGATAAATGTGTGCGAAACGCGAGCCCTATGTAAAGAATTATCTATTCTCAAGAATAAATCGATATTTTCGAAGTAGCCATGAAAAATAAAGTTTTATTGTTGAACGATCGGTTTAATATTTTTAAAATGCCGTCGATCAACACATTGAATATTTCATATTTAATAATTTATATTAATATTTTTTTCTAATTATATAATTTGAGTATTAAAATATGTTTTTAATAAGGATACCACGTTATATGAAACAATTTATTTTTAATTATTCAGTTAAGGAAGGCACTATTAACGAATAATCGCATAATGCTTATAATACTGTAATATATTTTTATTTCATTTTATGGGTGTAGTCTACTGATTTAAATTAAATTTTTGAAGACGAATTAATAAAAGAGATGAAAGAAGTGACGCATACCATACAATACAAAGGGTTAAGTACAACAAAAGATATATGATGTATTGTCAAACTCGAATGTGGCTTTTATCACTTGATTAAGGGTATCAAAATATTTATGAAGTTGTCGATTAAAAACATATGCTAGGCAGTTAATATTTAAACTTATATGTCACCTTTACTAAAGCGATTTCAAGTTTGTACATTTTTTGAAGGTTCCATTGCAAAGGCGAGACCATCCATATCTATTCATCATATTCTATTGAACTGCATTTCATACATTTGTATAATATACTAAAGAGAAGATAATTCAAATTTGAATACCAGTCCTCAAGTATAATAATTCATAATAAAAAAATAGTTTATTTTGATATTTAATTAAATGAAAAATTAAAAATAAATTATCGAGTATAAAATATAAGTTTGTTTTAGAATTTCAAATAATTGCAACTTTATTCATTTGATATTGAATAAAATAGATATTCTTTATAAATAATATATTATGAACATTTATGATACTTATTTGAAAATAATAATATTTAATATAATATATTCATATTATATACAAATTTAAGTATATAAATTATATATAAATTGTAATATTTAATATGAATAAATATTAATAAATTGTAATAAATTAATTACGTAAAAATAGGAGAGGAGGATTGAAAACGTTATAAATACAAAATTTGTTGTTGCCTTGTTTTTTTTTTTGTTTTTGTTTTCAACAATATTAATGCATAATGTATTAAATATTAATGTATTTTAGAACAATAATTGTTTAAAATACATTAATATTTCTAAATAACGATGGGGAAAATCTAAAAAAATACTTTGATATCCGATAACATAAGTAAATATTCCTTCTCATTAAAATCAACCTCACTCTCTCGCTCTCTCTCTCTCTCTCTCTCTCTCTCTCTCTCTCTATCAAGTTCAATTCAAGAAAGGAGTTGTAAACTTGCCAATGGGATAACGAGAAAAAGGTAACACAATCGCGTTTCATACTCTGTCAAGAGAATGGATTTCTGCAGTTCAGAAAGTATAAGAAGAAGAAGAAAGAGGTGAGGAAAGATGAGGGGAAGGAGACGGAGGAAAAAAAGCAGCAGAGGAAGCAGAAGAAGACGAGCAAAACGATGATGAATAAGATGAAGATGAAAAGCCTTGAAAAGACAAAGTTTCATCCATTTAATAACCAGAGTGGCGCGTTCGAATCCCATTAGGAGAATAAGGGTGCCATATGCGCGCGCATTCGCGTCCCAAATCACTTTAGTCCATGTAGGTTATCGCCAATGGCCCTCCTACGCTCATTAGTAAAATCGCAATTACAATAGAACTATTTACAATATATATATATGCAACTATTCATATTATCTCTTACTATAAAACTATACGAAAAATAAGAAATTTGATATTCCAAAGACCAAGCTAACGTAAAGTGCCTGGATAGTACAAAGGAAGATGATCCTCATCGCTGTTCATCGCGCGCACAGAAATAAATACAGTAAGGATAAAGCCGGCGTACGTAGATTTGTCACTCATTCGTAGACCTTAGATGCATTATATATATATGCGTAGCGTAAAGCATACACGCGTACACACGCACACTCACACGACTACTCTATCCCCCCAGCCCCAAAGAAGCATAAAGAAGGATAAAGCGACACAAGCTGTTTCTATGAAGTGAATCGTAATCCTTTTTTTTCTTTTAAATTTTGTCTATAGAACAAACTCTTATTTCTCTTCGTTTCGCTTAGTATTCTGGAGACAGAAAGAACGAAAACTAATTATTTAACTGTTAATTAGAGAATGATTGTTAGTTTTAGATATTTGTTTTAATTGAATCATTATTGCGAGTTTACTTTTCACTAAAGTTCAGCAAATACGTAATATTGAATTTTTCTCTCCTCATAAATTTGTATAATATGATTTGTCGAATACTTAAAGGTCTTAAATAATGTTTGATGTCATAACGCAGTATCGCGATTGTTTCAAACATCTCTGAATCAAAATTGAATTACAAGAGAGCAAACCATCGAATTACTTTTGCTTTATATTTATAAACCTTATAATACATATATATATATATATATATATATATATATTTGTTGGGCATTAAGGGGTTGCAATTCTTAAGTACATTAATATTTCGACCGTCGTCTTATCTCTTAAATTTCATTCAGCCAATTCTCTTTTGCATTTCTATCAAGTTTTCACATTATTACGAAACTGCGTAATTTTCTCGTGCCCTCGGCTTAATCTGATTTTCGATTATCTGTAAATTCGCTTAGTCATTATTACGTAGGAAAATTGTTGGAGGGCTGAGAATTACCGAAACTAAGAATTATATTTGGATGCAGAAGACGATAAGGCACGCTCGTCTAGCTCTCTAGTCGTGATCGAGAACAAAAATATGGCGATAGATATAGAATCGAAAAGTGCTCGAGCCATTCGCGTCATTCGTAACGCTCGTCGTGCATTTTAAGTGCAAAAGGGCAAGAGACAGAGGAGGCGTGCGCCTCCCGAACAGGAGACAGAGAAATAAGACAGAGTCCTACTTACCCCGACAGGGTATGCGTTACGCGTCGTTGAGACGGAAATGGAGACCCTTTGACGCTCCCTCTTTGTCCTTTTTCATCCTCATCTTTTCCTTCCTTCTTTTTCCCCGGTGTTGGGCGCGGCGGTGGGGCCGATGGGCGCGCGACGTGGCACGGCGGCTCGGGCGGGTCGGGACGTAGGGGCTAGTGATCACGGCGAGGAAGAGGCGGAGAAGGAGGTGGAAGAGGAGGTGGCCGTAGAGAGGGTCGCCAAGAACTACATAACGACCTTACGGCAAAGCGCCACTCGAAGGAGCTGCCAGACTTTTAAAGACGCGTCGCGGGTTCGCCTGCCCCAAGAGACCCTGGTGGAGCAGCTACGCGTGGGTAGCATTTTGCGAGCGGATGCGAATGCGAGCCGACAGCCATCGGTGTCGTTCCTCTGCAGAAAGATGCGGGTTGTCACTAGGGGAGACACCGACTCTCCCTTACATCTTTTCTTTTTATTATCGTTATTCCAAGGTTATTTTTTTCTTCATCGGAGGAGATTACGGTCTCAACTATGTGCAAAGCCGACGTTAATGAAAGTTCAATTTGTTCTTAATAATTTGCTCGCATAATCGGAGCTTAATATGGTGTGAAGTATTATAATTATGGTAAATATATGAATTGGTACATAGGGAAGCATAATAATATTATAGCCACTTGCTTCTTTTCTTTTTCAATACGTTCACGTTCACTCGTACTTTAGAGTGACTGTACTGAAGATTATTCTGGAACTCATATGCTTAATACAGATTCTGCGATTGTATAGATCGAAAATATACGTTCTTTAAGTGAGAATTTAAATTTATTTTATATGTTTGTGTGGTACATGTAATGTAGACACTTAAAAAAAAAGACCAACTTCGATGAATTTTCTATATTTCATTATTTATCAATAATGTATTTATCATAACTTTCATATAATTAAATCAAGTTTTAAATTAAATTTTGCTCGTATTCATATATATATATATATATATATATATATATATGAATAAAAGAATAGGGTAGATATTTAATTCTTTCATTCTTGTTGGAAAGTTTTAATTCCTTAAGGCGGATACGAAGCAGAAAGCTATTTATTTTCCGGTTTATTATAATGTATTCCAAACCAATTGAAATTGGCACCAAATATATACTTTGCTTATAAAGATACGATGATAAAAATTTCCGTATAGTAATCCAAGCTATACATTTTATATAAATATTTATAAGTAATATTCCGTAAATATACATATATATATATATATATATATACAACTATAAATTAGTATTAAAATGTTATTTTTTTCAATATAATTTCGATTAAATTGGATATTTCGAAAAAGTGGTTAATTTAAATATTATATTATTAGTATTTATAATCAACAATTGATTAATAAGCAATAACCTGACTTGTATAGTGGATCAGCTTCCTATAAAATGTAATGTATAATATTATTGTTATAATAGTATTATTATTGAATAATTCTATTAAATTACTAAAATAATTTTTTTATTCCATTTGGCTAATAATCATAGACACTTTTATTTTCATTATTTTTCACCAATTGTTATATATATATATATATATATATATATATATATATAAATTAAAAACATACAATCTATCAAAGTAATAGTATTTTGTCATTGATATATTATTAAGTATTGATAGATGATTGTGGATACTCAAAAAATATATGTAAATTCAAAAATATGAATTTTCTCAAAAGTTTAAAATAACAATGATAATTGATATTGCCAAAAAGATTATTACATAATAATAATTATAATAATTTTACATGCTTAATTGTAATATATGTATAGGAGTAATTATAAAATTATATTATATTATTAGTTTCAATATAAACACATTGATTTTTTCAGTTGCTAAAAAATTTTATTGGCTCAATTTACGTAATTTAAATTGAAGTAAAATTAATATTACGAAAATAGAAAACATACTGTCAGCATTTTTTATTTCATATTTACAAAACATCATTCATCAGTATAATGGTGAATTTTGTAATGATGTTTAATATATTAAGATTTTTATAATATTGTAAAAATAATCTACAAATCAATATTTGCATTACTGAAAACCAATTATTTTACAATACTCTTAATACATAAAAGCACAAAAAAATAAATACCGAGAATAGAAATATGTAAAATTTATTATTCTTTTAATAACAATGAAGTAGTAATATTTTATTGTTCAGTTTCAATCATAGTTTTATAAACTGATTTTGATTTATAAAATGGATGTGTCAATTAATAAAAAATGAAGATATTAGGAAAGATTTATTTTGTATATGATTTTATTTGAAGAGTATTAGCATATTAGTTATTAGTTTATTAGAAATGCATTTTTATATGATATTGTTTATATTGGTTCGAATAAATGCAGCCAAATAATAAAAATTTTTATTTATACTAATGTTTTATGATTTCATAATTAATGTATAGAAATTATTGATTTCACGTGTGTATAAATAAATTGCTTATATTTATTTATTTTATTCATTTTATAAAGAATTATGCAATGAATTTAAGTTGGGAAAATCTTGAAATTTTTGAAAAAATGCACTATATTTCATATTTAGCATATTTTCGAAATACATCATTACGATTTTACTTTATTATTATTCTTTTCAATTAATACAGAAAATATGGTAATACATTATACAAGCCTCGTTCTCTTTTGAAATTCTAAATAAATGTGCACAACTTTACGCATTTATTTTCCAGATTTATATTATATATGCAATCTTATTTGCAATATATAAATGTCGGTTTAAAAATATGGATAGGAAAATAAAAGTTTATTAGAAATAATTTTTAAGACAATATTATTATTTATAATAGACTGTAATATCGTTGACATTCTTAGGGCATTGCATTATATAATAATAATGTTTCATATTTACACCTTTATATAAATTAATCCTTTTGAGGTGCGAGAAATTGAGAAAAAGAGATAGAAATATTTTAAATGTGAGGGGAAACTAAAGTGTGGATTCATCACATTAAATTTTATGCTCTTAGTATACATGACTATACGCGGTACTTTTCTCTTTTCGTCTACATGCTGCTGCTCTCTCTTTCTCTCTTTCTCTCTCTCTCTCTCTCTCTCTCTCTCTCTCTCTCTCTCTCGTACTTTTGCTCTCTTCAGAACTTAACTCATCTTGCCGCCCTCTCTTTATTTGTACCGAGGGAGGGAGAAGCTGGTCTACGCATCAGTGAATGCGCTTATGTATCCCCCCCCACCCCTCCAGGATTACGCGAAAAACACATTTACACGCACTATGCCTGACCTACCCTATATTTATAAATACTCATACACTCACGCGCGCGCACACGCATACACAATCACGCACTCACGCAAACATACATGCACACGCGCACGCTCACATACACACTTATACACACGGACACATAGATATAGGAATGCGCGTGCAAGCTTGTGTATGCATATGCTGCAGTGGTGACATCTCTTACGCTTAGAGTCTCTTATTCAAAATCTCTCGATAATAATTTGATACTAAAAATTTCATCCATTCCAATAATATATTAATGCATTGCATATTTATATATACATGGGTATCAAAATAAAATTCTGAAACTGCGTGTTAATATTTTTCAAAGGCAAAAATAATGTCAAGAAATGGCTTTGCTACTTCTAACGAACAAATTTTCTTTTTAATCTGACAGAACAAGGTACACTTTTTTTTTTTTAAGCAATATTTCCTCGGACATTTCTATCTCTAATAAACTACATTTTTTTTTATCAAACACTTATAATGTCCTTATCATTTATCAAAATATATAGGAATTGAAGGGTATATTAGACAATTCAACTTGCAATGGATAATCGTTATTTATTTTTACGTATATTTTTAGTTTACTCTATTTCTAATTATTATTTGAAGATTTTTCTCGTATTGACCTTAACGAAAGCGTTCGCGCCATAGATTGTATAAAAAGGAAAAAGATATTCTTTGGCGTACCACGGGAATTTGTGCTTGTGTACACAATACTATTGTTGCTCAGTTACATGCACTCGTGTAATCACATAAGACGTTTCTTTTTCTTTTCCGTTTCCTCATATTTTCTAACTGCCTTTTTTCTTGCTTAAAGTACATCAAGCTTTCTCGCACTCACCGCATTTTTTAACATTCTTGTTCTTTCATCGTTTTATGTGCGTGCGTGTAGGAAAATCCCATTGCTCGCGTGCTATCTTTTGTGTGGTAAGCACGTGCATCGCATATCGCCAACCTAGAAATGTTTTGTACCTGTAAATTTTTCTGTTTTCGAAGGAAAAGTCGGAAGGGGAAGAAAAAGTAGAAGAACATGAAAAAGAAAAGAGTGCGACAATGGTGAGGGTATCATCGATGTTGCGAGTTTGGTTGTGTGTATCTTTTGCTTTGTACGTTTTAAAGTTGATAGTCTATTTGTATTTTAATTTTATTGCTCATATCACCTTTAATTTACGGGGTATGTAACAATTTTTTTTTTGAATAACTACGGTATCAGTATATCAATAATACCGGTATAATTACCAAAAGGGTGAATAAAGTTTAACTACTTTATCAATCGATCCTATTACTTATATCCTAGTAATATCAACTATCATTATGTAATAAATTGTAAATTATATTACAATTATATTGAAGACCAGTTGAAGAAATTTGCAATATTCAAATATAGTAATGGGAAAGTAAAGTGTTTCTTTACAGAGAGCTTTATTTACGCCAATCGTATAAAGAAAAGCGGAAAGAAAAGAGGGTCGAGCAAAAGAGAAGCTCGACGAGTAAAAGTACAGTCAGGGTAAGTAAAGTATTGTGATTTCAGTCTGTCGGAGTATTTTTGGCAGAATTGCCTTAGGTGCTCTGGAAACGACAATGGAAGTAAATAGTACCTGGGGTAGGTTACGTTTTCCTCGATACCATACAGATCTTCAACGTAGGATCGATGGGTTGCAAAGACGAGCGTTTAAGTATTAGTTAGGACGCAATCCGATAGAACTAGTAAAGGGAAGGTAAATTCTAAGTAATCAAAGTTCACCCTGTTGAAGCATATTTGATTTTGAAAAGAGAATCTTGATGAGGGTTGAAAGTGTGTGTTGAAAAGTACCGATTTAGGATACTATGCAACTATGATTTTATCATAGACGTTGATATAGTCGGTACTCTTGGTAGTAACTAATGCATTTTGTGGAAAGTTGATTCATTGCCGATGGGAGAAGGTGAGATTAGCCGAAGGTTAGCAGTAGTCGGTAGTTCACTAGAAGATAACGTAAATGTTTCTTTTAAAGCAACGGATTAAGTGTTGAAAGAGAGTGTCATTATATTCTAATTATATTTACAATCAATTATACAAAGTAATATTTAAATGACTGTTAAATAGTATTAAAATAAATATCAATAAGTTTTTTAAGTATTCTTAACTTTTTACGGGATATGGCCTCTAATGATATTTAAAATTATGCTACACACGATGGTATTAGAAATAATTTTATTGTCGACGATTTATCGAATTTTCTCGAACTATTATAATGCCGATCGAAATAAAATTATGTAATCTGTTATTAAATAATTGAATCATCTTTATCTCTATTGATGATTAATTTCGTAAGTTTTAGTATTCTATCTGGCAGAATTATGATGAAAAATAATTCTTATGTTAACATTATTATTCCTTAATTTTTCTTTTATAAATTTTACCCTAACTTAATAGTCAATTTTTACTGTACCTTTACTTAAAAACGAGACGTGCAAATTTTTTTAGAAACGGCCAAGAAAAATTCAATATATTTAACGAAACTACCGAAGCAGATCCAACAGCTCGATTCATCATTAATGAAGAGAACATCTTTTATAAAATTAAATTAAATTAAAGATCTGGATGCGTTCACGAATTGCGGTAATTTTTATCCAAGATTAAGAAATTGAATCAATTATGGACTCTACACATTACTATAACCGTAAATAGTTAAGTTTTTGAACAATAGTAAAATTATTTAATAAATAACGGAAGGAATCGCATTTGAATAGATAAATGTCACATTTTCCCCAATACTCATCAACTTCTTGTTTCAAGGTACAGTGTACAGTTTGCTACGGAAGTAGTTCCTGGAAATACCAGTGTGGTCGTTGGGTATTGGCAAAAGTTGTTACTTAATTGAGTATTAGATTTTGACAGTTTATCTACGACTTTAGGAAACCCTGATTAAATTGCCCAGAAAACTCCAACATTCTAGAAATTCTCATGAAATTTAACTGAAATATTTAAGTCTGCTGGTTTAACTTTATCATCCATCGTATTGCATTTTACTTGAAAACAAAATGTATAATCGTAAAATATAAACTTTAAAGTTTATAGATCATAGATATTTTTAATTACTTACTACGTATTCTCTATGCGAGGTGTATAAGGATAAGGAATCAGCCATCGGATTCATGTACGATGAATCGAAAGTACTTCAATATCAGATTTTAAATTATCCTTAAAAATGTGTTAGAAATGATTGCGTACATATCGGTGTAATAAAAATTTTGTCGTTAAAGAAATCTTACATTATGTGTGCATATATATTTGTGTATGTTTGTATATATATATATGTGTCATCGATTTACCGATTAGATGTTTTATGTTCGTAGTAGGGAGAATACCGTGTGGTTTCATTGAAAATCAGCGACGGTAGTACAGACGATCGTCTGAGCTATTTCCGATAACAAATTCATTCGATGTATTTATTTATTATTCTTCTTAAAAACGCATTTGTTATAAGGATAAACAGTAACTTTTATTGATTTCGTATTAATGGATACGAACAGAGTCCATTCAATTTCATTGTTTTATGCATTCAACCACTGCTACTAATCATCAAGCTGATCTTGTGATCTTGGCTTACGCTGACCCAAACATGCAACTCCAAGTATCGAAGAAAAGAGTTGACTCGATGTAAAGTTATTGAGCTATTTGTTGTTTGTGGAGCTGCAGTAGATAGTGGTTAAGTTGACTGTTGTACTTGCGGCTTATCAACAGTAGGCAAACGACGAACACACCTGTAGTATGTATCCGAATGTCTGACTTGCATCAGTGTGTTGATTGATCATAATGAAACCACATTCGATACTATTTGTTACCCATAATATTTGAAAATACATCATACGATAGTTTGCTTTAATAACATATATTTAGAGCACAAATTATCATTCCTTTTTTCGACGGCCTTTTCACACAATAACAAATTTACGTTAAAATTGCTACAAGTTGTAGTCTTCATTGAAGTTAGTACTAGTCGTTCATTGAAGAAACGCGAGTACTAATATATTCAAATTAATAGGCAAAAATAATTTCGAAATATATGAAGGAGTTTCGGTATAATTTAATTATTTCTTTTACATGAAAACAGTAAAAAAGTCATATCGAAAATAATGAATTGTGATATTTCGATCAAAAATTATACTTTCTTATTTTTTCAATAATTTTATTTTTGCATTACTCTCAATTACATATTAAAATTCCTTATTTTTTGAAGAAAAAGTTTTATTAAATTTTAATATGCTCTCTCGAAGTACGTCGATATTATTGCTTTTTAAATACAAGCAGCATCGATATTAAAAAGATATTATTGAATAAAATGAGTTCTGTTAGTGAAAGGTAGTTTAACTATTTCTTAAGTCATGCGCTAAAAAGAAAACTCGCTCACGATAGATTTCGTTCATCCTGTCTTTCTCAAAAAACATTTTATTGGTAAATGAATGAAAATTATAATACGAGTTAATAAAATAGAATTGCTACAATAAGCAACAATACTTTAATTAATTTGACTATTTTATTTGTTGGATCTTTTGAAAAACTTTGTTTATTCTTCAATTATGAACAATTTTTTTTTGTAAATTTTAGAGAACCTTTAATTTCAAAGGGCTATCTTAAGCAAAATTAATTAAATCTATATTCCAATCTTAAATTTCATATAAATTGAAAACAAAGTTTAACTTTAAATTAGTTTGTATTGAATTTCGTGTATCCTTTAAAAAGCTTAGTAAATGAAACCGAAACTGTACCAATAGAAATTTAATAGTATTAAAATTGCTGTAAATTCTATCAAAATAAAGTGAAAATAATTGGAGATTATTTGAATTATAAAGAAAATATATATTAATGCCTAAAGTAAAATGAAATGAAATAGATTGTCGTCCACTTAAATATGTCAGAGGGTCTGAATTTTCGGTTATTAGTAAAATAATTTTTTAATTTACCCAGTAGCATATTTTAAACGTGTCATCAAATATCAAATGTTGTTTAAATTTTTCCTGATCAAATTGTAATATTTTGACTTAATCTGTTTTTAATTGCATTTTTATTAACATTTATTGCATGCACATCGATAAATCTAATGGAATTTTTATATGTTCGCTTTAAAACTTTTCGCACCGAACTATGTAGACTATGTTTTTTTCATAATATGAGAATCAATGAAACGGAAATCAATTTAAAAAGTAAAATGTCCACCCGTTTCGCAGTGCGAAGAGCAGTTGGGAATGAAAAAGGATCGTTCAAACGGTCGTTAAAAATTTTAACCGGACAGTATTTCGCTTATTTTAAACGCTTTGCACAGATTTAACAATGTCAGCTTTTCGACAATTTAGCTGTTATTTCGATATTATATACCTCTTTATCAACACTAATGTAATTTTTTTATCTTATATTTCAAATATAGTGCTGAAATATGAAAATATTGAGCATAATATCGAATGTACCGCATAATTTCAATGTATCTAAATTAATTGTAAAAGTTTTTAAAATCATTTTAAACTCTATTTTTATTGGATTTCCTTGTAAATTAAAGTGCTTCATATTAGTTCACTGTCAAACAATTTAAAATGTCGGATTTAAACATTTTGAAAATTTTCCTAAATTGAATTGTGTTGGAGTGTTACCAACCAATATTTCTATATATGCCTCGAAATATTCGATTGTCATAGTTTGCTTTACTACGAAAAAAAATTTCACTCCAATCACTGAGTAGGTATGCTAACGATTTCCAATCTCTTCTATCTTTTGCATAGAAAAATGTTGTTCCTTATAGAAATTCCAATTCTTTATTTTGTAATAAGTAGGTTAATACTCTTGAACATACACGAAGCTTATTTATCTCTTATTATTAGAAATTTTACTGTAATTTACTTATTTCATTTCCACTCATAGTCTTGCTAAACAATTGAAGTTAAAAAATATTCATAATGGTATATTAATTTGAATTAAGAAATATTTTTACCTGTCAGTTATTTTATAAAAAGAAATATAGAGTTAAAAGTAAAATTATATTTGAACGAACTATTATATAAATTAAAAGCATTATAAGATGTATATGATGTTGTTTATTAAATATTTTATATATAATAAAAATAGTTTGAAGTATTTCTTCATTGATTTGAAATTTTTATAGAATATTGAGTGACTACATTCTTTAATCTGTAACATTTTATATTTAATATTTTTTTCAGGTTATACAATGAAGTATTTAATGAATTAAATAAAGATATATATATATATATATATATATATATATATATATTCTTTAAAACATAAGAAATACTTATTTTCGTTAAAGAGGTTTCATCAAAGAGTTTCCTTGATTATATTAAAGGAGATGGTTATATGCATTATGTAAAGAGATTTATGTTGATAATTAATGAATACACTTGAATTAATTATTACTTTACTTACCTAAAATGAAGAGTAATTATTATTAGTATTATTGTACTTGATTAATTAATATGATTTTTAAATATCAAAAATTTATAATGATGTTCTGAGCCTTTAACAATGATACATTTTATAACTATCGTTTCTAATAATATTTTTTTTTTTTGCAAATTCAACTAAAAATTAATAATTTAATATTAATATATAATTTATATAATAATAAGATACAATGATTGAATAGTCAAAAATTTTTTTTCCTTCACTGAAACATTATTTAAAAATTATAATTTTATTCCATCTTTTAGCGGTGAATTTTTAAAATTTTTTACTGTATATTTATATACTTATATTTCATAGAAGTTTCTTCGGGATAATTTATCGAGATTCTTGATTTTTCTTAATAGTGCTTAATACGTGGGAATAAAAATTAATAATAAAAAAAGTCTTTAATGTGTTTACTTTATGGTTTAACCTTTAAATTATAACAACGCGTATCTGTTGAATAGAAAGATAGATTGACTTAGCAGAAAATAGTAATAAAATGGAAAGAATATAAGGGATTAAAGAAAATTAGAAAATATATAAAGCATTTATTTGTTTTCCTTGCAGATATATGATCGTCCTATCTCTTTCAACTAGATAAAATAACATTTCATGACTTACTTATTTCATTATTGTAGCATGTAACCAAAGTTTTTACAGCATGAAATGTATCAGTAATTGTTTCTACATGTAATGATATATGAAAAATATTTTACTAAATTCTATGTGAAATTTCACTTAAATTTAGCTTGAAAAATGTACGTCGGCTATGTCAGCGCTTTATACAAAATCATTTTACTAAAAGTTTTTAGTAAAAAATGAACGCATATTTTACTGGATTTGACAAGTTCTGCCTACTTTTCAGAAAATTCAATTTCTTTAAGTTAAGATTCAAGAATAGATTGTTCAAATGTAATTTCTGTATTTAATTCTAGGTATTTGAAAGCTAAAGACCTTACATAATTTTTATGGTCGCAAAACTGTTCTATTGCTTTCTAAATTTAATGCAAATTTGTACATGAAAATATTAATTTTCTAACTAATTCATTATTACAAATTAATATTAAAATGATAGAATATTATTTTATACATATATATCTTTCTATACATTTATAACCAAATTGATTGCCTGAAGATTTATCATATTTTATTTTTTCCATATTTTATCTTTAATTTTTATGTTTAATTATATTAGTTTTTATTTTTATAGACTAGTAGAGTAATTATTTTAAAATATTTGTCAAACATTTAAAAAATGTATTTACCAAATTTGTTATAAATATAATAATATAAAAATAAGTCATGTATGTGCATGCATTGAACATTGTGTGTAGTACGATTAATGAGACTATAACCGATTATTACTATTAATAGTTTGGAATTTATATTTCTAGAAATATTTTTTTATTTGATATGGAGGTGAAAACTAAATTATTGCAAAAATTTCAATGTTGGTCCTCTATGTGATCTTATTAGAACATTATAAAACTTAACTTATAATTACATACATACATATATATATATATATATATATATATATATATATATATATATGTAGAGAGAGAGAGAGAGAGAGAGATAGAGAGAGAGAAGAAAGAAAAATAGATAGAATGAAATATGGAGGAGAGTACATTCATGGGAATCTACACAAGGAAATTCGTCTAGATCGTTGTCTTCAGTTTCTGGGATATGTATTATAGAGATGTAGGAGTAAAATTCACATACCCACATGCACAAATCGACATATTCTTATATATATAGATGTATGTATGCATGAGTTGAAAGTTAGATAGGAAATTCGAGTCGTTGCTGAGTCGTAAACCCGTTTTTCGCGAAAATTCGCCTTGTGCAATGCAAAATCGCGGGCATGACATCTGCCTTTAACTCTTATTACATCTCTCTTTCTCCTTCATTCTTCTTCTCTCTTTAATAGTGGATTTTCTTTACCATCGCATAATGTTCCGCTTTCTTTTTCCGCTTCTTCTTATTTATTTATAGAAAATTCGGTATTATTTTAGAACTTGACAATCGTGAAGGTATTTGAATTGCAGTAAAAAGAGAGAACAGCAATGGATAAAATAAGATAGAAGTTGGGATGTTGGGTGATTGATGTAGAGATACGAAATGAGTTTTTATCGATGCAATTCATGCTGTTTCCTCATCGTTCTCGTTTTGCCTTTTGAGTCTCTTCGAGAAATTAAGAAACCCTTTTGCTTTTTGCATACGATAATATTGCATTATAATTCAGTCTTTCAATTATTGATGAAGTGTTTGTTTCTTATTCAGCTATATTCATTTATAGAAATTATATAATTTATTCCAATTGTTATATGGAATTACAACGTTGTTTTCACTTTAACGTACAAACTCAGAAATTTGCTTTCTAAATTTTTAACATTTTTATTATAAAATCATTTTCATTGCAATTGTAAATTGTATTAGTAATATGTTTATTTAATACAGTACATTACGTGAATGATAAATTAATAAAATATGAATTGATGTATCAAAATCTCATTAATACATCAGTTAAATTAAGTAAAATTAAATTATATTAATAAATATTGAATAAAAGAAAATTACGCGAAAACAAATTTAAAGAAAAATATAGCTCTCGTTTAAGCTTGTTATAAAGTTTTAAATTACAATTTGTAAGATATTTAATTAGTTTTCAAAATTTATAATCATTAAGTTAAGGTAATATCAAAAATATTAAACAGCAATTTCATGAAAAATTCTTGAAAAGATGTTTCAATATAAAATGTAATAAAGTGTTGGTTTTCACGCGTCACCTATTATATAATTACTTCTGAAATTTTATTTTACATGATCGATGTGAAGGATTTTTCATGATACAACTTCTACTTCAATGGACCAGTCGCTTCCTTTTCATGTTCTACGATGTAACTTAACCCACATGTCTCATCCGCAAGTTCAGAAATCAAATGCCATAAAGGCAGAACTAATGAATAAAGTCAAAAAGACATCTTTGCTAAGAATTTAGAATTCAGCAACGCGGGTCGCAAAGTTAACGTGGCTGTTGGATATCAGGAGACATCGAGGTTTGAACCGATTCAAGCGAAAGGAAAAAGATAGATAGATAGATAGATAGATAGATAGAGAGAGAGAGAGATAGATAGATAGATAGATAGATAGATAGATAGATAGATAGATAGATAGATAGATAGATAGATAGATAGATAGATAGATAGATAGATAGATAGATAGATAGATAGATAGATAGATAGATAGATAGATAGATAGATAGATAGATAGATAGATAGATAGATAGATAGATAGATAGATAGATAGATAGATAGATAGATAGATAGATAGATAGATAGATAGATAGATAGATAGATAGATAGATAGATAGATAGATAGATAGATAGATAGATAGATAGATAGATAGATAGATAGATAGATAGATAGATAGATAGATAGATAGATAGATAGATAGATAGATAGATAGATAGATAGATAGATAGATAGATAGATAGATAGATAGATAGATAGATAGATAGATAGATAGATAGATAGATAGATAGATAGATAGATAGATAGATAGATAGATAGATAGATAGATAGATAGATAGATAGATAGATAGATAGATAGATAGATAGATAGATAGATAGATAGATAGAGAGAGAGAGAGAGAGAGAGAGAGAGAGAGAGAGAGAGCGCGAGGGCGTATCTCACTAATTTCCTAATTCTACGACATCTGGTAATGTAGCACTAAAAGTGTACGGAATGTTACTATAATTCAAGTGGTTTCAAGAACAGAATTGAGGAATGTCGGGAACATTCACTGATTCCGTATATGAGCTAATTTTATAATTGTGATTGTAAGATTCAAAAGTCATTGTCAACTTTTCCTTTAAAATTACAGTATGTGAGTTGTAGTTAGGTATTTAAATTAAAGATTTTTAATATAGATAAGACGTGTCGAGATAACTTTAATATCGTGTTCTTATTAACAATGTAGCTTAGCGGAATAGTTGAAATCTTTGTAGAGGCAGTATAATTTGTATTGCTACTTCCCTTTTTCTGGAAAATACAGATTCTTATTCATTAACATATTTAAGCCACATAATTTATTCGATAATTTTAAATCTATCTCTTTACTTTTAACAAATAAAGAAATTCACCGTTTTACAATTGTTTGGTGTAGAAAATTAACGGAAACTGTTTTTCATAACATTCTTTATAAAATATTTCATTCATAGAGTTGTTAAAAAATGCATGAATTTCTTCAATTATCAAAAAAATTATTCCATGCTTTTCCTTTCTTTATATTAATGCGATATAAAATACTCAGTTTATTTTAGATATCTCTCTTTACAATTTTTGTAATTAATCTATTACAGTTTTCAGAAGGTATATATTTTTTTAGACAACTTGTACTTATTTTCTGAATGTATTTCATATATTTGCTGTTTTTATAATTAAATTTTATAAAAATTCATTAGTCTTCAAAGTTTTGGTCGTTTTTCATAAGAATCATTCAAAGTTACATTTGAGCTGTACAAAATGTCTATAATTCATAATTATTCAGGTTATTTGATATTTTAAATATTAAGAAATAATTTAATATTTGCTATTTGATTTTTCGTCGATTTTATGCTTCTTGAAATATTTCGTCCAATATATTATTTGTTAACTAAATAACTTATATTATAATTATTATTTGTATTATTATATATTTATGTATAATTTTGCATGAAATCAATCGATAACTAATATGAAATAATGCATTAGTTTCTTAAATTAATAATATATAATTGTTTAATTTTTTCAATTATTACATTCAGTTTCTAATCATTGAATAAACTGAAAATTAAAGAAATAATCATGTAACATAGTTTCTTTGAAAATAAAAATGTGGATATAAATACAGCGGAAAAGGTTTGGGTGAGGCGCAGGGGAAAGAGAGAGAGAGAGAGAGACAGAGAGAGAAGATGGAGAGAGTCGGACAGTAAGACAGAAAATAAACATGGGAAGTATCAAAGAAAAAAAAAAGGAAAGATTTAGACAAGTAGATAGGTACAGAGTAGATAAAGAAACCACCACAGTGATATGCGGGCGTTTGAACTCATGAAAAATTCGTACGGAGAAAGTTTTCGAGGTGTAGAAAGGTTGTGAAGTACAAGGCATGCAATGTTTCTTTCTTTTTTCCGCTTCTTTACCGAGCTCAGGTGCGTCACACGGTTCCCGGCACTCGACTATCGCTAGCCTTGCATACTGTGCCGGAAAATTGTCGAGGATAACTCCATTTCCTCGGGGCTTCCAAATGATTGAACCGCATCCCAAGATCCAGAGCAGCGGCACCTGAAACATGTGCGCATCCATCACGCTTATTTCTCGTTTGCTAAATGGGCCTTTTTGTTCTTCGTCATACGGTGAACGACGAGGCACATACAATACTGCGCTCGAAAAGTGCTCAAAGGTCACAAGATTAATCACAAACGGATTCGTGTGCGCTCGAAGGAGCTTCCAAGCTTTTTTAACAAACTTTAATTTTCCGGCGCCGCTGTTTTATTAAATTTGCCTGTTGTACTGCATGTAATTATTATGATTATTTTGAATTATTATGGAATTATTATGGAATTAATTATATAATGGTCCGACATATTGTTAATGGTTTGAATGAGAAAAAGGGGGGGGGGAGAATATATTGAATTTCATTATATTTTAGCTGTTAATAAGTTTGAATTATTGAAAAAATTCTATTCATAATGTAATTCTATCACAAACACACACACACACACACACACACACACACACACACACACACACAGATATATAATTTTAAGTTGATTAACGTTATAGGCTGATGTCGATTTAATTCAACGTTCGTCTCTTTAATGATGGTATAATTTGAATTTTCTCTTTACAAAAATAAAAAAAGGAAAAAGAAAACGAAGTTCCTACTGTTAACGTACAATAAATATTTTACATAAATAGGTAAGAGCTGTAGATAAATTATGAAGTAGTTCGTAGTTCTATTTAATTTATATAAATAGTAAATTGGTAATATATAACCATCGTTGTATACATTTACCTCAACTTTCCTGAAAACTACTGAAATGTATTATAAATTCCACAATTCTCTTATATATACCAATTCTATGTTAACGCAATTATTGTTTTAATTCAACGGAAATTCCAAGTATTAATCCTTATTTAATTATAATTAAATAATTTGAATAGATAATCTATCTATTCAAGTTTTTGTGCTTTCTTAAAAGTTAATAATTTTTTTTTATGCGTGTATCAATGAAGAATAATGAATCTGCAATCTATAAATGTGTAATATAAATTATTAAAACATTCTTATTTATTAATATCCTTTTAACAGTAATTATCGAATACACCTACAAAAGTCCTTTAATGAGGCTTATTATACAATGAAAATTAAACGACTAGTTAACGTAAATTTCATACGTAACATTCTCTTAACAAATAAAAACCGTTAGAATTTCCAATCGCGCACGTTTCATGGATAAATTGAGTTTCAATGTCCATCTGATTGTCTGTTGCCCCTCCGTATTGTTATCTAAAATCCCCTCGACAACAACACGTTATATTTATGAAGCGACACCAAAAACCTTTATTTATTGCCTGCTCATTAAACTTCGTTTGTTTTTTTTTTTTAAAGCTACAATTTGTTGCAGCCATAACGAGTTGTCAGACGCTTATATTTTGCATAACAGCCCATTGATAATTATATATAAACAATGCAAGATCTCTAGGGAGTTTATAAATATAATTGTTGGTGGCTCACACGAGGACTATTTCTTTTTTTAAGTCATCAATTCTTGTTAAAAAGAAAAATCTTTTTAAACCTTAACATAAATATCCTGGGATTAATAGATTAAAGGCAAGCGAGAATAAAAAAAAAATTAGAATTTCTGCAAATTTTTGGTTAATTCAATATTTTCGTTTTTCATTTTAAATTATCAAGTACTTTTGATATTTTGGAAAAGAGAATATATTATCGATTATTTGGTTATTCTAATTATTTAAAAATAGTTTTTCCAATTAAAATTGTAAAATGAATTAAATTCAAATTACGGAATATTTGTATAATATGAATATTAAATGAATTTTAAATAACGATTGCTTTAATTTAAATAAAATTTTTGTAAAAGTGCATATTAATTGAGGAAAACTAATGATAATATTTTGGTTAATAAGAAATTGATTAATTTTTAAAGTAATTTATATAATAATTATTAATTTTTTTTTCCGGGAGACCAGTCTGTTATACAATTGATTTTATAATTGTACTGTTGGGTAGTAGTAGTTTTGTAAATCACTGTACCGTTACGATATCGAAACTCTTAAAATTGATGATTTGGCAGTGTGAAGGGTGAAGTGTTGTATATACTCTTCGCATTCTAACGAGAAACTTCAAATGATCCATGCGGAAACTTTGGTTTTTATATGAAAAATGTTTAGCCAAGAATCAGATCAAATTCCAGACTTAAGAAAATATAAAAAAATATAAGCCATTATAAATAAATAAATTGTGTAAATCTATAAAAACTTCTATTTATCTATATAAAAAAGATCTATGATTCAGAAATTTTTATAATTGTCTTATTAAAATGTCATTTTCAACGTAAGTACGATCGTTTTTGCGGCAATAAATTTATCATCTTTTTTTTAAATTGTTTTCATAATTTTTTCCTCCAACTATACATAAGTGCAAGAAAATTGTATAAAAACATAACGCGTCACTTTTAAAATTTCTTTGAAATTTCAAAAGTAATAAAAACATTTTGTAATTTAATGAGATATAATTTATTTAAATGTATTGGAGCACATGTATGCGCGCACGTGTGTCAGCGTATCATGCAAACATAAATGTCATCGATAAATATGAAATAAAAAGACACATTTGCATTTTTCCATTTTTTTTTTTTTTTTGCTATGATTGACCAATGTTAATTAGCTGAATAAGAAATTGTAATATAAACGTTAACGTTTGCATAAATGTTATTGCATATATATATATATATATATATATATATATATATGGGCTAATAAATTATTGAAAAACAAAATATTATATTTGTATATTTGCTTGAGATGGGAATTGACCAATGAATATAATATGCCAAGAATATTTTATAATAAATATTTTAACGTTGAATTTGTGCTAATAAAAAGTATGGGTGGTCATGATATATTGACCAAACGATCATTTCCCGGAATTCACGTTTGCGCGGATACAGAAACTTCTTATTAAAAATTCGACTGGCAATTTTTTTTCATACCACCGGGCCAGTTAATTCAATACGTCGAAATTAAAGATTTTGAGAATGTCGGTGACTGATTCGTCCCCTGCATAAACAACTGCCTGCCTCGTCTTTGACCCCTTGGTAAAAACGCAACCCCCTCGTCGCTTCATATATTGAAGGGCAGCGTGCGATTGCAATATCTTTTAATGAAAGGGCCGAGTCACCGATGTCGGGAAATTATACTGAAACGTAAAGAGGCAATGGCGTGGCGCAGCGTAAAAGTGGATTATCCGGCCGGCGTGCTTTTGTCACGCGAAAAGGCAGCTAATTTTCCTCCCTCCCTTTCTTTATGCGCGTGCGCGCGGCTAGAACCCAATTCGGCCGATGTGTATACAGTAGGCGCGACAAATTGCGGGGACATGAGATTTGAATAAAATGCGGGCCCTGCGCAAGTACATTACACAACTGGGGTGAGCATCTAGTCACGTGTCCGCTTCAAGCAAAATTCGTGAGTCGCAGCGGGGACAGACTCGGCCGTGTTTATCTGTGTGCATATATTCGGGTTTTCTAGCGTCGGTTAAAATATTTCGTAACGACGAAAAATTCGAGATCGCGGTAAGCTCTTTAGCTTTTAGTGATAATTCGCGAGCTTATTTATTGCTATTAGCTGTTATGGCGCGTGAGCAGTAAGCAGTTTCGCAATGTATTGTCGAGAAATTAAAAGATACGAACAATGGGTACACGAAATCTGAGGGTTTGGATTTTGATTAGACTCTGGGGAATGTCTTTCACTACCCGCCGATGAAATATAGCAGTGCCCTTCTGATAGGTCATTGACTCGGAATTACACGCTATAATGTTGAAATTGTCGTATACTGTATGAGTAAGAATTTATATGTTTCGTAAAAGCGATAACCTTGTAAATGCCTGTATTATTGCGCATATTGGAAAAGAAGGAGACGATAGACTTTTCGAAGGTAATTAGTATTTATTGAATTGCGAACGATTTCTAAGGAGCTCCAAGCATGCCATTATTTCTATTAATACGCAATAATATTCTCTAAATTTGTAGGAGACATAAACAATATTTGAACGAGCGTACAAAGTTTCTTTTACGACATTTTAAATTAACTACAGTCGTTTAATGAAATGGCGGGGAATTCATTATTTTAATAAATAATATCATACCGCTATTTCGTGAATGTTAGTTATGGAAATTTAAAAAAAAATATGTTATTCGTTTTATTACTTAACTCTAGTAATAATAATAATAATAATAATAATAATAATAATAATAATAATAATAATAACAAAAACAATAATAATAATAATAACAACAACAATAATAATAACAATAATAATAATAGCAATAATAGCTTATTTTTTCATTAATTTTTCCCTCCCTCTATTCCTTTCGTTATTTTTTCTCTATTCGATTGCTTTCGTTTGGCCTATTTTGCAAAAGACTAATACTATATTAAATTATCGACAAAAAAAACGAAACAGATAGGGCTATCATTTCTAGGAATGACAATAAAATCGAATATTTCCAGATCAAGTTAATATTTTAATAACGTTTAAAGTCGTCACGCGTGTCTTTATATCTTAACCCTAATCATGATTTACAATATATATATATATATATATATATATATATATATATATATATATATATAAACTCTAAACATATAAACGAATATTTTAAGCATTTTAAACCATGGCAATATAAATTAGGATTAGATTAGAAAAATAGGAGCAGAAAAATACTGAAAGAGATAGAATAGATACAAGAGAAAAGAATAATCATTGAGCTTTTGAATTGTTCGTAACAAAGGTGCATTTATACATTTAAAGGAATTTCTTCATTAAATAATCCTTTTTCTCTTTTATTTCCTTCTCTTTTTTTTCTTTTTAATATTTTAAAATCATATATCTGTCGATTAATAGTCTATTCTAAATGGAACTTTTACGATAATCATAAACTTGCATTTAGCTGTCGTTTAGGTATATCGTAATGGACATTTCAACATAGATATTATAAACTGTAAAGCAAAATACGAATTGTTAATTGTATAAGCTATAGGCAACTATAAGTAGTAATGTCGTTAAAATTCAAATATTAAAAATTTATTATTTTGCGACGATGGTAGTTTAACCGCGGAACTACCACACAATAACGCGTTACAAGTCTTCCAATGATCGTTCATTCTGTCTGGCAGATATTAATTAAGCAACAAATACGGCATGAAGCGCTAAAATTCGCTAATATGATTAATAAATTTACTCGTCAATTTGTCAGATTTTACTGAACTATAAGTTCAATGAAATTGTCGCGCACGAATTTCGCAGAGGTCTGCGCTAGCAATAACCTCCATAACCGGCCAAAATATTCGACTCAATTGGATACAGACTTTCTCGCCACGGATATTCGAGGAAATAATCCGAAAGCTCGAGGCCCAATGAAAATGCCTTTTAAATCAAAAGGCAGGGTGACGGCTGGCGTTATTACTTTCCCAAGCCAGTAAAGGAATCGACGCGCTTTCCGCAATCCACGTCCTCCTGATTCCCGTCCGCACGATTATTCAAGTGGTAAACGCCCGCCGACTGGCAAACTAAGCGCGACAAAGTGGCGGCTGTTAGTTAGGTAGGAAAAATTCGAGTCTCGCTCGAGCTCCACGTGCGCCCTCGTAGCTACAATTACATGAACGGCTACCAGCGGAAGCCCAGCGCCCAACGAGTCCTACGTAGACGATGGAAGGTGGTCGACGGTGGTGCGTGCGGCCACATTGAGAAAAGGGATACAGCATCATAAATCAGCGGATCTCCTGGCAACGCCGTCGTTGCTGCTGGGGACTGATTGCGCTCCCGCCACCGCTCGGTTAAAGTGAACGAGCGTGGAAAAGTGATCCAAGTGCGCGGGGGTGAGATTTGCGCGCGGCAGTGAGTCAACGTCCAGTGCGTGTACCTATATAGCGGCATTACTGTCGGTCAACCCCTGCGCTCCCGAAGCGCGTATCCCCGATTCGCCACGGATTTCTATGATCCTCGTCCCTCTCTATAACTCTATCTCCCATCCCTAACCTGCTCTCACTCCTTCGTCCCACACACGCGCACAAAAATTTTCTTCCTCACTCTGTACCGCGCGCCGCCCCCTTATTACTGTTTCCCCCTGACGCTCGCGCCTTTCATCTCCTTCCTTCTCGATACTGCGTCCTTTACGTTGGTCTTCCATTTTATTGCGCCCTGACGTTTCCTATGTGCGAAGAAAGACTATCGTAAAAAGTTCGGCAACTACTGTATTTCCTCCCACTCGTCGTCCCCTTCTTAGAATGCTCCTATTCACTTATCGGTACGAAAATTCGTGCGATTGCAAAAGCTGCATTATGGATTCGTTATATGGCATCCTATTTTTATGAATGCTTTTCCAGGAGATTTTCCAGGAGAAATATTCTCGACTGTCGTTTAAAATACGGATAAGGTGTGGATTTAAATATATGTGGGTCAACGACTTCCCATCTCCATCGATCTAAACAAATAATCAATTATGGCGCTCTATTCACACAGAAAAAAGAAAACATGTATATATACATTTGCACTGAGCCAGTTAAAAATGGAAATCTACCATTTCCTTTTTATTCATTGAAATACTTTTTATAATTACATTTCCACTACTCGCGGTGGACGACTCGGTTGGATAAAGTTCAGTAATTTATCGTCCATTGAACAACTTGATGTCTACCCACTTGGTAACAACATTTTTCGAATTTAATCTCCTCCTAGTCAATTTTGAACTGAATTCTCACTTACTTATTCCGACATTCGAAACTTCTAATGAAGCTTCTCTAAAGAAATGAAAATAAATTAAACTACAGAACTTTGAAAAAATATTTAACGAATTGAAGAAGCATAGAAAGCCGTAGAAAAGTAATTTTTAATAAAAATTTCTCGGTAATATTTTATTATTATTATCTAAAATGTGAATATATCGTAAAATGTATTTATATATTTGTAATTGCTAATTATAACCTATACTATTGTATATAAAATTGTACATAAAAGGAGCATAATTGCATAAGAGATTGGACGACAAATTAAGTGTAAAAATTCCACAATGGCCTACAGATTTTTTAAAATTTTTAAATATATATTTTTAAAAAGCTCCTTTAATATCTTGCTGAATAATAATGGATTTTAAAAAGCATTAAAAGCGTGAAATTTCAATTTCAATTAGTAATCTTTTTTTTTTTTTTCGTTTTCTCGAAAATTATATAAATGAGATTCTTTATCAATATAAAATATGATGTAATTTTTATGAAAATTTTGAGCATTTCCACAATATTTAAATAATTTTTGTGATCGCATCAGTGTACTTTTGATGGCAACAATAAAAAGTAATATTATTCTGAACAATATATATATATATATATATATATATATATATAGAACTAAAGTGCAAAATTTTATAATAGTTTGCAAAATTTTGTTTTAAAAAAATAGGAAAAACTTCGGGAAAATATATCACTTAGGTATATAAATGTATAAAAACTATTCATTTTATACAAAGTGATGTGTAACTTTTTTAAACATTTTTAACATTTTTAACATTTTAAGCTTAGAATGAAACATTGCAAAGATATAATGATTCCTTATAACTATTTAATATCGATGGTGATCCTATGATTGTTTTAATATGTTAAAATTTTGAAATAAATAATGGTAATAAAATGACGGTACACTGAACTTAATAGATAAAAGCAACATAGTACTAAAATTATATAGTCCTGTACTTGTTAATATATTCATATATACTTATTTTATGATAGAAAAAAAAAGAAAAAAAAAAGGGAACATTATATAAGCCTCGTATAAGTTTTAAATGACTAATTCGTAGAAATAATTGCCCGATGAAAATTATAATATTTTAATATTTGTTCACTACGATTAGAAAAATACATAAACTTCTTTATAAAATAATTTTTAGTCATTATTAAATTTTTTTTTATAACATAATTTTACAAAAGATTATATTTTGCTTAAGAAGAAGTGAAATATCTTTTATTATGCATTAAAAGCTTGATAAATTTTGTTATTTTTATTGAAAAACGTGATTTTAAAAGTAACTCAAGTTTTCATTAAATCGTAAATAAAGTCGTAAGCTGAAAAATTAATCAACACGAAGAATGGTATTTTTACTATTTATTACTAATTCTGTTTAAAGATTGATATTTAAAATACAGTATTATTTATGTAAAAGTGTATGAAACAGTAAAAAATACTATATAAGCCAGAAATGTGTTATTGCTTTAGAATTTAATATAATATTTTATTTACAATACTGCTTAAACATTTATAGTTGAGGAAAATATGTTTGTTACATTTTTCATTTCTGAATTGGAGTGATTTTTTGTAGAAAAGGATTATTTGTAGGAAAGAAAATTTTAATCTTTCATAAAAATTATTACTAGATATAATTAAAATTATTATTATCAAATATTAGATCAAATTTAACATTCGTAGTAATAAACGCAGTAACATTTATTAACTTGAAAATAAAAAATTTATTCTGCATAATTATTTAATTAAATAAAATTATAAGAAGTCGTAATTAAAAGTCATGGAATTATATTTCTTTAGTAAATATTATTTATTTCTTACATATATATTAATTACTTTCACCGGCTATTCTAAAAATTTCTAGTATAATATTTATTTTAGATTTATAATACCTATGATAAAAAAAAAAAAAAATACAAAATACGTTATGTATATCGTATTTTTCCTTTTAAAAAAATGTTTCGTCGTCGTTAAATGTATCATAAGTTTTGTCGTAGCAAAAAATACATTTTTTGATAATGAATTATGTTGGTTCCAAAAATACGTCGAAAGTAAATTTTACAGAAGAATTTTATTATTGAATTGTAATAATTATATTTGTTTTTAGTTAAAAATTAATGTTGAAATGGAAATTAATTTAAAATATGTTTAAAAAAAATTTTCAACAATTATCATGTTTGCTTTATAGAATCTTTTTTAAATACATTTTAGAATATTTTATGTGAAATTCTTGAATAAAATTCATAATAGAAACGTGGGCAATCGATTCATATATTCTTTAATTATCATCAAATATTAAGATAATATTTACTAGTACAGTTAACATTCTTATTTAAATTTTACTCCATTCATTATTCTATATTGAAAAATAGGTGATATATATATATATGAATAAAATTGTCCGATATTCTATAGAGACAAGCCACTACTTTGTTACTGATAGAGGTATTTTATTTCGGAAAATACCACATTTCGATATACTTTTACCAGTCCAATTCAAAGCAACTGTCGTTTTAATTTTACTTAAACAAGAAATCCTCTGAATTTTCCGAACGTATCCACGAGTTAACAAATACCATTACAATAATCGATCGCTTCTAAGCTTATGAGTAATCTTCACTAATTCATTTGAATACTTAGTTTATTCCCCTATACGTCCTCTCAGCGCTAGCGCTGCACTAACACGCTCTCTCTCTCTCTCTCTCTCTCTCTCTGTCTCTCTCTGTCCTCTGTCTATCTGTCTTTCTTCCTCTCACACTAACTCTTAGAATTTTTCTCTTTCACTCCTCAGGCTGGATTGAGTGTGTCATTTTCGGATTTACAGCAGGGCTCACTTCCCTTCTATCGAGCGCTTCTCTTCATCGTGATCCCCTTTCAAGCTGCTAACGTTATTCGCTTCTGGGGCACACGCATACCGAGATATAGAGAAGGAGAGAGAGAGAGAGAGAGAGAGAGAGAGAGAGAGAGAAAGAGAAATGACGGGGCCCTGCGAAGGGCATAGGCGCCGCTGAATTGCGCCGAGGAAATTCTCAGCGAGTGCATGTTTCTGTATGCACAAGCGCGCCTTAATTCGCCACGCGATCGGCCTTTCGCAGCCCCTTTTCTTCCGTTTTTTCTTTTCACCCCTCACGGCGCCCTCCATAGTCGCCTACTTTCTGCACTCTCCCCTCGCATTAAAGCCGAAAAATACGCACCCCGCGGACTTTAATGGGAAAAAGTCCGGCTCCGAATGGCTGACCTATGTGCACGCGCTTGTATATGTGGCTATGGTATTAGTTAAATCTGTACTATAAGAACTTAATTAAGCACTGGTTTAAGAAAAATTGCTTCTTAAAAAGTACATGGCATTCAAAGCACCTTTCTCTCTGTTCTCTCCTTCTGTTTTCTATTTTTTGTTATTGTACGTGCTTGTGTGTATGCCGTAACTGTCATAAATATTTTCTTCTTTGTTTTTTTTTGTTTTTTTTTTGTTTTTGTTTTTTGTTTAATTTAAAATTGCATATTCTGGAGAAAAAACGTGTTCCGTGAATGTTGAAAGTAAGACCAGAGGCTTAATAATGCCCTCGTTTTTCAAATTTTCAGACACGATTATAAGAGAACGTTTAGAGCGAGTAATCCTTTAAATAATTATATCAGATGAGATGTACGGTTTTATTGCTTCGTCGTAGTGAAAAATATGATGAAAAAGTAATTAAAAGAAAAAAAACATTTGCATTAAATGCACATATTAGTAACGTTCGTATCAATAAATCATATTTGAAAACATCATTAAGTTAATATAAACTGTTATTAATCAAAGTTTATCATGTTTTTCCGATGTTAAATGAAAATAATCTGAATTGAAAACATTCAATGCACAAACAAAATATAATCATATATATTCACATATAAAATGTATTTTAATTAAAATACTTTAATTACAATTTCTTTAAAAAATATATATTTTACTGAAATTATTCCTAAGTTACGTTTTTACTGAAATTTTGTGTCAGTATATTATCGATCTCTGAACATACCTTTGAAATTTAAAAATTGTTCATTTTGTGGATAAAATCTTAGGTATATTAATGGAAATGTTTAATTTTAATAACTGCACAATATTTTATACCACTGATAGAAATTTTCAAATTTTCAACAAATATATATATATATATATATATATATATATATAAATAAATGTGTATATATATTATAAGCTAATTGTTACTCGTGCAATCTACGTTCTACGAGCTGATTTTCTCTTTGTACAAGAAGTGCATTTAATTGTCTAAAGTTCTGTGCATCAAAAAAGTTTGGAGAATCACCTAACCACAGAGTTCATTTTATCGTACTTCTTGTACTTTTATAGTTTTACGTTTGATGGTGAAATTGATTAAGTGATGTTCTACATAGGAAACTATTTGCCTTTTTAACAGATATGCGAATTACAAAATAACTGATGGGATTTATAGGTAAAGTTTTGATAATATTTCAATGATCGTTAGAGATGTAAAAACTTTTTCATCTCTCGGTGTATTTATATAATTTTAAATAAAGCAATTTTCCGTTTATAATGTTTTCAACTAACAATTGTCGTTATAATTTACTTTTGTTTTTTACAATTTTCTATTACATATATATCTATACAATAGTCTCAATCAGTTGAAGAGTGTATGATTTGATAACGAATTAATTTATTTATTCTTGTTTTCACATTATCGTCATTCCTTTAAAATCATATTTAAATTAAAGTCGACGTATCTCACGTAAATCATTTGAACGCAAGTATTGTTAAATAAAAAAATTTAGCCAATATTCATCGTGCATTTTGTCTTTAGTACTTTCACTGCTTTTCGCTCACCAAATATCGATAAGTAAATTGAGTGAAATACAAAATTGAGAGACATAGTGATATGAGTACTTATTAGAAATTAAGGAGAACGAATATCTATATTTCATTTATTTAGACGACTATCTTAAAATAAGCTATTTAAATAATTACTTCGATTAATAGTATATAGTATGTAGTGTATTTATCGTTAAAAATTTCAACTTATGAAGGTAAGAAGCATAACTTAGATAAAATATAATACAAATATGAGGATGATTATAATATTTTGTAAATTGAAACATCGAGGACTAACATTATAGGTTACTCGGAGCTTTATTTACTCAGTATAACTATTACGCTTATATTTTTGCGACTTTGAAGTGAAATTATGTTTAGCTAAGGCCGACGACTAATGTGCCTGAGAAACTTATTATTGACACCGTCGGCGAAATTTACCTGAAACGAATGATTCATTAAATTTAATAAAATTCGAAATATAAATCAATATGCTCACGCAATTATCCATTGATGAATTAATACGCCGAAGTATGCGCTCGGCGTATAAAAATAAAAAAAAAAAAAAAACACAAACAAAAACAAACAAAAAAAACAAGAAAAAAAAGAAAGAAAAAGAAATAAAGATAAAAATAAAAAACTAAAAAAGAAAACTCAATAGCCAAATGTTATTAATATTAAGAGCGTCAAAGTCCTAATAAAAAATCCATAATAGAACTTGTTGAACAAACAATTAGTTGAATTCGCCTGGGCTTTTCGAGTTATCTGCGAAATCAAATGAAAGCTAAGCCCGATAAGTTCTAACAACGCCAAACAAGCCTGTCGTGCAATATTTTAATTAAAGTACCCCGTAAAAAGTTAGCTCTTGGTAGTGCTCGGCGCCTCGCGAGAGCCGGTATTTAGATTGCTACTTAATAATCGAAAAATTTCGAAAGACACTTAAAGCAATGGCGGCGGCCTGCGCGATTCAAAGTCTTAAAAGTCAAAAGTTCGCGCGAGCTTAAGATGGCGAAGGAGGGCCAAAGGAGTGCTTGGGGGCGCAAGGGCGGACGGACGAAGATCCCCGCCTCTGGAAAACTTGAAGCAGCAGACTCGGGAGTGAGGGCACTCGTGTAGCCTCGTGCGTTGACAAAGCGCATACTAATTTACCGGTGCAAGCTCCGAGCACAGAAAAGTCGCGTGGCTTCGGCATCGGCGGATTCGCCTCGGGGCCTTGGATCGTACGTGTAGTGTAACTTCCCGGCGATGATGATTTTCGAGCTTTCGAGAAAGAAGGGAGCACGGCAGCTTGTTACCTCTAATACCTTGGCCCGCCGTATCGGAATCGCGAATTGGTTGGAAGCCAGATTTATCGGCGTTGGGAAGAGGCGAGAAAGAGAGAGTGAGAAAGAGAGACACACACAGAGAATGAGAGCGGTTGGGCTATAAGAGATAGAGAGAGAGAGGAGTGGGGTGGGGGGGGGAGGTCGCTTTAAAAGCTCCCAAGAAGTTGTGCGATTGACTGAAAGTACTGTAAAGCTTACTATAAAATTAAAAAAGTCGCCGCTTTCCTTTTTTAATATTAAAGTAATAAAATGAAAGTTGCGTCGCTGCTGCTTTATCGTTTTGTTTATTTCTGGCGGGGATTTAGGATGGGCGGGAGTTGGTGTGCGACAGCTTTGAAAAATCGGTCACGAATATCTCGTAAATTATGCCATCCTCTTTCAATTGCAATTTTCAGCCTTACGGAAGCATTATACAAAGCACCTGAACTGGGCGTGGGAAACAAAATTTATTAATTTATTAATATCAGCGACTTTTTTCGTTGGACGACAGACGAGAGTTCTATAATTCGTAGCAAACTTCTTAATTTACATACAAATACTCTTCCATCATTCTTTTCTATTTATTACAAAGCATTATTCGTGTAATTAATTTAAGGGTAAATGTCGCACGAGAGCCACGTTAAGTTAAGCCATTGAAATTCGAGTTGCCGATTGTATCTGCCGAGCATCGTAAATTTCTCATTAATTATCACTAGCGTTGTTTCGTCAAATTTTTCGCATAATTCATCCTTTCATTTGGAAAAAAAAAAGATCAATCTGTCCAACGCCAATAGGTCCGATAATTTAAAGGCCATAAATTTAAGAATTTATTCGGCGAAATCGATCATTTTGATTGATTTCGATGAAACCAAGTCCCGCCAAATTTCTCGAACTTCTTCAATGACGTTTCACCAAAAAATATTCGTATGCTGCTAGATGCCCGAGGAAAGCAGAATGAAGATTCGGTTTGCGCTCCATCGCGATAATTAATTTAGCCGTCCATTATCCCAAGACTCATCCTCTACTTTCGTCCCATTCCGACATCCATGCCAATGAGTCACGAAGCGCCAGCCACTCCCCATAAGTAACGAGAGGGAAAAAAAAGTGCTGGTGCATCCTCGGTCACGGGAACTCGTGCAAAGCCATAGACGCCCGCGGGCGCCAGGGCCGCCAAAGTTGCCTAAGCGTTCATTACGTCCGAGGGCGTGCACCGACTGTCGCGATCATGCCTCGAGAAACTCAATTTTCCCCCGTCGACCCCGCCGATAGACGGTTTCGACAACGAGTTTCCCTTTCATGCGTAATTTCGGCCGAGTCCGTGCTTGGAGGCAGACATGTCCGTGCCCACGACTCGACGAGGACCTCGACATCCTATCCTCACCCGGAGTCGGATGCGCGCGCGCACGCACTCAAAGAGATGCTCCGCTCGGACGAAGGGCAAGGAGACGATGAGGCGTTGACGGCCCTCGTAATTAGCGGCATCAGCACACGCTGTCCAACATCCCTTTCGAAGCGGAGGCTGCGAGGGCTCTGTAGTACCGGGCACTTTGAGATTAGGCACGCGTTGCGTATAACCTATGATGCCCTTATCGGCGCTACGCTTTCAGTATTCGTCCGTTCGCTTACTGGCCCTAGCCACCCCCACGCCAACCCACCACCTGCCACGCCATTCCTCCGCCACTCTCTCTCTCTCTCTCTCTCTCTCTCTCTCTCTCTCTCTCTCTATATATATATATATATATATATATATATATATATATATATATGTATATATCTGTACCATACTTACGTACGATACTATCGCTTTACGATCGCGAGGCGGTTACGTTACATACCAACAACTCTCCTTGGCTTTTCTTATTTATCGATTTTTTCCTACTTTTACTTCGTTTTAAGTCACGATTTAAACGAAGCTCGAGTAAACTGACTGAAATGCGGAAAGGTATTACAAGCAAACTTGGAAGGAATTAAGAAGAGATTTGAATTCGTAGATGTTTCGAGAATACAAAATTATAATCTAACATTTAATACATTTTGCGATTTAGAGATAAGAAGAAAGTATTTTTTTTTTTTTTTTCTGTTTATCATCTTACTTAGAAGAAAATGGATTTACTTAAATACTCGAAACATTATTTCATTTCATCCTCTTTATTGCCTTTCGTTCTATTTTAACTTATAGTATAAAAAAAACATATTCAAGTACTCATTACGCAGTCTCTGCTTATACAAGCAGATTAATTATAATATAATGTCATAAAATTATTATTAATTCAAGGATAAAAGTAAAATAAATAAAATTTCTACTTTTATATTTTATAGTTTTATTCGTTAAACAGATATATAATTTTTTTAAGAATACCGTGTTGTAAAATTAATAAAATTACTAAAATTTAGTATACAATAACATCTCGTATAGTAAAAAGAGCTATAACTTTGTTAATGTGAATCGCACAAAAGAATTTAATAGATATTGTTAGGATGCTTTACTAGCTTCAAACCATAATTTGATGAAATTTTGTAAAATAACTATAATGATAAATTTATAATTTTTTAATATTCTTAATAAAATAATAATGCGCATTATAAGTTACGTATGGTTAAAATGGTATTTAAATTAATTTTTAGTAAATATTTTTCATTAATTTTACATTAAATTTCCTTCTTAAATAGATAAATAAATAAAATTCGAAAATTATATATACGTATAACTATGTATATTATAAAATTTCGTATTGTAAAAAATTTCTTTTCTAATATGCTTTAACATGAAGTGTATTGTTAAAAAAAAATTTAAATATCGAAGATGATGTTGCATGTTAGCCTCGCGCATGGAGATTGTGATATTTTCATCTTCGTATTAATGTTTTAAATGTCTTTAGGGTTTTAAATGATCAAGCATAGCGTCATTTCGCCATTGATTATTTATTAAAATCCTTTTTTATATTATTATATCTCGTGATATGTCTTTGTATTTACATGCTAATTCAGTATTGCGAAGTCAATGCATGTAATAAAATAAAAGCAAAAAACAAAAACAAAAAAAAAACAAAAAAAATTTTTAAAAAAATAACAAACAAATATAAAGACATGAAAGTTTATTTATTAAAAACTTGTTATAGTATGTGTCTTATTGTGAAAGAGCAAAGGGTATCAATCAGTTAAATGAAAGTTACGATCAATCTTAGCGTGACGCTACAGTAGAGAACAAATATAGAGTTAAAGCAGCATCCAAACCAATACAGATAAAGATAATGAGAAAAATGTGTCTCCTCTACATTGATAACAATAGTTTCTTTCTTTCTTTCTTTCTTTTTTTTTTTTTTTTGTTTTTATTTTTTGCACAACATTATACACGTCATATCTTGATGTACCTGCCACTATAGATAGATACCCAGTAAAACTTCGGTATTTATTTGAAATACGAGACTATTGTGCATCACTTCTGCAGTTTTTTATTTAATTATGTCTTACTTTATATCTGAGTTGCGATCTCAGTTGAACTTATTCTTTTCATGTTAAGTCAAGCAAATTGCTGACAATCTCATTTCTTTTCGGGTTCAGTATTATTTCTCTTTTATGACTTGTCCATGTTGACGAGCAGCTCTTGTACATTATTCGAGACGATCAATTTATTGTACCTGAAAAAGTGTGGAAAATCTCCGAGGAAAAATGTACTGGATGTAAATATACGTTTATATACCATAAGTTCTGTGTCCTAACGACAAGATGCAATGAAATTATTCAGCTGCATTATGGAAACATGTGGTTTGTAAAACAGTACTTTTATAAATATATATATATATTTCATTACAATTTAATTTCTCGGAAATGTAGTTAAAAGTCTTAAAATATTTACAAGATTATTCAGTTAGAAGATTTATATGCTAACAACAATTTAGTGCATCAAAAATTTTCCATTCAGTCAAATGCCTTAAGTTGTGAAAAAAAATTCTTGAATTCTTTAATACATATTAATTTATTTTTGTTTTTGTTTTTTTTTTTTTTTTTAAACATTTTACACCATTTAAGAAGATAAATTTTTTTTTTAATTTATGAAACTTAATAAAATGCTCTGCATTCAGCATATTGTATAAATCAAATAATATATTAAAAGTGTAATTATTATCCGGTTTTTAAAATTTACGATTTTAATTACAACACCATTAACAATTAAATAAAATACTCTTTTTTTATTTACATTATACATACATATTTATATTGCGACAATAATTTATATATTTATTTCACGAAAATGATTGAATATGCATGCATAAACTATATCGTCTAACTTTTGACTCTACAGTGTTGGATTCAATTTGAAAGTTTTATCAAACACTTTAATGTTATTAACACTATAGATTAATCTTTCTAGCAATTACACCTACGTAGATCTTGTAATTGGTTATTTCACACACGCATGCAGATGTAATTTACAATAAAATATCATAGCTTTTTGTAAAAAAACTGCTCAATTTTTTATTTCGTTTATGATGAGCACGTTTACATTAACTTATGCGAATGGCCGAATAAAACATTTAAGCTTATAAAATTATGAAAACTAAAATTGCCTTTTTAAATTTTATTTTGAATAATTTACGATGTATTTTAATATTATCTTGATTCTCTCGATAAATATTCTTTTATATTATTTTAATGTACCTATTTTGATCATTGATTTTCAATTTACAATATTTTATCTGTTTAGAAGTTATAAGAAAGTTCATAGATATTATAAATCTTATAATAAATTTAAATATAGAATATAATTTGATAAGCTTTTCGATGCATATTCAACTATTAATTTGCATATGAAATAAAGTACGCTCTGCTATTTTTCTTCAAAATGTAAAAAATTTCTATTCCAAAGAAAGTAAATCAATAGATTAAGGACATTTTTCTCTATTATGAAGTAGTCTCACTATTCGAAGAAAAAATTAATATATGCCGCTGTGTTCATAATTTACGAATCACGTAAATTCAACATTATAATAACAATCTTTAAGTTTATCAATACTCAATAATATTTACGAATTTTTATATAAACCTTTTAATTGGTTCTCACTATGACAAAGTTTTTTTTTTTTTTTTAGAGTGTGGAAAAGCGTTTGATAGGAAAATAGTTAAGAAAAAAAGCGATTCTTCATTATATTTATTATATATTTATTTGATTTTAGTTTATCTAATTTTCAGATTAGTTTGCTGATAAATAGTTGTTGATTATCAGGTTTTTTTTTTTATTTATATTATAGTAATAAGAAAGTTATATTATATAGATTTTGTTTAAATAAAATTAAGTATAATTATGAACATTTTATAGTAGTTGATTTCAAATTATTAATTTTTTTTTTTCAAGCTGACAAATATAATTTAATTATTCTGTGAGATTTGAAAAATACATGTAAAATTTTTAACTTGATAATGTGGTTGATGAAATTGAATATTATTATTGACATTAGTCGTATGTTTATAATATTGTCTGAAGAAAATTATACATAGTCAAGAATATTTTGCTGAAATAAGGAATAAATTACAGTCCGTTAGCTTTTAATTACATAAAGAAAATATTCTATGTCAAGATCTAAATTTTAGGTATACATATTTATCGCTGAAAAACGATGAAATGTTTTTAACAACGTTAATACTGTTCTTAATAATAGTTTTATTCCTTTAGAATTTATCTAACGTAATTTGATTTTTATCATAAATTCGTATATTATTTAGAAAAATTATGCCTATTCCTTTTAATATCTTAATTTCTTTTCAATATTGATTTCATTAGAAGAGCATAACAATACATTTTTGGAATTTCGCGCTAGTAAGTGTTAATTAAAATAGGATGGGGGTGTTTCCAAGAATTTATTTATAGTAATTTCTTAATGCAGGTTCATAAGAATTAGTTAATACAATATACATTTAAAATGTCAATAAATAATTTTTGTGTTATTAAATAACAAATAATGTAAAATAGAATTAAATTTTTAACTAAATTATTTCTTAAAACTAGTAACTTCAAGGTTTCGCTTGTTTTGTATTTTTGGTCGCTTTCTTCCTTTAAATATCTTTAAACCGTCTTTGATATTAAATTTAATGTTATCATGAAAGGAACTGATCACATACATATCACATTTTTTATATACATACATACATACATAACACATGCATACATCTTTCGGATAAATGTTATTTTTCACCGTCATTTATTTCTATTATTTTTGCCAAAATGTTGATAATTAGAATAAATAGATTGTGTGAAGTCAATTAATGTGTAAGTGAGATTTGAATGGATTAATAATTTGAAAGTTTTTTTTTTTTATAAAAATATCAATGAATTTTCTGATTAATCTAATTTTTTAAATTAAAATTACTCAGAGGCTGATAGATTTATAAATAAAATTAAAACTGAAAATCAAGAATCATGTCTAGTTGCATAGAAGATTTATCCAATATACACATAGTAATATATATTTCAAGATATTAAAAACACTATTTTAATTGTACATTATTGTAAATATTTTATCACATAGAGATCGAATTTAGCATATATTTTGATGGATTAGGGCTCGAGTTTGCTGGATATAGCCAAGGAATAACCAAATGAAAACTAAAAAAAGATAGCTGAGCGTCGATTATCAGGTTATTCAGAAGTAAGAAAGTCATTGAAATAGACACCTCGGTATGAAAATGTCGATTAGGAAGATTCACGAGATAGTAGTGTTACGATGAATTATCCGATTAAGGATAATGGTGATTATCCTCTCCAAGCGACGAATTTGAAATAGGCTTCATTTAAGCAGACTTACCTTGAAGGCCAGTAAGTGTGAGGTCGCTCATCGTTTTGCGGTCGACGTTCCACAATGGTCGAGAGAGAGAGAGAGAGAGAGAGAGAGAGAGAGAGAGAGAGAGAGAGAGAGAGACCTCAATTATTTTATAAAATAGGGTAGCTAGTTATTGAGCAGACCGCAAGGCATGAATTTTAAAATGTCGCGGTAAATTAGCAGATAAATTTTACCGAACATAATTAATTAAATATACACTAATTTCAAATATAATAATGGCTATTTATAATATTATGCAGTCTTAATCTTAATAACTTTTAATCTAAATAATCGTTTAATATTGATTGAGTTGAATTTTAAGCTTGTCTCTCTTACTTTGCCTCTCTCTCGTGCGCCTTTTGGACACTACATACTCCGTAGACGCTACTAGAAGGGCAAAATTAAACGACCGACTGACTACATGAGAGTGAGATAATCAAGTGATGCTAGTAGGGTTGCAATGGAAATTCGTTTTACACCCTTAAGTTGCGATGTAATAATAATTAATTCAAGTTGGGTTTTGCATTACAATGTAACGAATATAGCTTTTTAAAAACATAGGAATTATAAAAATTTACGTAATGTCAGAAATTCATTAATTGCAATATAGATAAAAAAAAAAAATTGTAATCAATAATTGTGAGAGTTATATTTTTTATTTTATTATGATTTATGATTGTACAGTGCATAATTTTATTTTTTTCAATACCATCGTATTAAAAATATTTGTTAGTCTTAATATTATCTTTTTCTAAGCTTTATAAGTCAATTCGTTATACATTTATATTAAAATATAGAATTACAGATTAGAAATATTATTTAAATGATCATATTATTGGGTTTAATATGATCTTCTCGCAATTTTTATTAATAAATTAGAAATATGTTAAATTCAATTGATTTATAATTTGTAGTTTTATATTATTACGTTAATTGTAGCAATACATTTAGATTAAAAGAGACCATCGAATATTTAGTTTATTATTAAAGTTTGAAATTTATACTAAATGTGAACGCAATTATATATAATCTTCGGTTTATGATTAGCGAGATCATTTATGTTATGAATTATTTTTAATTAAAACAACTTCTTATAATCATTAACAAGAAAACTATTATCATAGATATTATTCTTTACACAAGATCATCATTATTTGGCGCTTAGCCGACGCTTGAGGTTGTATACTTTTTAGTTATATATACATTTTGTCTACCACTAATTGTATCAAGTATTTCACAATTATTTTCAAAACTTACGGACACTAATTATTTCTGTTTTATAGTAGGAAAGAGGTAGCGCGGTAGTAAATATCTTATTTAAATGAATATCCTATTTCATAGGAAATTAAAATGTTGAATAAAGTATTGTAAATTCTGTCGATAGTGCAATTCATTTTGTATATTATAATACTACTGACTTATTATATTAAAAATATGTAAATTTGTTGGTTGTTAAAATTTAACTTCTAACTGAAAGGTCATTCTGCATGCCATTGTCTTAACGCAAAAGTTGTCTGAATAAAAGAATACAATAATATATTGTCGTTTATATGTAAATATGTGTACGGCTATGTACACAGCGCATACTTTTTTGATCTTTATCAAGAAATGTTCAATTATCAAAAAAAGCTACATATTCTTATTTACTCGTGTCATTAATATTCCCATACAAAGTAGTATTTCAGAACTCCATATATCATTATACTGTTTTAATTTTAATTTAATTCATGCCTGCTTCCATACCACCAAGTAAGAAGATAAATAAAGTGGTCCTAAATCATAAATTTAATAATAGCTTCAGTCCGAAATACATTTCAAAAATTTGAAGAATATACAACCTAAGTTCGATTAATCTTGTTGAAAAACCTTTCTGAATACACAATGAAACTTATAGCTATATTAAAAAGTTTTATACTGAGGTACCATTACAAAGTACTTAAAGCTGGTCTTCAAAAAAGCAATAAATCAATGGAACTTCGTTTTTTTATCTCTTATAAACCTAAAGATAGCAACAAATTTTACTGTAATAAATCAAAAAATTCTCATTTAAAATATGCAGGGTTGAAAATTATGAAAATGATAAAAAATTATTAATAAAATTTCTATTGATGTAATATTAAAATATAAAATTTGAGTAAAAGAGGACAATGTTATCTTATTTTTATCGACACTGATCTCGCAAAATATTTATAAAATAAATGTATGCGCATAGATTTATACGATCTAGCCAATAACTTAGTTATATACAAAATTTAATTTAATACGTGACAGTTGTAATTATATAATAATTTTAATATACGCAAATGAATATATACGTAAATACATGGTTATTGATATTTTTTGTCGATGTAATATTCTAAAAAGAGAAAAAAAAAAATTAATTTACATTGGAAAATATGTATTATTCATACAAATAATGCATTTTGTATAGAAAATTTTATTATTGAAAAAAATATAGTAAAATCGATTTCATTTTTTAAGAGAGGAAAATTATAGAAAAATGTATCTTCCAATTTTCCAAAAGTTAAAATAAAAATTAGAATAAAAGTTGAATAAAGGTAAAATAGCAGTATACAGAATATTATAATTCGCAAAGGATATTTATAAATATATACTTGTATAAAAGATTATAAAAATTTGTTTGCCTTTCTTATTCTTCGATTACTTTTTTTTATTACTTTTTCAAAAGTTTTTATGTTCAAAGAGTATGCAATAATTGTAATTATTAATTCACGTAGCGAGCCATTGTTCTATTATAAAATGAAATATGTATTATTGAAATAAACAATGCTAATGGAAGTGCATGATAAGATTTTTTTTTTGTTGAATTAAAACTATCCTGTCGTATTGACATACTGTCAATAAAATAAACATCGATCCTTTAATAAAACTAATACTGAAAAAACTAAGCCCTTATAAAAATAATATTAAAAACGTGATTTTTTTAAAAATGTAATAAGAAATAATATTTTTTTACATTTTACGTAGGCGTACCCACAATGGTATTAAATCTGACAAGAAGTTCGTAAATTGACATTCCAATTTCACCAGCATGGCATATCATATGTATGCGTGTGTACCATGCTTATGTTGAATATCGTGTATGTGCATAGATAACTGACGGATTAAATTCGAATGCCAATTTACATTGTTCTTGTCAGAATCGTGTCACATTGAATATATATTCAAAATACATTCGATACAATTTTTAATTAAGTATATTTAAATCTGTTAAATTAATCCGCTCTAATGTTAATGTTAAAACAATATTATTGTTAATTTCGTAATAACTCTCTATTCTTAATAGTTGGCATAAATTTCTTCCAAATAATCATATAAGTATTTTATTAATATGCATTTAAATATATTTTTATTTCTATGTTACAGGTGAGTTGTAAACGCCATCACAATACTGGGAAAGCGGTTGCAAGATAAAGGCATCAAAATTTGTTTACATTCATTCCATTAGATGAATTATATATATATATATATATATATATATATATATATATATATTATATATTGTAGAGTTTTCTTTAATGCAAATTAATTTAAAATGTAATTTCTAAAATTTATTATGATTTCCAATAGAATCTAATTAAAAATTTGAATTTAATTTCAATAAATCTGAACATTTCCATATATATATATATATATATATATATATGGACTTGTAATATTTGAAATTGAGAAATTTAATTTTCATTTATACGTCAAAATTAAAATTACAGTTTTTTTACATACATGTATTTTACATGATAAAATCGCGTTCCTTTTGATTATTAGTTATAATTTTGTTGTTAATAACTTGTTTACAAAACTCGGTCGAACTGATTTTGAGTAATCAAGGCCCAGTCACGAAGTTTTGGAATTGAGAAGAGGGAAGGGAAGGTATGTCACCTCTAAATTTAAGCTCAAGTTTTGAAATTCATAACTTGGAATTCCAATGTTTAAACTTAACTATTTTATGGTTGTTATACTAGAAAACTTGATACTTTGTCCAAAGAAAGTAATTTAATATATATTTCTATATATTAAAATACTAAAATTATTTTAAAAGTGGTAGTAAGATGGCAGAATTGCTTTCAATCTTCGGCACTGCTAAAATTATGAAATTAATAATACGTTGAATTGAAAGTTAAATAAGTAATTTAAACATATAAAAATCAAATGTATTATTTTGAATATTTTAGGGGTATTGAATTCAATTTCATAATTAAAACTTAAATGAATATCATATATATGAGAGTATAAGTTTGTTAATGTTAAGATTTTGCTATAAATTATAACCTTTAAGTGGCGGTGAATATTTTACTGTACATAATCAATGAAATATTGAACGATTGCGATTAATTAGAAAATACTAAGATTTATAGGAAAATCCTCGTACATGTTCATTCGAATAACTATAATTTCGTATTGTATAAAGTTTCCGGTAAGTTTCTAACTACTTAAGGATTGCTATGAAAATGTTTGCTAGAAAGTTAGTATAATGATAGATTTCAGTTAGACGAATGCATTGTGTATTTCTATTTTACATAAGTCTAAGTACTTGTTTCACCAAATCAATGTTCGAGTAGTTGAATACTATAAGCGATCGGCTTATAATGCTTAGTCCAACATATTTACAATTAAGAATACGATGTGTAATATATTCGTAATATAGCAAATAATTTTAAATGCTCAAGCAAATGAAGTTTTAACAATGCTCATATATTCAAAGTCGACGGAATTTTAAAGTAAATAGAATTAATAAAATCAATTTTACAACTGTAATATTTAGAATAAATAAATAAAATAAATTGAGAGTTTTTTTATTTTTTTTCACATATTTTTTACATTTAACATATTTTTCACATTTTTAATAGCTACTTTATAAAGAAAAAATTTTTATTAAATATGTTGTTAGATTAAAATATAATGTGTAATTATTTTGTAAATTCATTTTTTTTTTTAATATCGAAAGTGGCGGATGATTGTGAGCCATGAAGTATAGATGTATGAAATAAACGGCAGCACACCTACAATTTTCATATTTCCGAGCAGGAAGTACTGAATCAAACGAGGAGGACCCGAATTTTCGCCATTAAAATAACAATTATCAGAGATTAACAGTTGGAGCGGGTCCAGTTGTCCATTGAAATTCGCGCGCTAGACTGAGTATGTGTTGGAAATGTTGTGCACCTGTTTCGTATAATGATTGCCGATACCTAATGACCACCGACAGACCCTTTCGACATTCTCCAATATACGTTTATGCTCAATCTATATACATGCACGTAAACCTACAAGCACATAGACAAACACGTATATTACTATCGTGAAGATGTACGCATGTATAAACTGTTCAACGTGTACTTGAGG
>NW_011948422.1:8792511-8830506 GCF_000503995.2 Ceratosolen solmsi marchali
AAGAGTAGCAAGGAGTACTCGAAGGAATATTAAGTTATACACAGTTACGTATGATGTATATATATATATATATATATAATATATATATATATATATATATGATGATGAATAATAAGATGCATAATAATCTATAATCATTCACTGCTATGATTGTGCGGGTTTGTGTGTTTGTGTGTTTGTGCATGCGTACTTGCACCTACAATCACATACTCTGCGCATGCATATATATATATATATATATATATATATATATATATATATATTTTTTGTGTCATCTTTTTTTTTCTCTCAACATTGCTTAATTACTTTCGCAGCCATGAAGCCAAGCGGCGAATTCCGTACGGCACTTCGCGCTGCTTTGAATACGTTCACTTTGTAGCCGATTGCAATTCAGAGTGAGCTTATAATGAGAATTTATTTTACTTTAATTTTTCCACTCGCAGTGGTGTGTCTCTCGTAATAATTCTGGTCCGACAAACTTGAATTTCGGTTCACGCTCTCGTGCATAAAGTGTCTGGGTATGAGCTCAACTACACATGCGACAGTGCATATTTCATTGTTATAATATCTCATTTGAAAATAACGTCTTTTTTAAATACGTACTTTATATAATTTATTGTATTCCACAATAATTTATTTCAAACGGTATCGCATAATAAGGAAATTAAATAAACAAAGCATTAACTTAATAATGATGTTTGAAAGGTATATATATATATATATATATATATATATATATAAATGTATATCGAGTGCATGATATATTCGCACAAAAATCTATCATTATTTGTTTATATCAAATTTTGAAATAGTTCTTTTTATCGAATATAATAAGTATATTTATTATTAGAATTTAGTAAGTACATTTTATTATCAGTTTTCAGCATTTATTGATAATTTTATTAACGTCATTATAATCATTTGCAATAAAAATCCTTTAAATCTACAAATTTTATTAAAAAGAATATAAAGTACAATTGTTGTAACAAATATATTTTCAAATACCAATTAGATGATGAATTATGTTGAATATTCCAAAGAAAGAATTGCTTATTCACTATGTATGTATAATCCAATGAAGAAAGCTTTACTATAACTTTCATATTGCTCATTATCACGGATTATAACTTTGTTTTCTGTATAATATTATACTTTAAAGATGTTTCCACAATCAACAATGTAGCATATATTCAGCAATACTCAGTTTAAAGTTCATTTTATTAAATGCAAGTTTTCAATTCATTCTTTAAATTGTGAAATAAAATCAATGAAAAAAAAAAAAAAAATTTAATATTTGTCTATTGATATTGCTATATAATATAAATATTCAAATATTCCTGTAAGGGAAATGAAATTGTTTTTTTTTATAATATTAAGAATCGCCATTAACGTATTGAAATAAGTTTTAAAAATCTATTACATTTATTTACCTATTGTTTAATATATTCCATCATGTTGTGATCGTAAGACTTTTGAAAGCACATTTTATCGAAAAAATATTGCAATATCAAATTCTTCTCTTACATCATATTGATTTCGTCTAAATCAACTTAGGCTTTCCATTTTCTAGCTGTTCGCTTTAGAGACTTGATTTTCCACGAAACAATAAATAGATGCAACAATAGTCTATGTACGAGTAAGCGCCTGTACGTTTCAATCTTTCAAGGAGCATGGGAACTCGAGTAGCAACGTAAAATCGTACGCGTCCTTAACAAAAGTAAGCACCCTGAATTGGTAACAAAATTTTTTTGCGAAGGGACAAAAGAGCTGGAGAAGCGACACATAAAAAGTGCTCTAAGATTGTCGCTGTTTAAATGACGAACTTGGTTGAGTGCGGTACGGGGGGGGGATGTCATAGCGACCGCCTGAGCTATATACGAAATGACTCGTGTGCAAATGGATTAAGGGGTGTTGGAAAGAGAAGGGGAAGACGGAGGTAAACGCGGTCATTCTGCGGCTGCAACATTTGGGGGAACATCCGCGGCCGCGCCACGAGTATAACGTGTCGGGGGACTTTGAAGCGCGGCCATCATGTGCGTTGCCATTGACTACACGGCGCGTTGGCTGTGTCTGGATATATAAGAGCGCACGCACGCATGCACGCACGCACGCACAAGCGGTCGTGTGTGCGTGAGTAAAGTCTCTGCAGCGGTAGTTACACGTGGCGGGAGGGCCTCGGGGTCTAGGCGCATCACGAAAATTGAAAATTATCATTTTAAATAAGTGGTACGGGCCGCGTGGAAAAGGAAATATGGAACGTATGGTGGGGTCGGAGGCTTGGAGGTATGGTATTTTTAGGGGTTTTGACTCTGCAAGCTTCCGCGATTCATACGTTATTTTATTCGAGCCCCCCCCCCCCGTCGCGCTACTCGCGGGCGCGCGCACACACACGCACACAAGGCATAGATCGCCACATTGCACAGATTGTGTTACTGAAATTTTTAAATCAATCTCTCGTTAGGTATTTACGCTTTTTAACCATCCCTTTCTCTTGTACTAGTTATCGCTTCAACTCCCTTTATTACTCTTTTTTTGGTTGCCAAAAGCAAAGTGAGTAGAGGGCTTTTGCCATTTTTAGGGTAGATTGGCTTTCCATGGGCAGCGAAATGTGTGAAACAGCGCTCGCAATCTATAAAAGTTACGAGAGTAACGTATAATTACGATATAGGAGGAAAAGCAAGAGTTAGCAACCTTTTGTTTAATTATTTGAAATAAAAGAGAATACAACAATTACGTATATTAAAACTAGTTAGTACATTATTTCTATAAATACAGAATTATAACTATAAAATTAAAACTCATATATTTCATATGTTTCACTTTGAATATTCAGTATTGAGTAAATAAAAATAATAAAATTTCATATTACAGTATTTTCGAACATCTTTTTCTATTTTTACACTAATGCAGTAGTTTCAAATTTAAAAATCAATCGTATAATATTTCTCATTTACTTATATACATTTTTATAAAAACGTTTGATGTATATTTTATGCTAACTTTCTATATTATGAAATATTATTCAATACATATTTTAACTTTAAGAGTATGCAGTACTTTTAAAATTTTTTATCTAATAAAAGTATTAACAAAAATTAATAAAATATCTTAAAAATGATCGAGGTATTCGTCACGTATTATATTGAATATATGTATATACATGAAATTCAGTTAACTAGGAATAAATTATTAACTTTTTTTTTCAAATTCTTATTTTATTCAAATTTATTCAAACACTTATTTTAAAATTATTTCGACAATTTGCTTTCTATATTTAATCATTGCTACTCTACATGTTTCTTAATTAATCTCGAGAATATAATATTGTTATAGATTAAAATTTTTATGTTTTATTTTAATTAATGTGTTTATAAAATACATTATTCTATATAAAATTATATAAATTCAATATTTAATGGTATTAAATTACTTATATTAAATATAATAATACCGTTTTTATATCATTTACTTTTGGTAATAAATAACTACATAAATTGGACAAAAATTAAGATATGTATGAAAATTTTTTAATATTATATGTATATAATGTCGATCTATATTCATGCATTATAAGCATAAGTATAAAATATGAATGAAATTATTAAATAAATCATGAAACACAACGATGATGTTATTACTTATGAATTCTGAATATTTAATTTGTTTTAAATTAGTTTTTAGTTTTGTTATTACAAGATCCATAATATATAGTATAAAGTATGTTATATTTGTAACTGCATTATATATTTGAAATTCTCGCTTCTGCAATGTATGATATACATTCTGTAATCTTTTTGTACACACTGGATGTGGAGGATACAAGAAGTCAACGCAATAAATTGAACAAAGAGGGATATGTTATTTTTTTTCTATCTTGGTTTAATAAATTTCCTATCAAGGCGTTTTAATAGATCGATTCTGTCTTATGTACCAAGAAGTTTGAAGAACTTCCTTTGTATACCAAGAATAGCATTTTCCTTCTGTGTACGGGAAATTGAGAACCACCGAGTGGTCGATCCCTACAATATTGCATCTTTCTTTGTCTCGTCAACGACAAGCATATCCAATTCCATTAATACTTTGTCTTTTTTGTAACTCCTTATAGAATATTGTATATACAGTATTATGTAAATTCAAAATATATTATAATAAATATTTTTACAAAATTTCGATAATTCTATTGTGAAGTGATTTTAAATTCTCTTTCTAATTTAGCGAATATAGTATCAATGCATGAACGAAGTATCAGAAAAAAACTTTAACATGATTGAGGATGAAAAATAATATCATAAATTTAACAAATTTAGCAACAATATATGTCAATATTGAGAGAAAAGAATCTAATTACTTATTTAATCTAATTATTCTATGATATTTGTAAAACAATGCCGTACAATAAAGTGTAAGCATGTAAGGCAAATTAATTAATATTATAATAACTTTTATAATATCATCTTAAGTTATATTTTAAAAGTACAATTTTTTGTATATATGAATATACTTTTGTCTATGTGTATTTTTATTAATAAATAACTTTATTATTCTAATTCGATTGAATACAATGCCAAAGAAGTTTTATTTTATTAATCAGTAGACTGTGCCCATTTCACAATTACTTTTTCATCTAGTTTTTCTTACTTTGAAACACTCTCATTTGAATAATCAAAAGTTATCTCGTGGCTCCAATATCAGGGCTTGAATAATGTCCCATTCGAGCAATTCCAACATAAACCATTTGATTTCTTCCTAGTAAATATAGGACTCGAGGAAAATGTACCGATAAACGAATTTGAAAAAATTCGACGATCCAAAATGACACATCAATGCTCCAACCGCTCAAACCTCCGACCGGAAATCTATTGTTTGAAAGTTTTACTCCTTATATTATAGCTGTTTATGTGAAGAAATAGAAATTGTATTGACGCATACACTAACGATAGTAGGAATTAATATTTTTCAATTTCATTAATAATCTACGATAGAATAATCAATTGTTCAACCATCTTTCATTGCCTACATTCAAACAAAATACAATGCTTTCATTCCCGATGAGTTCAATAAGCTTTATTATACTTCGGCTCTTCACCTAACTAATTTATACGCCAAATGTATATTTATTAAATTTTAAATGAAATTTTTATAAACATATATATATATATATATATACAAAAGTTTTATTGATAAACTAACACCACTAGCTTATAAATAGCTTATAAAATTAAAAGTCTGAATTATAAAGCTTAAAATTGTGTCAGTGATAATAATTGTAATTTCAAGATTAGAATAATGTTCACACAAAATGAGTTGATACGAAAAAAATTTCTTTCTTAACACTTTATATACTAGAAATTATATTATGAAAATATGAAAAGGTTTATTTCATGATTATCGTATGATATTTAATCAATAAGAGCCAAAATTTCATCTGCTTTACTTAAAATAAAAAACTGTTTTTATCTATATTGAAATTATAAGTTACGTAAGTGTACATTAACGAAGCTCCAAACTCTCAATTTTGTACCTTCTTTTACAAATAATTTATTAATTATTTACGTATAAAGTGAATGGAAAGATAATTTGAATTTTTAACACTCTTAGTGTAATGAATAATTAAGAATTTCAATTTCATTTGATGTGCTATTAGTGTGCATCTGTTAAAACCGATGCCTAAGTAGCTAAGTATATTAATGGATATTATTGAATATTTAAATTAGTTACGATATTAATTTAATATTTATTGGAAAACCTAATTTTCAAATTATATGTATAATTTTGTATCGAAATATTTATTTGAGCCATTCTTTTGATAATTTGATTTATGTTAAAATGCTAAATGTAATTATTTTATGATATAATTAATTTAATTATTTTATTATATAATTATAGAACATAGTGAATACATAAAAGATTTTGTTTGATTTGTTTGTAATTCAAAATGTTTCGACAGATGAATTTTATGCACAAATAATAATTATTACGAAAAACAGCATTATTTTTTTCTTATCTTTTACGTTTATACTTTATATACATAGTGGGTATGGACTCGAATAAAATGTAATTGGATAAATAATTATGTTTAGTTCTGTTGTAATTTCATAAATTTATTCAAAATATTGGATCCAATATATGAGAAATGAAGGACAGGAGTACAGAAAATGTTAATGCTATATAATTTTCTAATTTTTTTCTATTGTCTGAATATCATTATTTGCTAGTAGGGAAAAATATCAGATGATACATTAAAACAATTAATATAGCTGAGATAACGAATGAGGATATGTAAATCAATTATAAACAAAAGGGATTGAACAAGTATTTTTTATAAATACCGTGTCCTACAGAATTTTCTATACAGCTCATCCACGTTCATAAATTCTTTTCAACTACGACAATTACGGAAGCGCTCACGTTTTTCTCCCTTGCAACCGACTCTGTTCATATTTACGAAAAAAAACCAGCGGAAAAAAGTCCGCAAAACAAGCGGGCGAAGTGAAAGGGTAAATAAACGCAAAGGCTCGGCAACACAATGGCGCTCGCGCGACAAAAATATAATTTCGCCAAGTTCACGCTCACCCGCTTTCATCGTTTTTTTCATCACTCTCCCTCTTTCTTCTCTTGTTTGCGTAAAAGAAATAAAACTATGGAGGATCTCTTCATAACTGTTGGTATTCCAACAACTACTGGCTTTAGTAATTTTGAAACGTCTTGTTTAAATGTAGTATTAGCATATTAAGCGGAGCACTAACTACATTAGAAATAATTGAATTTTTTAATGACACGTTATCATTAAATTTGATTTTTAACAAATTTCATATACAGAAATGTTTTTTTGGTATTATTGCGACATGAAAAATAACTTACAATAATTGATTTTATGGAGTCAATTTTTTGGTTATGATCTGGGATACATACAATTTAAAATTTTTAATAAACTCGAGATCATATTAAATTAAACAAAATTTTCTTTACTATAAATTAGAGTATATTTTATATTAAACAATAAAAGTTTTAGTTTTGATTTTACATTATAAAAAAAAAATATAAATACATTTGCAGTATTTATTTATTATTTATAGAATTACATTAACATATTATTTTTAATTGAAAAAATAAGACTTTTAACACATTTTATTTATTATTTCTTGCTGAAAATTCATATTGAAATATATTTCGATATATTTTCATAAACTTACTAATTAACTGAAGATATAATATTACAAATTTAGGTATAAAATTAGATTTAGTAACTAAGAAATAATTTTTAAAATCGCCTTATGATCTTATTAATTTATACATATTTAATAGAGTTGCATACATGTATCTATTTCAATGGAATTGTTGTTATTAATGAATAAAATATAGTGTATGAAAGAAGGGAAAATGAAGATAGATAGATAGATAGCTAGATAGGTAGAGAGAGAGAGAGAGAGAGAGAGAGAGAGAGAGAGAGAGAAATTGCAAATAAGGGTGAAAGAAAAAGAGAATGGAAGAGGAAAGTGTTGAATGAAATGAAATGAAACTATGGATAATAGAGAGAACTAGGATAAAGTTCTTGTATAATGTACATAAAACCGAATATGAAAAGTTATATATATATATATATATATATATATATATAAATGTATGTATCGTTTCAAAATAAGTTGCTGGGCTAGGTAAATCAATTAAAAAGAAAATTCTGAATGAAGGATAAAAAAAGAGTTAAAAAGAAGAGAGGAAAGTCTATTTTCCATATGAAACTGTAGTTGTAGAAAGTAATGAAAGGGCTAAAAGTAACAAACAGCCAATTTATGTCACAAGTTATCTGTATGAAGTTATTATCTATGATATATATTTAGGGATTAACTTTAAATACCATTCGGACACTTTTACCTCAGAAAATTCAATTAGTACCTTTGGCACGTGGAACGCAGATAGCAACAAAGTTTGTGAAACGATGTTCTGGACAAAATGACGTAGACGTATTATGCATCCATAGTTGTGTTAAAGAGCGCAAAAGCAGACGAATAATTAAGATCACTTTTGAATTTTATGATTGGTTGACAGCCATACAACTGTATTTCTCGTGTGGAATTCCAGAATGTAATTAGAATTCAGATTCATGTATAGTGATTTATATAAATATAAATATAAGGATATTGCATCAGAATATATATAGAATTGATAAATAAACTTTTAATTTATAAACTGATAGTATAAAATGTTAATGTGTTGTTATCATAATATCAAGTTATTAACATCTATAATATTAGGTATTTGCGTAGATGTAATGTGGGGATGATGAGTACCTGTGTATTTGTCACATCTATAATAATTGTTTCATCTGCATAGAGGGAGAGAGAGAGAGAGAGAGAGAAAGAGAGAGAGAGAGAGATAAGGCAGTGATTAGTACACACGAATCCTTTAAATCTTCTCTTGTAGTGAATATTAATGTAGAATCGGTCTCTAAAAGCCTTATTGATAAGTTTATGTATGGCATATAGAGAAACGCGTTACACCGTTGCATTCGATCCTTATCCCTTGTGATTTTATCCTCGTACACGGCAGACTCTGCACATGGATTTTAGAATATCAATTTGTATTTTGAAGTGAGTTCTAATTATCATTAAATTTCTCTTGTTCAATATTTTATTCGTAATTATTATTGCAATATATAATGAATTCAGTAACAATAATTATTGGGACCAGTATTCATAAATCGTAATTCGCCATAGTGTTTTATAATTATCAAACGATTGTAGAAAAAAAAATTATAAAAAGCATAGATTCTTAGATGTTATTATATTTATTGTTTTTAATATTAGATTCACAGAGTTATAAATAAAAAGCAGAAAAATATTTTAACAATGTGATTATAGTCACCATAATATTATAATATCATCATAATTTTATAATTCAATATAATAATAATATTTAAGATATAATAAAAGTATAATAATTGCTAAAACATGAACATATTTATTAAAATTTTAAAATATAATATTATTCAATTTCATAATTATATCATCTTTGAAAAACTGGTATATATCCTTTTTTCTTTCTTTTTCTTTTTTTTTTTTGCTAACAATATATTTTCTTGTAATTTATTTAACCTCATCGAATCCCATAAAGTCATTATTAATATAAAAATAATCGGCTTGTTTGAAAAATGACACTTTATTTACAATTGAAACGTTATTATTCTCATTGTTAATATTAAGATCGCAAATTGTACATTTTGCTTCAATTACTATAACATTTCGTTTACCTCTTTAGTACAAATGATTTGTTTTTCACAATATTCGCATCAGTGTAGTTGTAACATATAAAAACGCTTAATCAATGTGACGTTTTAACAAGGTTTTATCAATAATGGCAGGAGTATCGGAACGCGTGGGATTCTCTTGAGTTTCTATGTACCCCAGAGGAGCTTCATTCTTTTTAGATAAATTCAACTTTCTAACACGATAGAGTTCATGTTTCGCCATTTAGTAAGTTAAGCTCTTAGTTCTGTAAGTTACAGTGAACTTAATAGTAAGATCGCATCTGGATTATTTGCCTTATAGTACGAGATTGTAAGAAAACTTTAAATATATTTGCTGAGAAATAGCCTGCTGCGATAGTTTGCCCATTAACGAAATTATTTATGGATATCTAACTAACCTGATTGACTTGATATTGTATTAACATTTTTAAATGATATGGATATACTCCTCCCGTGGTAAAGAAACGTTAGTTTATATTACTTTTTTTCGAATTTATTTTTCTTGTTCATTTACTCTACCATTATTATTCATTTATCAATTAAAGATATTTAATGAGATATTGTTAGTTATTTATTAGCATAATATACATATGTATGTATGTATGTATATAATTTTAAGATAGAAATTCAATGGCGATTTCTTTTCAAACGCGAAGTAAAATAATTTCATAGAAATAAGTGAATAACCTTAAATTTTATTTTATAAAATTTTTTTGCAGGTAAGAAATTATTGTCATAATTTCTAATAAATTTTAAAATATCGAAAGTATTCTTTTCAAGTAATATATCTAAATTTTAAACTGTTCTATCATATTGATTATCGTATCAAAATTATTATTATATATCTTATAATTTTTTTACCGTATCATATAATTTCAAAATCTTTTTCTTTTATTTCAGAAAGTTATTCCATGATATAAATGAAAAATTTATCTATTTCACCATTTAGCTTCACTCTACTTTCAGATTTCTTCGTTAAACCTATCAAGTTACCTATTATACGTTAAATAATAACGTAAAATATTATAAGAGTAAAGTTACTTTAACCTAGTTGATGTAACGGAGCTAAATTTCGATTTGTAAAGTAACAATTAAATCGAACTGAATCGGTTTTACTGTTTATATCTACAAAATTTTCAAAACATCTCTTCATCACATTCGCTATATAACCAGTAAAATACTCTAAGTTTTATTGATGATAGAACGTAACAGTAGGTTCAAACTAACTTAAATTATGTGACATTTGTAATCTTTTTAAAATATAATAGAAGACGGGATAGTTGGAAGTAAGTACACGTTCTACAATTTTTTCGAGCTGTGTGAGCGATAAAGATGTTATATTCTCAAAACTATTTATCAGCCATTAATAATGTACTTTCCTATTTCCTATTCTGGTAATAAATTCTTATCCTAACATTCAAATTCATCCATGAGCCATTATCTTTTGATACCTTTATTTTTAATCGTTTATATTGCTTGCATCTGCTTAAAAATATTATTGGAAAAAGTTTAATGGCATTGATATGATATAGAAAATTCACTTTACATCATTCTACATAGGGTGCAGTTGCTATAGTAAACTATCATACGCACAGGCAGAAAAATAATGCTATATTGTGTAGAAAATTTTACTTCGTAATTTTGTCAGTAAAAATTACCAAAATACGATATTCTTTCCAATAATCTCTTCACAATGTAATTCCAACTTGGTGGCCCTAAAATCGATTTTTTCCCTAAATGAGTACATGCTGTAATCTAATACGATAAACGCAATTTATGAATATCGAAGTTTATATTTAGGCATTAATTTAATTTTTATCTACACGTGTGATATATTTTATTTTTAGAGAAGTTTTTGAATATTTTCTTGTTCCTATTATTTTATATATATATATATATATATATATATATATTTTTTTTTTTTTTTTTTTTTAATACATTCAGCTTTTTTTTTCAAATACATTTTCGATTGAAAGGCTCACTAATAAAACCTTTATCGACAACGAAATATTCAGAAAAATGAATTTATTAATTAAAAAAAAAAAATACGAAATTTAACATAAAATGGTAGTTTTATCTTAAAGTAGACCTACGAAATCGAAAAATTTCTTTCCAAAGAAAATAGTTTCGTTATAAATCTGTTTACTGGATTCTAGCGAGTTGGTAACTTTTTGATTTTGTCAGAAAACTTGATTTTCTCTAAAGCTTCAACATACAAATTTACACCGGAGATGGTATCCTTAATTGAATTTTTTCTTATAAAATCAGATTTTTAAATTTGGCTACAGAAATAAATCACTTGATATGAGTCTTAGGATGATAAACTTGGATTGTTACGAAATCAAATTATAATGTAATTTATATAATTTTACCGTTTCAACGTTCAATGTCCTAGTCTGAATTCTTCTGAGTTCTTGTCTATTAACTAATGATTCTTCTATATAGAATACCTTTGAGAAGACTTTTTATCAAACCTTATGTCAGATTAATGAATTAAATGATAATATATTTCTAAGTACAAAATTGCTTTTATAATTATGAATTTGAACTTTCTTATAGCGTTATATAATATTGTTACGTACTACGTTAATAACGCTTTACTTTTTTATTCTCATTACTTAATAGTTATGAATCGCGTTATTAGAGTTGATTATACAATAGTATTTTCATCGAAAATATTTCTCATAGTATAGAGTGAGTGAATAGATGCTATTTAAAATACTTTAATTGCAAGCCTCGTCGCTTAATAGGCATATTTTTCTTTATTGAATTTAGAAAATTTGTTTAAACATATATTAAGATGATATAGATATACTTAATAATTTAATTTTAAATAATACTATTCTATTATATATAGCTTTTCGTTTCTGTTTTTTTTTTGTTTTTTTTTTTTTAATAAAAAAGTTTCGTCACCTTAAAACATGCATTATATATGAACTAAAAATGTTTTAAAAATATCATTATGACTTAAAACAAATATGAAAACAATGAATGAAAAATTGTCTTTTTTTAATTAATAATGGTAATTAATTTCTTTTAAAAATGAAAATATTGAAGTTAATTAATATATTACCATCGATTTCAATCTAGTTCGAGTTACTTTAATTAATAATTTTCGTCTCTATTTAATATAGTGCAGTTTTTAAATACCAAATTTTTTATTGTACAAAAGCCTATTAATCCATGAGGCATTTTATGTGCCAAAACTACTTCTACCCGTAATGTTCTATCTTTCTTTAAATTATGTTAAAGTGATAATTATATAGCAAATATATTCATATATAATAATAATATAATATAATCAAAATTTAATAATAATTAATTGAGTCCATTACATTGAATTAATTTTTAATTTTATCTAAGTTGATGTGTTTCCCGCAGAGTACCTATACTTTATTATATATTTAACTATTTTGTGGAATTTCAGAGCGAATTGCTTGATAAATAGCTCATTAATCATATTATAACTGAATTTGACAAGTGGATTTTATATATTTTAAATATACTTTCACTATGAATAGATCAATAAATAAATAAAAAAAAAAAGCGCTATATATATATATAACATGCGAATGGTTCAATGAATTTTTTCTTTTTACGAAAGTTCCAGACGATTCAAGAGGGGTCGTACTCACCACGTATAATAAATTTGAGTTTTTTATACAAAGCGGCAAAAATACTGCCCCTTAATGTTTGAGGTATTTTGTACCCAGGAGGAAAAAAGTTTATTCTCAAACTAAAAGCCAGCATAATGGCTAAGCATGCATAATACAAAAGGGCATGTTCTTAGTTTACTAACGGCCTAAAGCAAATGATGTTGCGCTTAACTTTTTCAAAGTTGCCTTGTCCATTTTCTTATGGAATGGGCCGTAAATTCAGGATTTGGCGTTTTTTCTTTTGTTTAATTAAGGTGCAAAAGGTTTTCCCTGTTTACGATAATAATGTTTTTCGTTGTTAGGCAACCCGCATGCCTAATCAACGGCCAAACATCATACAATTATCGGACCCACGTTACGTTTTTTTCTCCTATCGGCAGCTTGAGCTGCGAGGAAAAGTACAAAGGCAAGAAGATCGCGCGCATTCATGCGTGACTCTGGTAAAGTAGAAGAAGAGATCGTGTAGGAAGTTGAAATACAGGATGAGTCTCAGTTGCACGAATCAGTCGCTTGGCCGACGAATTGACATGAGCGTAATGCGCGTAAAGAGAAAAGAGCGAAAGCAACTGTGAGAGAAATGGTAAAGGGCATTAAATCCCACCAGAACCATTGGTCACGTATATGAGAGGAGAGAGAGAGAGAGAGAGAGAGAGAGAGAGAGAGCCGAGTAACGGCTCCAACCCTCACTCGCGGATTCCCTGAACTTTGTATCGAACCGAGGGAAACTCGTTTCGAGCTCGATGGATTCGTTCTGCGAGACACGTACAGAGAATATGAGTGAGTGAGAATAAGAGAAAGAGAAAAGGAGCAGTTGGGTCGCCTGAATTTTGTATAAAGACAAAAGCCCTTGCAGTACTAAGCTACTTCCTATATATATACACACATGTGCACGCACACGTGCATACAATTTTCATGGTTTCCATGCCTCTCATCGTGTCTTTTCTCGACTTTTCGGTCCTTTGATCCTCCTCTTTAGAGAGGGTTTTCATGGTATACGTGTATTAGCTCAAATGGGTGTATGTATTTTAGTCTGACTATGCTTTCAAGCGTTGTGTGTATACATCTGCACTTGTGTGCGCGAACTTATTTATACAGTACGTACATATATATATGTGTGTGTGTGTGTGTGTGTGCGCGCGCGCGCGCACGTGTGCATATATATAAACATATATACGTGTAATCATATATATATATATATATATATATATATATATATGATAATAAACACTCGTAGTATGCACGTGTCTTGCACCATACGGGAAATACGTTTATAAGAGAGGCCGCCACGTGGAAGAGGAGGAGCACGGAAGGGTGTGAAACTTTTTATCGACAAAATTTTTCAATAAATGGCTTCATTTCTTGTTTTATGCGTGCATTCGTTGTATTGGGCAATGCTCGGAGATTTTATTATTATTTCTTTTTCTTACAGTTCTTTTTCTGTTTTGTCATTTCGTAACTACGAAATATCGGATTTTTTGGACCAAATTTCAGTTTTCCTAAGCTGATCGAGACTTTTTATTATAGATATGAGTTTATACAGAGACATATTTTTATATAATATTTAACGTCGAAATCCAATGAAAAATGTGATATTACGCTTTATGTTGAGAAAAATAAAAGAACAGTATTTTTATTTTTATCGTGAATTCTCCAAGAAATTTGTACGTAATATACTATGTGTACGTACAATAAACTATATACAATACATGCACAATCTTTTACTTATATAATTTCTAATTTATCAACTAAAAATAATAAATTATACTACATATTAAAAGACACTATATTATTAATGGAATTTATTTAAATTTTTTACTTTGATTATATTGGTTGTAATTTTAGTTCGTACCAAGTTTAAAATTTTTACAAAATATTTTCTAATATGTAACGAATATAAACTATTTATAATAAAACAACGAGACATAACGCTATATAGTTGATAATTTATACGCATATATTAAAAATATATATAACATCGAGATTATTCTCCTATTTGTAGTATAGAGGGGTCAATATCGCAAAGATGATATGCGATTTGGCTAATGTAATGCTAAATTGAGTTGGTTTTTCCCTTCTTTCTTATTTGTCCTTCAAACTCGAAAATCAGAGAGCTTGAAACAGACAGAAAGGGGAGAGAGAGAGAGAGCGAGAGAGAGAGAGAGAGAGAGAGAGAGCTATAAGAATTGGTAATGAGACATGTGATAGATGATTAAACTACTTACCAATGCATGCTCATGCAAAATTCATACTCCTCACGATTATAATTATTAATTAATAAATGATGAGTTTCTCGCGGTTTGATTCAAATTTTAATATATTCAAATAATTATAAATAAATAATAATAAGGAAAGAGAAATTAGAGATATTTAGATGTAGTGGATCATTTACGTAATATAATTATGTATAATCATAGGTCAATGTATTTTGTGATATTAATAGGGTGAATGTCGCAATAGTACGTTCGAGTGCACTTGAAATTTATGCGCAATGCGTTGCGATACGCCACATGTGCACATCTAATAATCAGTCTGAGTGTTTGATGATTGATTTTTTAATTTTTAATTTTCCTCTTCCAACCATTTACATGTATTATTGCTTTCATTATTTTTTCTCCCTTCTTTCCCTCCGTTTACGTATTTCGAAGCCCGCGTTTAACATCATAAATTGATGCTGCGAAGCATAGCATATTTTCTTTAATATCTACGCAATAAATATGAAAAGCCGTGTGGAGAAAGTGGAAAGCGAGAATTACAAAAAAATCTTGTCCGCGTGTAACATACCGCGATATTAAGTTCGCGCCCGGGGGAATTTAGAGAGGGTAGAAACGAGAGTGAAATAACACTGTGCGCGTTGTAACTGCGGCTTTAAAAGTTCGTTCATCTTGCTGCTTCTTTCGCGACTTATTTACTGTTAATAATGGGAAAGTCGTCACAAAGGATTTTCTACCGAGATCTTGATTTATATTCGTTTATTAGGGGAGTTGAAGGGAGGAGAGCTAAGGAAGTATATGGGACGAACTACCATACGCTGCTACACGTATATTCGCGCGCGAGAACTTGGGTTATACACCTGAGAAGTGGCCATTGTACTAAATCACACTATATAAACGAGTACCAAGTATGAAAGTCGTATATAGAGTTTATTTAACAGAGAAATGGCCGTGTAAATTTATGTACGTGTCTTCGACGATGCTCTTTATTCTCTCTTTGTACATTACTTTTTTTCATCTTCAATTTTGGTGAGAAGTTGTGGAACAATATTTCATAGTTTAATTCAAACTTATGTAGCTTTGTTAAATGATATGCAAACAAAATCTTTGAATTCTAATGTATCTTACGTGCGATGAATTAGATTGTCTAGAGTTGTTTTAATAATATTATGTTTATAATAACATTGAAATTGGTGATTAATTGAAAAATGAGAAAATTATATATATATATATATATATATATAATGACCATAAAAAAATGAGATTGGATTTTTCATTGCAAAATTTCATTATACTAATATTAAATGCTAATAATAACTCTCCATTTTTAGTTTATATGCATAAATTTTCTAAATAAATTCATATTATTAATTATGTAATTAAACATCTTATGAATAAAATCACTAATAATATACATTGTTGCATGAAAGGTGAATAAATTAGTAGAATGATAAATTTAATATTCGCATATCAATGTAGATTTTTAATTTCATAATCATATTTGCAAAATTTAAAATGTAAATTTATATTTATTTGTAGTATTCACATTTGCATTTATATTTCAAAGCGGATCAACTTTACTTGTATTCTATGTAATAGTTTATTTCAAATATATCTTTCACTTTTATGGGTCCACAGTAAAGACTTGTTACATGTAGAAATACAGAAATATTTTAAATAAATAAGTATTACACTTAACAAAGTTAACAACCCATGCAAATAATTCATATTTTACCGATAACAATGATTACTTAATATCCGTATATATACAGTTAAGGCTTTTAATTCTAATGATAAAAATAGGCTTCTGACATTATATACATAATTTTTACAAAAATATTATAAATGATTTTGATCATAATTTTTAAATATAAAAATTATCGATATTAGAGCAATTGTATCGGAAAATCATGGGCATGGAAATGAAGACTTATTTATCGCAATATTAATTATGACATAAGATCAATGAAAAAGAAAGATTTTTTAATTTATTGGATTTTTAGTTTTCTATTCTCTCTCATGTAATTTTCAAAATTTCTATTTGATTTATTCTTTAAAAGTAGAAGAACGATGCAATTAAATTTTATGGTTTTTATTTTATTTATTTATTTTTTTTTTAAATATGAGCATTAATTATTGTCATTGCATTAATTAATTTAGTAAAATATCAGTCGATCATTATATAAAAATATCAAATAACAAATATTTTGTGTTTCGGTAAAAAAGAGAAGAATAACTATATAAATTTAATAACTTCAGACCTCCTATATTGAAGCTTTAAAAGTTCATATAACCTTATTTACTGTTAATAACAGGAAAGTCCTCGGACAGAGGATTTTCGGCTCTCGGATGTTGATTTACAAAATTTGTCCTATGTATATTCTAGAGTAACTGACAATAATTTTGCGATTACCAGTTGCAAATCAGGCTAAATTATTTCTGCAAAGTTATAGAGATTTTAAGAAAGTACTATTTAAATACTGCATAGGAAAAATATTAACTCGTATTATCTTGTTAAAAATATAATATTTTTCCGTATGATTTTATGTACTTTCACTCTATTCGATTGTATTATGTATTTATTCTTGAATATAGTTTGTTTAAGAAAAAAGATCTTTTTCGATTGGATCGTAGGTATTTAGAATTAAAAATTTCTATTATTTGTATCGGTATTAAGAAAAAAAATTTTCTTTTATAAGATCCAGTTCGGAAATATAGATTGTATTAAGAAATATAAAAGCAACGAGTTGACTTTTAGTTATACCAATTTACTACGTACATTTTATTATTGATGGCACATGGGTTGACACTAAAGTGATTATGACCGATAATTTTCTGTGGACTATCATAACATGAGTGAATAAACCACCTCTACCTTCACAAAGGTACAATAGCATTTCGTTATTCTATACACTCGAGGAACCAAACAGTATAAGTGTGATTATTCGTAACGTAAGACGCAAAATAGGGGATAGTTGATGGCTATGTATAAAGGGAGAGCAAAAAGAATAAAAGAAGAATAATTCTTATGTTGCATTAAAACGTAGGTACGTAAAACATCCGGGATGTCAAGTTTGGGTCGAACCAAAAATCCCTTCCCCTCGCAAGAGAAAACCCTTGTGTAGGAATATAATCTACCAGTTGAGAGCACAAGCGGTGCTAGACATTAAGAGGGTAGTGACGGAGGGGGAGGGGGGCAAGAGCGCAGAGGGATGTTGCGGTAGCAGTAAGCGAACGAGTGACGTACGAAGTACAATATATAAATACACATGAATCGCGTAATAAGTCACATAAAATTCCATTCTTCGTCTAGACGAACAGCGACGTCGTCTACGTGAGTGTACGCACACGCGCCAGGAATATATCCTCGTAATAGTCCCTGAAATAATATGGCAGAGGCAAAAATAAAATCCTGACGCGCCTTTTTTCGGGCTCCTTTCTTCCCTTCGCTAGCGGTGCTTTTCTCCTTACTCCCCTCCCTGTTCCCACGTCTCGCCCCTCTCCAGCCGTTCTTCGTTTTCTCTTGAGACCGTCGAACTACCTTTCGAGGGCCTCGCTTCGCTGCTTTCTTTCTTCTTGGCCTTCTGCCTCTTCTTATCCCGCCACGAACAAAGGGTAAACACAGCTAATGCCAGCATCTGGGTAATTGGGTATTTCCAGAAAAATACCTTTCTTTCATTGTTTAACCATTTGAAAAGAGCATGAACGCATTTTAAGTAGAAGTAAAAATTTATTTTCGTTTTCAAAGCTTCTTTTATTCGGAGATGTAATCACGCGACTTGACTGAAAATGTCCTACCCAGTGAATAATAAACTACGCGATTCACGAATATAGTTTACATTTTACTATTTTCCACATGTTGATTTGTTTTGCATTTAATGAATATTAGTAATGACATGTTTTTACTGGATTATTTTTATTCTGTTTATTACATCTGCTATTAAGTGATCATTTTTTCTTCACTAGTAGCGAATTATCCGTTTGTATTATAATTCATTTGTTATTATTTAGATTAAACTAAAGTTAATTCATATTATGGAATCCGTTACATATTATCAAATCTATGTATTTTCTTTTTTTTCGGTTTTTTTTTTGTTTTTGTTTTTTTTTTTGTTTTTTGTTTTTGTTTTAACAGACTTAATTAATAGCTCGATATATTTCTCCATGATCTGTATTGAAACGTAATAGATAAATTGAAAGAACTTATTATGTTAAAAAATAAATTAATAATTTTTATGAAAAACATATTTTACAATAAATAATAGAATTTTAAAATTTATTGAAAAATTGATATATTTATTTTTAGAATATAAATAAAATATAAAAATAGAAATTATATAGAAATTCGTGTAAATATTTCTTATGTATTTTATTTATTTATATTTTTCATATTTTTAAGTTCGAAATTTTCTAACGTACAAACATATACTTTTTTTAGAATAACAAAATTGATTAATTTCTTATAAACTCAATATTACACGAAGTAAGGAAACTAACATGTTGACATATACGTGGCTCACGTACGAACAATTTTCCAAAAACATTTCTTAATAATTTAAAAATATTATTCAGTATTTCAGAAGTAAAGAATATTCAATTTTCAAGTTTTTAAAAGTAGTGATCGGTCTTTAAAATAAATAAAACTAATTCTGATGTTCAATGTATAAAATGTTCGTTAAAGGGGATGAAAATTGCATTTAATGTTACGAAAAGTAAACAATATCTCTTCAATGCAATTTGTTCATTGCTCATATTGATAAAAATGATTGATAATACTTTATTATAGGAAAGGAATAAGAATTTCGTGAATAGAAAAAAAAAAAAAAGAAAATGAAAATAAGTATCGAAATTATTAATTAGAATAATTCATAATATATTATAAATAAGATTTATCTTGGATGCCCATGAAAACAATTGCAGGACTAATAATATACCTTCAAATCACCATATGATACTGTGATCACACGAGGTAAACAAATGTCATTGGCTGTTAAGTGGGAGCACTTATGTAAATGTTTTTAATGTAATTAATTCGACCGTTGTAAATAGGAGCAAACAGGACTTTAAATTTAAAACTTTCATCAATTCAGAATAAGCTCGAAAATAAATATTTCATGCAATTTTATATTTGCATTTTATATTTGCACTCATATTATTATATTTGTAAAAGTTTGTAATAGTAAATTAGCATGTTTGTTGAAGATTTAGAAAATTTAATCCACTGTGGATTTAAAATTCTTTTCTTAACATATCACGAGTATTTAATAGTTATAGTAATATATCTTTTATCTTCCCGATTCATCAACATAAATTATGCTAAATGTTCTTTGTCCAAATATTTGTGAGTGAATGGAAATTTTTTAAAAAGCATGCGCAAATACGTAAATGTGACATAAAGAATGAAATATCCAAATTTACGGGAGAACGTTTGAAAATTCCATCTGAATTGTCTAATCCATTTTATATTTTTGTCTATTTATTGTTCAATAAAAATGTGACTTCATTGTTTCTGTTGTAGTCATGCGGTCCGAAAAGCGTCGTACAGAATTGACGACGAATTGGCCAATGGATCAGCGTTCGACTCGCCAAGCATTTCGTGATATATACATACGTAAAAAAAAAAATGGTGAGTCGATGTAGAAATTTTTATCTGTCTGTATTTGGCAGTATTTGATGAATGATTTTGTTCAAGCTTCGATTCATTTTTTGTTTTATTCTGCTCGTCCTCATCCTCGCATGACTTTCACCTTTTTCATACTTTTTTTTCTCGATACTCTTAATCCACGGTTCATTGTCAACAATCCAAACGTTTTCTTGAAATGGGGAAAAAAAAATTAGTTTATTCTCTCCGATTCTTCTTTTATTCATTATCAGCTGCATGAGTAGCTACAGAAATTTCTTATAAATTCATTGCAATTTATATACATATATAATTTCATGATTATTTGTTATTCTTAAAGTAAAGATGATAAGTAGATGCATAAGCATAAATCTTTTAATAACTGAGATGCTTAACTACAACTCTGCTAAATAAATTTCTAGCTAATACAGTGTAATTTAGAATTTAACTAAAGTTTATACAAACATTTTATGATAAAATGACAACCCCAAAATAGTTGTCAATAAATCAGTTGTTTCAAAAGTTTTTCAAATAATTATTCATACTGGAATGTTGATTTATACTTTTTTATCCTTAGATTTCTAAAATATACGTTATAATAACAAATATGAATTTTATATTTCGTAAATTAATCCACTGGAATTATTAATACTTATCAATTTCAACGAGTAACTCCTTAATTAATAATTTTTTATTTCTACCAACATTATAAGATTAATTATGGTACTTTAAATTTGAGAAATACTCAATATATTATTTATCTTACAATTTGTGAATTATATTGTTAATTTGAGCATAAATTTAGATATTTTAAAACTTAATAATTTATTATATATTCTACTCGGATTATAATATGAAAATAAGTGTTTGTTGGGATAATCAGATACATTTTTATAATATATAAAGTATTTTTTTACGTATTATATTTAATGTACAATTATACATATAATAATTTAATTACAACATATAATTAAAATATAGTGTATATATTTTAAACTTAGTTCATTATAAAAATTGAGATATAAAGGTAATTTGAAAATATTATCCCAATGTTGTAGGGATCCGTACTATTAGAGTGGAACGAAGTCATTAACATTTTCAGTTAACTTTATCTATCACTATAAATTGTATGGTCTTTTCAATCAATTGAATCAAAGAGTTCTTCATTATTCATTAAACTATAAAAAAAAAAAGAGATAAAAGTGAATTATACATAGCATTTTGTATAGACATAATATTTCCAAGTTAATAAATCGATTATTAATTATATATATATGTATATATATATATTTGTCGTTGAAAAATTGGATTGATTGTTTAAAATAATTTTGAAATTTTAATGTATTAATTACAATGAACATAAATCAATATATCAAACTAATAAAATAAAATTCGTTTTATGTAAATAATATTTGACACTCACATTATGAATATGAGCTATAAAGCCATATTATATCTAATATAGAGTAGTGCAATCATTAATCTTTTATATTAACTAATATAATCTTTAAACACGTATTTTCGAGATAAAAATATTCCATTCCTCTTTTTATATTAGTTACTATAGAAGTCTATTTTGAATACCGAGAATTCCAATACTTTGCAAAGTAATTTATGTCTATATTTTGCCTATACATTTTTAAATGTCAAATTAGTATAATAGGAAGACGTAATTTAAAAATTGAAACTTTCCATAACTCGATTTCAAAAGGAATTAATTAATACAGAATTATATTAAACGATTATATTATACAACGTAATTTTTGGGAAAACTTTATATGCTCAGAGAAGGGAAAAAGTTTGAGAATGATTTTAGTTAATTATTTAGGTGATAAAATGTCTTTTACAAGCCTTAAGAAAATAAAATTTTTATTTCAATTTTGGCCTTGATTATGTGGAACGGGGAAAACTTTCTATTCAAGATAATATTTTTATAATTAATAAGCCGTTTCAACAAATTTAATGTTTAAATATTAAAACAGCGCCCCGTTCAATGCTACACCTTGATGTTTATTAAATTTATATATGCATGAGCTTACGCGTGTATGCGCATTTAGTTATAAGATTATATTAAACATAATCTTTTATATATTCCACAAATAAAAACTTCAGTTTTCTTTACGGATAATATTGTTTATTAAAGATAATATCTTCGAACAGAGATAATATTAATTAAAATTTGTTAAATAAAAATCAAAGCACGTGCACGCACACACACACACACGCACACACGAACACACACACACACACTCTCTCTCTCTCTCTCTCTCTCTCTCATATAATTTATGAATAATAAACGACTTGGTTAATATATTTTTTGATATGTAAAATATGTAATATGTTAAAGCTAATGATAGTGCTTTATTATTTTCATATAAAAATAATTTATTACTATATTAACATAATTTTATCTATAAAATTTATTATTCGACTATTAAAGTAATAAATATATAATGTATTTATATCATTCGATCTATATGTAGCAGAAAAGAAAATGAAAGAACAAAATCTTCGACCATTGCCGTCCAATAATGTTTTTCCTTTTATGTTACAGAAAACTTCTGAGGTCTCTTTTCTCAAAGACCGTCATTTTTCGCATCATCGAAGTAGTCCCAGCTAGTGAATAATGAGTACATTCTTCACTTTTACATCATTTCTAATCTTCAAGAGTCATGATAGCTTCGTAGTATTTGCGCGTCAGTGAGTCATTAGAGCAAATCTCAGCATTAATGCCGCCTGTGTAATATTCTTGTGTCGCAACGAAATACGTAAAGATTTTGCTCTCTTCCCTATCTTATCTATTTCTATCGATAAGAAATAAAGTTTACTATTTTACTCAAAAATTATAAAAGAAAAAAAAGAAAACGATATCAGAGTATAAAAGGTAAAGAAAGTTTAAAAAAGATTTAAGCGATGTATTGAATGTAAATACGAATTTTGTATATTTGTAACATAGATAGATGAATAAATTAAGAAATAAACTCATTTATATATATATATGAGGATTCTCGTATATATATTTTAAGCAAATCAATATTATTGTTTTATTATCCTACACAATCCTCTGTCAAACTGTTATTTTGCAAATTAGATATTATTATTCTAGCTTTATGTTAATCATTGAGTGAATGAATGTAATTATAAGTTTTATTATAATTATTATTACGATAAAAATTCTAGATATTTTTGCATTAGATTTTTCATTTCTTTTTTTTTTTTTTCTTTTTTTTTTTTTTTATAGAAATTCTTTTTTTTTATGAACACAAACAACGTTTCATAAGCATAAAGCTATAAGTTTATGAAATATCTTTACATTTAGCTTTCTTGTAATAATTCTGTAATTAATTTTCATTCAAATATATTCCTTTTAAAAATAATTTTTCATACTTTTTGACCATTGACCATTTTCTGTAAAAATTTTTTATTCGATGTCTTTTTAATAAATTTTCGTCACACATTTTGATTTTATATTTGATTAAAAATGATTCATTTATAATTATAAAGAATTATATGTTTGTAATTTATTCATTATTACATATGTAAAAGTTGACGTACATGTAAAATTGTTTTTAATATTTTTTGCATTTTATTATGATAAAATATTTGTTATATAATTTGCTTAACTATTCAATTAATTTTTCTCACGTATTCCAATCGTTTATCTTTTACGTGCATGAAGAACGATCGGTAACGTTATTATTTAATAAATTCGAATATTAAAATTACTTAATAATAGTATTTTCATAGATTATCAAGAGAATATTTTATTAGGATAAAAAATTTATGTTACTTTAAAACTATATTCTTTCGAATCTATTGATTCATTAGAGTAATAACATTTATGTCATATTAATTTTTGCACAAACTGAGAATATCATTTTGTAATAATATTTAGATATTCATATTATACTAGCAATAAATGTTAAATAATTTTCCATATTTCAATGTTATAATTTTAATTATAAAAGTGTTTATTAATACTATAGTCAAATTTTTAAATAAATAAAGTCTATCTTCAAGAGGACTTAATTAATTATTAGGTATTCAATAAATAGTTATTGATGTTGCTACCTACAAATACAAGATATATCTTTTAAAAAATTATGTTATGGAAGTTATGGAGCTAAGATAATACTAAAAAAATTTTGCAGTACTACTTACACATTAGTTTAGTAATTCAAGTATCTAACATTATAATAAAGATAAAATTCCTAATCAACTATATTATTAATTATTTATTTTTCCTTTATGTTTTCACTTAATATAATTACTATTTATATATAATTTATATCAATATCATAATTTATATGTCACTATGCTAGTATAAATGTGGATAGTTTAATTTTCATGAAATACATTTTTGGACGAAAAAAATATTTCCCCAGAATATCATAATGTAAGTAAGTGAATCTTTTCTAGTTATGTAGGGATATGAAAAATTTTATAATTCAAATAAACCGTATATGCATATAACTATTGTTTATTATTATAATGTTATAATTAGAGTTATCTCAATTTGACTTTTATAGTGATTTAGAGAAAAAGTATATAAATGTTCTCTCTTCATCTTATTAATGATAATCTGTGAGACTTTATAATTTATAATTGTATTATCTATCATATTGTATTTCTTTATTTTTTTATATAACAATACATTTTGAAAAATAGTGAAACACTGAACATAAGCTATTTAAAGTCTAAATCTATGAAAGAACGGTCGTTAAATCTCTTATAAAAACATATTTATCTTGGCGATAAAATCGCTATATGAAAAAGGAAAAGAAAAGCAATAAAAAATGGAAAGCTCGAAGAAAGTGCGAAAAGTGGTCTACCTTTAAAATTTGTTCATCCCCGTCTTCACTGAGTGACGAAACAAAACAAAAGACTTGCGTGAAAATGCATTTTCTCCGCCTCCTCGTCGCTTCTACATCTGCGTAATCGCCGCGGAGGTATGAAAATTCTTTGACCTCCCATTACGGACTCCATTAGCATTCGTAATTTCGTAGCTCGTTCAGTTTCAGAAGACGACGACACACGCGAAAACGCGAGCGTAAAAGCTAGACAGAGAGAATGAATGAAAGAGTGAGATAGAGAGAGAGAGAGAGAGAGAGAGAGAGAGATAAATAGTGTGAGAGTGAGATTGAAGGGCAGCGAGACAGACGGACAGACAGACATACAGACAGTGAGGTATGGGGGTAATACAGAGGTAACAACGAACTAGCAGTCAAAACGCTGAAGGGCAAAAAAGAGAAGTTCACAGGCGGAGAATATTCATCAGGTACGAGGTTTTAAAACTACCTCCGGTCTTTACTCTCTATCCCTCGGTTCTGTCGTGCACTCGCGAATCTTTTAGCACCCCCCCCCCCCCCCCCCCCCCCCCCCCCATGAAAAGTGCTTGCATCGTGCGTTGTACCGTTGAAAACCAAAAAAGCCTTTTTACCTCACTATTTTAAAAGAGCGATCGACAAATCGTCAGGTTTCAAATTACTTTCACAAGTATTGTGGGAGAAGTACGTTTCGTATATTTGCCTAAGCCCACTTTAACGAAACTCTTATAGCTATTTTCTTAAGAGTTAATAGCTTGATAAAATTTGGGATTTAAATTTAATTTAAGTTCTTATTCCTGGGTTTGAAAGGATATTTCTGATACTCCTGTGATTTACCATATATTTATTATGTACGTAACAATCATCTATAAATGGACATAGACGTGTAGATATATAATAATATATATGTATAAAGTGTTGGATTGAGAAAGATTGAGTGGGTCAATCCAATTTTTAGAATCAAAGGTAGAAATTAATTTAATAAAGTTTAGTACACATTATTTAGTTCAAGGGTTGTCTCTACTTCGTTTGTGAAAAATCTTTCTCTTCCCTTATCACATACTTTAACAGACACCCTTCGAAGGAAGGGTTTTCTCTCTCTCTCTCTCTCTCTCTCTCTCTCTCTCTCTCTCTCTCTCTCTCTCTCATATGCATATGCATATGCATACAACGGCGTTAATGATCATTATTTCATAAACGTGCATATATATATATATATATATATATATAAATTTATAAATTATAGTATAATATGATTGAAAGTTCATTATGCTAGTTATTATTTTATTTTTTAAATACTGTCCTCTTGAAGGAAACGAATACATATTGATGATAAAAGATTTGTAAAAATTCGATTCAATATAACTTTTGCTAATTATTCCAGTTAATATTGAAATAACTGTAATTTTATCATAATAAAATATTAAATAAATATATTTTTTAAATATTTCAAACAAACATTAACAAAACATGATATTTTGTATTTATAGTTATTTGAGCTTTCAATTAATATATCAATTGTTTGTATATCAAACATCTTTTAAGACTTAGTAATTCAACAATTTATATTCTATGAAAGTATTGTTAAAATTTATCGAAATTATATATATATATATATATATATATATATATATATATATATATAAGCAAATATATTTTCTAAATATATTCTATAATAACAGGTAAACATTTATAATGTTTATTTCAGAAACTTGATGATCTTATTTTTATTAGCTTCTTGTTTTATTAAGCAAAAATCAAACAGAAATAATGAAAAAATTACTGATTACTCGTAAAGGCTTTTTGAAGATAAAATATGCGTTCCTCGCTATCTTCTCTCTTCTTCAATCTCAACATAATAAGGCATAATATAAGACGTTTATTCTCACACATATACAGGAAATGTATTATGAAAAGCTTAGAATCGATGGCGAGAACAAAAAAATAAAGGAACGACGACGGATTGTCATGGAAAGAATCGCAGGAGGCGCTTCGATTTGCCGACTGTGTGTATATGTGAGACACAAGTGCTTTTAGAAGCCTTTTAGGAAATTCTTTCGCGATACGCGTATATGCATGGGGAAGGGATTGCCGCTCGTACGTAAGTAAAAGAGGAAATTGTCGAGAAAGAGGGTGGGAAAGAATTCGAGCACAAAAATTTTCTGTATGCGGCACTGATGGCTGTACTCTTTGTTCGCACGGCTACGGGGGCAAGGAAAAGTTTTTCTCTCTGTGGTAATGGAGCTGTACATTGTGGCTTTCCTCTAGCATTGAAGACAAGGGGATAAGCTTTAAAAACTGGGAATGCCATTGCAGTAAGTAGATACTGTAAGCAGTGTCGAGGTGTGCTTAAGGTACCTCGATGTACACAAGCTACTTAGGTTTTTCATTGCAAATAGTGAGGGCAGCAGCTGAACGGAAATACATTATGGCATTATAAGCTTCGTCGATATTTAATAAAAAATTTGACGAAAGGTTAAAAAGAACGTCGAGGGTGTTGCATTGTAAATGTTTTCATTCTCCGTTAACAAATTGAACTACCATTTTAAAAGTGCTTTTAAAACACTTATATTGAGTTTTTAAATTAAATTTCATTGACTCGCTAAAAGCGACTTGCAAGTTTCGCAAAGGCATTCCGAAGTAAAATAAAGAAAAAAAGGAATGAGCGTTTATTATTTGAATTAAAAAGTGATAAGCACTACTCGGAGACTTAACGTTAGTTCAATGTTTAAACATATAAATATAAAATTTTGCAACGTAAATATTTAAATATTTTAAGGCTTTGACTACAAAATACTTGATACTAATGTAAAAGCAGCTTTTTCAGTATTAATTTGGAATATTTGGTCTTTGCAAAATATATCTTTTCGCATTATGAATTTTGTAAAAATTTTGTAATTTCGCAATTTAAACATGTTGTTAGTCCGCTCTCTCTCTCTCTCTCTCTCTCTTAAAAGCTTTTTAAAAAATCGACGCTTTATTTCTTCTTCTTCTCGCTCGTTCGCGCTCTCTCTCTCTCTCTCTCTCTCTCTCTCTCTCATTTTTTCTTATCATCTTTTATAATTAATAATGGAATATCTGAGTTTACAATGTATTTTATCGAAAGTTACTGAATATATAATAATTATGCATATTTAATTTTCATTAATAATTAAATATAATACTTTTCTCTCAAATACTGGAAGGATTTTGTTTATTAACGAGTTACTAGTTTCAGTATCGTATCTAACTATAAATTAACGATGAAGGCCAAAATTGATGTGGTTGCAAACAAAATTAACAAATCTTTCCAATTTCTAGTTTACTAGACTATACATCAATAAGAAAACAGTGTAATCAACTTGTTGGGCTATTATCCCAAATTGTTGAGGGAAAACCCACGCCTCATTCGTAATATTCAAGCTCCCTTTTGCTTCTGGGTATTTTTCTTTTATTTTGTATGTTCTTTAAAAATTTGCAACAAAACCATCTGTATTGTAGAAAAATATTTATCAAATTTCAGACAACATGTGAAATTTGATATATGTAATATTTAATATATATATATATATATATATATATATATATATATCGATAATTTAGTAAATATAAATAAATCTGCATTTTGCTGTATATACGAACGGAAATTTCTAATTGTCGATACTTGATTATTGATACGAATAAAAGTATTATTCGTTCGAATAGGAAATAATCTTTATAATTCTACATTTTTCGCTCTATACCAAAAAAAATTTTCCGACTTACTTATTGTTACTCATCTTTTTTTATTTTTTATTTTTTTTTTTTTAATGAAATCTTTAATGTTTTTCCTAATGGTCTTCCATATTAAAAGCAACTATTTCATTATTCTAAGAATTACAAGTATGTGATAATTTTATCTAAATAGTTAACTACATTAGTCGTATACTATAAGCAATATCTAAATTTGACGAGTAAGCAAAAAAAAATTGTTAAAAATTTATTCGAAAATAGTATAACAAATACTGATAAATAAAACAAATAATAATTATTTTTCACTGCGTATACATTTTTATTTGGAAATTGCAATTCATTGGGATTATTTTATTTTGATTAATTTATTTTTCCATAAAATATATAAACATATCAAAATTTTAACAATCTCTACACCGAATGATTTATTCACAAGATTAAATTATATTATTAATTTACTTTAATCATATCATAGACGAAAATTATTTTTCATAATCAACGGGGTAATTACCAAGGTTATATCATTACAGACTTCATCTATGATAGAATTTTCAGTATTATAATCTTGTCTATACATCATTACATAAAACAGATAAAATTTAATACTGCTTTCTTGTGATAAAAAATAAACTATGTAATAAAATAGATAATAAAATAATAATTAGACAATTGGTTGTTCCTAGAATAATTATAACGGGAGAAGAAATTTAGTTTTAGTACACAGATAAGTAGACAAACATAAAATATTAAAGTTTATGATTCTATAAATACAGATTTAAATATTGTACGAAAAATATTAATATGAAATGTCATTTTCGTAATTAAATTCAAGGTAAATAAATAAATCGAAAATTTTTATAAATATCGGTTATAGCATTACGAACTCATTTCTCATATTATAATTAATGTTATACTTAGCTCTGCAATCAATTATACATAATTTTATTTTGAATTAAAATATTGCATTCAATATAAAAATATAATGATATATTTTGATTATTGTTGCTCAAGTGTAGCTACTAGCTACCTTTTTCAAACATTACTATTTTTATTGCTTTTTCTTAAATATAAATAAAAGTATTTTTTGTATAGACAATATTAAAATAATATATGATTTTTTAAGCGGTATTTATTTTATTAAAAGTAAATATTATTTTTCTCTTTTATTTTGCTACTTACCTATTCATTACTCAATTAATATTTTCTTAATTTATAATTTTATTTTGAATTCGACACTTAATAATTATGTCATTATTCACTTAATGTATTTTAATTTTATTTTATAGTTTCTCACTTAATATTTATTACAAATAATCTTATAAATTATTAATTATTTATATATTTAAGATTTATATATTAAATAATTTTATCGATATTTTTATAGTAAATTGTTTTTTATTAATTATACATTAGTTTCATTTTAATATAGTAAAGTGATTATTAAATCATTCAATTATAGAAAGTTCATGCGGAAGAATAAGTTGACATATTGTTTACACCGAAGCATACATAGAAATAATAATATTTAATACTAATGTCGATGTAACGGTGAAAATGAATTATCTTATTTAAAATAATACATCATTTTGCTGAATAAAAATATTAAAATTATGTTTTGCGATATCTACGACAAAATTAAATTTTCTTCATCTTAAATAACATCAGTAGATTATATTTTATCATTTCCACAGCTTATTTACAAAAGAATTAGGATTGATCATCACTTAAATCATGAACATTATTTTCGATGAATTATTATTGAAAGAATTTTCTAATATTTGTCTTCATAGAAATATTTTGCTGTTTATTAACAATATCTTTAATTTATTTTAATTTATTTTTCCTTTAAACATTATCGGTATTTTTAAATTCGTTTCTTTAATTCGAAAAGATTGAAAAATTAGTGGAAAATTATACATTTACTTCGAACGAATCGTGTCTAATAAATATCGTTGCGATGATCAATTATCAAAGTTCTATACCATGTTACCATTATATAGTAGTCGGTCTTATGAATATATTTATGGGTAAGCGTACCGAGCGTAAAATTCATTCTAATGTGAGAAGTGTCCCGGTCATCCTTTAACATTTACGTAACTTAAATTTTGCCAATCCTTTAAGTTAAATTGAATAATAATGATAAAATAAATGATAAATGGTATCAAATATTTTATTTTATGCAGCACCTACATAATTTGAACAATTCTATTGTAAGTTAAAATATCATCGATACTAACTTGCATAATTAGTAAAACGACAATACTATCGAATTTCTAAGCAATAATCGAATGCAATATTATAACACTTATATTAACAATTATTTATTTTTATTTTTTGTTAATCGGAATGTCTCTAATCAAATCTCAAAATTATAAAAAAATTATTCAAACCTCTGTTTGGATTATTTTATTATTAATTAAATTTTGTGGTTAGTAAAATTGCTATATAATATTGTGGTACTTTCGTTTCTATTATCAGTACTTCTGGTAACTTCAGATTACAGAAGTTTATTCGCATGATATACAAAACTTGGCAGCTGAAGTCTCTAATGTAGTGACATAATTTTCAAATTAATTTTTATGTTTCTGTAATTATTCATATTATTTGTCATTCTATTATTTGAATATTCTAAGCCATTTCAATAAGCAAACGTGGAGATATAAGAGAAATACATAGTTTGTTCGTTTTTGGTCCACAAACATACTCCTCTACTTTCAATTCTATTCTATTCCCAACTGATAAATTGTTTCTCATTCAAAATTATACCTTAACTCTAAAAAAATCGTCTTTACGCGCGTATTTCGTTAGCTTATATAAATTGTATAATAAATTTTAATAAATGTGAAAAAGACTTATTATTATTCCATTGTAAGTTATACTATATAAATATTAGAATAAATAAATTATTATAAAAATTTTATTTGATTATATATAAAATGAGTAATTGGTATTATAGTTAAATAATCAATATATGAATTATGCGTTTAAATGAAAATAAAATATAAAACCATTTTATTTTATATGAATAGTCTATATATTACATAAATTTTATAGTAAACATCATATTTATAATCTTCTTGATATAATTAAAATTCTCAATTTAATTTTGACAGAACAATTGAGTTATAATTTTCAAAAAAAAATTTCAATTTCTGAATGTACAGAAATTTTTCTGTATTTTCATAATAATATAATACTTAAAAAAATGGTAAATTGAATTTATAAAAAAAGAACAAATAAGCAGAATACAATAGAATATGAAGAAAGAAAGGAATATGACCATCACGTATGCTTATGATTTGAGAAACTGTAGTTTGTAATATATTTACAATGTCTTTTGTAGAGATAAATAAGTAAAAATACATGGAAGGTAAATACAAGCCTATTATAAAATTGTATTAAATAATAATAGTGAATATGTGTGCGTACATGCGCTTTTTTTGTTGAGGAACGGGAAGTTCATTATAATACGAAAAATAAAAATTCACCAACTCACTGGTTGTAACGGAAATAATTCAAAAACTTTTCTAATATTTTCAGAGTTCACATTTTCTACATTGCACCGCACTACCAACTCTTTGAGAATGAACTACTCTGGCAAATTAAGGACTACACTTCACCTTTTGCTTACCTGTAGAAGAAGCTTTGCAATGATAAACAAGAGACACAAGACATAGTTTATTTTTTAAATAAATTCCATTTCCGAATAGGCTTGAGCATACTTGTATGTACTAAATCAGCTTACTGAACAAGATCCATAGCTTCTGATTTAATAAAGTTTAATTTCAATGAGAAAAAACGAAAAAGTATTATAAAATTATTCTAATACATTATATAAAATTGAAAAATCATTGATTTGTGAATATTTATATTAGAATGTGCATATTAACGGACGAAATATATCATTTGTTTCTATAAACGTTATTCAAGTAAAATAATTTATTGTCATTTTATAATTGTACTCGTATTGCAATATATGAATATATATATATATATATATATATATATATATAAATATGTGAATATATTATTCAATAAATATTATTATATTCTATTAGATATTTAAGATAATAGAAATGTAATTTAATGTTAACGTTAAAGAAAAATTCGATATAGTTTTTTAATTAAGGTTTACATTATTTTGAAGTTTATTTATTTATAATATTATCAAAGTATAATGTATAGTTTTTGAGATATTATCATTTCTATATTATCTTGCATTACGCTTTATTTATAAATCCGGCGAGAAATTAAATTGATTCAAGTTTTTATTAATAAATAATAGTATTTATATTCGATAGAATTAATTTTTTTATCAAATTCTATTAGGAGTAATTTATTTCATCTGAAAATAAAATAAAATATATTCACTGATATAAATATTCACATGAGTAATTATTTTATAGTGTACATTAGTAGTATTGTGATATATGTTATTATAACATGCGATATACCTTGATTAGGATATAAATAAAAGAATTTTTTGCTTCGAAGGCATGTAGGCATGTAGAAGGCAATAGTTTGCTGTAATATTCTGAAATATGGTGTAAATATATAAACGAAAACACAGATTTATATTACAGTTGTTGTTACCAGATAAGTATATCATTCTACATTTAGGCAATGAAGTTTGCTGATCAGAATGAAGTAATCAAAACCATCTATTTATTATGTCAGTAATACTATTTTTAAACTATTAAACGCTTATTTATATTAGCTTATTCATATTCGTGCAAAAATTTATCTTGCAATGCAAATTATTATGTAGTATTGGCATCTTATATAGCAATTGATAAACATAACTCTTTATTACTAATTTATGATAATATAAAAGTTTTTTTCATTAAGCTCAAATCAATAGTTATAATTTTATGTTATAATATATACAATAATGGTTATGAAGATACTACTTAAAGTAAAAAGTTCAGAAAAATATATATTAATAATTAATAAGCAATGAGATATTTTTCCTTCGTCAAAAGAAATATTGATTACTTAAAGCATAATGAGTTGTTGATTACTTTGAAGAATAATTGTGATTTCAGAACAAAAAGTGCAAAAGAGATAATTGTAAGTGAACAAAGTTATTTTGTGTAGTGGATATGGTAGAATGTTGTTCTAGTACTGAGAGAACGTGATATTCAAATAATGTTTTGGAAAATTAAATTGCTGTATGTATTTTGAAAAGAAGTTTTTTAATTAAATTTGCAAAATTGTTAATTTTTTTGCATAAATCACAAAAATACTTTTTAAAATTTTAATTACATTAAATTTTTTAGTAATTGATGAAACTTGTAGTATTTCGATTAAGAAGATATTGAAATAACATTATTTGTATTATTTACTGATTACCACAAATAATTATCAATAAATTAGATCTCATTATATAGGAATTTTTTTATTTAAGAACATTGTATTTGTTGGAAAAATTTGACTTTTTAAATAAATAAATTGTCTTTTACTTCATGCTCGCGCGAAGACTCTCCGTGTTAACTACAGTTTCAAAAACATCATTTTAAACTTATCTACAAAGTGCTTTTACTTCACGAGTGCTCCGCTACACGCTGAATTCTCTCTTTCCTTACCTACGTAAGCATTCATAGCGTACTGAGTTGAGTAACTTGAAGAATATTCAAAAGTACTGAGATATGTGCATTAGATTTTCTATTAATAAAATTAGTTGAAATTATTGTAATAACTAAAAGTTAGTAAAAACTTCTGTACTAGTAATTCATGATACTATTTTATATTTTGAATTTCCAGGAATATTTTTTATTGAATTCTGCATTAACTATATATAAATCATGGTTCATACTCATGTAGATGGAAAAGTAAATTTATCGCCCATGCGTGGTAACGATATTATTATAAAGAAATTATTTTTAAAATTTCAACTCTGATTATTAATTTATAAAAAACAGAGTAAGATTAAACTGAATAGATATTACTGTATTATTAGGTTAGACATAGATCATGTCATGACATGTTGGATATAGATATGTTAGATATATATTATTTTTCATTATGATTATTTGAGAATGCATTTATAGAATATTGAAGTACAAAACAAACTTCATCCAACAGTCTAATCAACAAGAATTAAAAATTTTCCTTAAATAATTTGGTTTAAACTCAACATCTTTATTTTTTCCTAAATAAATCAATAAATTAAAGAAGAAAGTGAATATTGAGTTTTATGTATTTTTTTCTAACGAAGTAGAACAACTGCTCACAATATTACAATATTTGTCATATACTACAATCATGTCTTTTTTAATCAATACTAATTTGAATAATTATATTTACATTAAAACAAAAAATAATAAATAAATAAATAAAACACTTATTTTAATATCAATAATTTTCAGTAGACAAAACATTAAATAACAAATATAAATTATTTAAATAAATAACAGTTATTTCATTATTTATAATATATTTTATACAAAAATTTTGTTATTCAAACTTTTAGAATTTATTAAAATCACATTCTTTTATACGGACTAGCGTAAACAATGCGAATACTTGATTTTGAGTAAAAAATAATTTATTATTTTATTATTCTTTAAGTAATATTATCCTTTTTTCTTTTTCAATTTTGCGTGGTTTAAATTATTCAATTTTCATATTTCTACGAGGTGATATATTATTAAATTTTATAATTAAGATAATACACAATCTTTAATCTTTTAATATATGATATAATTAATTGTGTAAAATAAAGTAATTAAAGTTAATACATTTAGACTGTAATTAAATGCATGTTTTTAAATATTCGTTATAACAAATTTATTAATTAATATAATAGTATATATTTACTCTATTGATCTATTATAGATAAAAAAAATTGTAAATTCTATAAGGTAATTATTTTTTAATTTTTAACAAGTGCGCTTTAAATTCGTATATGAATTGAAATATGTTGAGCCCCACTCTTATATTATTCATTTCTGAAAATTAATTATTATCTTAAAATTTGATTATTATACGAGAATATTATTGATCATAAAATTAATAATAATTAAAAATTATGTGACATTATTTTAATACAAAGTTTATTATAAATAAACAAGTATATTAAGAAATGTGCGAATTTTTAAGATTAAATGTACATGATTTTTATGTACATAACGTTGCTTTTGTTGGTGCTAAAATCAGAATTTCGATACGAAAGTTTTATTTTTATAAATTTGTCTCATATGAGTTACCTATTATATTTACTATGTAATATATTTAAAAAATTATTATGTATAGAGTTTGAAATGTGTTGAAATGAGAAGTGATGCAGCCTGTTAAAATGTAAAATATATACAAAATACACGAGTAATATATACTTTCGTTTAACGTTTGTTCACTAATTATCATGAATATTTTAATTTTTCCTTTAGTTTTCATTTAATATATCAAATTTGAAAAAATTTTCTGTAATAAACTTAGCATATTTTTACATGAAAAATAAAATGAAAAATGATAAAAAATAGTCTCATAACATATTTGTAATTTCAAAAGCAAATTTATGTAAAGATCGGAACGCTAACGTATAAGTACGGTCTTAATGTAGTAAAAATTCAGAAATTGAAATGGTTATGGTTATCATAAATAACGTAGAATGAATACTTTTTAAAACAGAAGAAGACAATTATGGAGTGAATTTATGAATAAACATTATTTATTAATAATTAGGAAAAATATTTATCATTTTCAAAAATTTATTATTTATTAATTTATAAAACTGATGTTAGAACAATTTTTATAAATATGCACTTATGAATAAATATATAAAATTTAAAATGAATAGGATAAATAGTGAATTAATCTTAAATATTTTTTATGTTCATTTATAGTTAGTTATAAATTCATTTAAAGACATTTAATCGAGTAAAGTAAATTATTTCTTTATACTGAGTAGGACATATTTTAAAAATTTGGTTATAAATAATTCGAAATAAAGTTTAAAAAATATAATTAATGTTTAGAAGTGGTTTATTTTACATCTAATATTGCCGAAATAATTAAATGTGTGAAGTAAGACAGAGTAGATATGTAGTTTTATAGGAATATAAATAATAGTATATAAGCTTTTATCGCAAATAAGAAATTGCGAGTGCTCTAATTAGAAAAAGATGAGAATGGAAAAAAGATATTATATTTATAAGAAGTATGCAGTTATTAAGTATCTGAGATTTTTTTAGGAACTTGATGTATAAATAGTGTGTATATTTACATGAATATACAGTGTATTTTTCCAACAATAACGTCACTTACCATTTTCTTGTAATTATAATTTATGAAAGAAGTATATTCTACTTATATAACATATACATATCCATTAATATTTATATGAATTTACGGCTTAATCGCTTAATGACGTAATATGAATTGACAATCTATTCAATTGCACGGCATAAAAGTCCTACTGTAATGCTAATAAAATAAAACTTGCCACTTCTTCAGAAATTTCGTAGCCCCTTAGCATCACACAAATTATCTACATCGCTATATCTGAGGCGGTGCGTGGCACTGGATCCTGGACAAAATCGTTACATCACCCTCGGTTTCTTCGTCATCTCCCGCACGCCAACGTATGATTCTACATATATAAGAGATGAGAAGCAGAGCGAATAGAGCGTAGGGAGAAAGATATAGAGAAAGAGGTAGCGTAGGGGAGAAAGAAGGAGAGAGAAAGAGAGTGAGAGAGAGAGGGAGAGAGAGAGAGAGAGAGAGAGAG
>NW_011948422.1:8830517-8858017 GCF_000503995.2 Ceratosolen solmsi marchali
AGAGCGGTCACCCGTCGCGGAAAAATAGTCCCATTCCGTGCTCGGCGTATAAAAAGGGTAATGAATTTTTCTTATCTCTCGGTGACGAATAACCGAAGAATATACGCGTTAAAATGAATGAGAAATAGAGGTGAGAAACTCCTATCTCAATCTTTATTTCTCTTCATCGTCTCGTCGTGCATGGAACAGTGTTGTAAGAATAACGGGAAAGCTACAGGAAAGAAAAGAAACAATCGCGAATGCGAGACTAGTTGGGCTTTTTTATCAATCGTCGTACGTCACTTTATCCAAGCCTTGATATGCGCAGCATAAACGTTTCGATCTGAATTGATACTGAATATATATATATATATATATATATATATATATATGCACGAAGGAATGATTTTGATTTCGTTTTTCTTTTATTTGGCACTTCTCAAGTCACTAAATATATATACAAAAGGGGAGAACTTAAGATGCTACGTTTCACTTCATCTTGAAATTAAAGATTGAATTTCTTTCTCTTTTTTTTATCGACTATATTAATATTTGAAATCTTATATATATACAGATATAGATAAATTTTTTAACAAAATTAGCCAATATAATTAATATCGTTTCAAAATATATTTCGTACTATAATCCATGTAGTTAGATCCACGTAGATTGGGTTTACGCACGTCCGCCGAAAGATGAGAATCGGTTATTAATTTTATTTTATAAGACAAAATTTTCAACCGTTAGTAAAATATAAACATTATTATTAATATAATTAATTTGTACCTTGTGTATGTTATATATTAAAATACATTATTATTTTCTAATATAAGTATAATTTATAAATTTTCATATTGTTTAGATCGTTGATGATTATTTTATTGATGTCAGTTATCGTGTTTAGTTTCACGAGCGTAATAATAATAACATAAACTATGAATTCAATTTTCTAATAATTTTTTATACTATGGTATCGATGTTATATTATGATAAAACCGGATAAGCCGTTTTCATAGGTAAAGTAATGATCCCTGCGCTTTTAAGATAATAGTTGTATTCATAAAATACGTATAGACTTAGACTTTTAAAAATGCGTATACAATTGAATATTATATATTAAAGGAGGCGTGGAGTATATTATATATATATATATATATATATATATATTAAAGGCGGCGTGGAGTATTTAATATACAAGTAGAAGAAGATGAAAGCTTCGACATTATGAAATAAAAAATATATTCCCTACATTTGCTTGAATGAATATAAGAAGCAATTTTATTGTATCCCCCATTATAATATACTTCAATAAAAAAGACTCGAAACTTTATACGAAACTTTAAAATGAGTTGTAATAATAATTCTTCTACGATGAGAAAAATTGAAGCTCTTGTTTTTCATTTGTTTCCATTTATTACTTGAATAACATTTTAAACTTTCTAGTTTTTGGCTTAAAAGCGAACGCACGGCAATCGTTTCCTTATAAAAATTCTAAGTATTAATATAGATCAGCGCTTTTATCAAAATAACGGAGATGCGATGCGGCGATGATCAATTTTATCAACTGATATCGGAGGCCCACAAACTAAAAGCGAGAGTTATTCTAGACAGTCTTATTGATCACGAAAAACTTGTCCTCCCCTACGTGTCATCGGTCGGAAATAAGAAGAGAAGAACAAAGAAGATAACGCGATGATATAAAGAGGGTGATAGATAGAGAGAATAGAAAGAGAATCGCCGTTGAGAAAAGGGTGAGAGAAAAAGGCGTGCGACGCCTTGCAGTGCTGTGGCAGCCTTACACGACTTTGTCCGAGCATCGACGCGCGAAACGTACGAGTTCCGCCCTCGAATGGCTCAAGTACACCGCATGTCACGGCTGCACGAGACAAGAAACGAAAAGCGCTGAGAGAAAGAGAAACAGCGTTCGTGCGTGCGCGCTCGCCCACGTAAATGCGCGCGTGTTTGAGCGCGAGAGAGAGAGCGAGAGAGAGAGAGCGAGAGAGCGAGAGAGAGAGAGAGAGAGAGAGAGATGAGTCCCGAGAGCCGCCGACGGCGCTTCTCTCAACTCTCGGATTCTATTATCCGGTACTCGGCTCGGCTCGCAAATGTATTCGCGCTTCGTGGCGTAAAATAGGACGGCGGCTCGACATTTCCATTTACTAGAAAGACGACGATATTATGCAATCGATGCCAGAGAGAACGGGAAATATACCTGCCCGCTTTTTTAACTTCCGTTCCGCTCTCTTGTTCGCTCTCTTCTATCTGTGGTGTGAGTCGCTTCACCGATCGACGAGAAGTCGAAGGGACGTTTTCCGTCGGCTTGTCTCACGGATAAGGGAAATCGCGACTGGATCACGCGGGCAAGATCTAGTAGTCGAGGAAGGGACAAGCCACCGCGATGAGTTAGGGAGATTAAAATGAGAAGTACGACGAGAGTGGATAAGAGTGTGAGAGAGAGAGAGAGAGAGAGGGGGGGGGGATCAAGGAGGATTGGGGGGCGGGAGGGAGGAATAGTGGGGGGGGTTAGAAAGATCGGCGGAAGGAGATGAACAAAGAAAATTAATTGATCCTCCAGGGGCCGCTGGGAGAGAGGCGGAGGGAAAAAAGGAGGGTGCAGGAGCCGAGGAACCGGGCGAGCACTGCTGCAAGACGGACGGTAAGTAGCCGGGGGAATCCCTAGAAGAAAGATGAAAATTGTTACGCGAGACGACGGCGCATCGCATCGCGGAGGTGCGGAAGGAGGGTTGGCGGAAGGATGATGCCGATTGGGACGAATTAAAAGAATAGAAAGGAAGAGCATGAGGGAGTGTGAGAGAGAGAGAGAGAGCGAGTGACGGAGGAAGGGGGGGGGGGCTTGAAAGAGGGCGCAATGATGCAGGCTGACGTCGGGAGCTTATGAGACTCCTCAACAGAGTACTCGGCTTTTGCAGTAAAGAAAATTGCTTGGAATTTATTCTTTACCTTTATTGCTGTTTATATCTTTTGTTATAAATATTAGAATCATAATAAGATCACCAAAGTCTTTAGTCATTTTTTTTTTTTTTTTGATAAATTAATTTCTACTCCTATCTGTCTACATTAACAATGACAATTTACTTACGTCAATCTTATTTCAAAATTTATTTTCAATTCATATACGTAGCGTTGCCTCGTGCAATAAACATTTACATACTTTTTTGATTTTTTGATTAATTGCAGTAATTTTGTTTTTTTTTGCTCTGTCAACGTCCAAGAATATAGATGAATTTATAGATTATAATTTTTTCACTTATTTGTTATTGACGTTGTTTGGTCGCCCGAAATTCATAATAACCGAGGACATGGAAATCTATATGATTTATTTAAGAATACAATAGTAGTATTTTCATTAGTTATAATTCATTTCAATTTCATTTGAAAATGCGTGACATTTAGCTACGTAGTTGGCGACGTCTCGATGTTATTTCATTAATTTGTTTAAGTCCGGGCCCTTAATCAATCGCTTATTCGATTGACGTAGAGCTTAATGAATGGTTGGTATTTCAATATATCAGTAAGTCACGTATATATTGTGAACTACCTTGTGTTCATTATTGCTACCGTCAACTGGTCGTAATGTGACGGTGAGTATGCAATTACACGAGGACAAATTCACGATTTTACAAGTTTAATTTCATAATTAATTTCATAACATGATTTCGATAATAAAAACAATAAAATTAAATTCACGTATATGTCTTCTTCTTAATATTAAAGGAGTGCGGTATAATGTACGTATAATGTCTTCGTAAATTATTGAGACGACGTATTGGCAATTGTAAGAACTCGTTTACCGATCATTTGATTCATTCAGCGATGTAAAGGAAATTAAAAATAATATCTGAATTATTGTGCTGAAGAGCAATAAAAGAATGCCTTCTACATAAGTCTAATAATGTCGAAAGAAGAAAGATGTTGACTTTAATGAAGTACATATTAGCTTTGTTCTATCGCTACAAATTTCTCATAAAATGTTCATCGGGTTAAAATGGGAAATTGTGGAAGTTTTTAAATATTAGCAAACTAAGAGGTGGAAGGAAGTAAAAGAGGAAGAGAATGTGATCGAGGAACGAGAACACAAGGAGAACGAGAGAGAGAGAGAGAGAGAGAGAGAGAGAATATAAGGAGGGGAAAATGAAAGAGGAGGATGTATAGCGTTAAACAAGAACGAAATTAAAAAAGAAATTGGACAAGCGTCGAGTGACAAAGAAAGAAAGTGCTCCCGTAAAGAAAAGCAAGACCGGGAAAGAATTAAATGAAGGTATGCCAAAAAAGTGAAGGAAAGTGAAATGGGGTCAGAGAAACGATAGAAAGAAAGAATAGAGAAAGACCGAGAGAAGATAGAGGGAGCAGGAGAATTTTATAGGAATAGGAACGTGCAATGCATCTACATAAAAGTGACAAGAAAGGCGACAAGGGGCACGTACACATACGAAGAGATAGCGAAGAAGATACTCGTGCATATACGTATACCTATACGAATTGCTCGTACGTAAAGACGAGAGAGAAGAAAAAGAAGTGGAGGAAGAAAACGGGAGGCGGAACATAGCGCCAACCATAGAAAAGAAGGATGACACTGCCGTGAGGCTGAAGTTTCTTTTTTGGCGCGAGACGTTAGAATGGCAGAACAACGTATTCCCGAGTCCGCGTTCTACCGCGACCTCGCCTCCTCCCCGCCCCGTACCCCATCGTCCCGTCCGACTCCATCACCCTCATCCACTCTCTCTAAGTTATAGAAACAGTTTTCCGTGTATTCTTCCGTCTCTTTTATAGGAGGGGCGAAGAAGTGAAAGAGAGCGAGTCGCTTTATACATTCGCTTTCGCAATATCGTGGCGCGATATTGCATCGCGACTTCCTGCAGGTGATTACGGCTCGGAGGGAGCAGCTGCCGGGAAGAGAGCATCAAAACTATCCATGAGAAAGACAGGAAGACAAAGAGAGAAATCGAGAGAGAAACAGTGAGAATAAGGGTAAAAAGCGATGAAGGGGGCGGGTGGTGGAGAGGGTGGAGAGGAGGGGAGGGGGGTAATGAAGAGACGAGCAACACGAACGAAGCTTCCCAGTTCATTTGCAGTAAAAATAATGATCCGAACTATGTTCAGGTTCCGATCTCCTTTCCGCTATTTTCTCCTCTCCCTTCCCTCTCCCTCCCAAACTCTTTCCTTACTTGTTTTATTATTATTGTCATTATCATCATTATCATTACTTTTATCTTTCTTATGACGATGAGGATGATGATTATTATTGTTATTATTGTTATTATTATTCATTATTCATTATTTAATCGTTATAGCATGCGATGATTGTCATTAATTTTATAATTGTTGTTCTTGTCATTGTCATAATAATTATTATTCATACCGCATACCGCGCACATATGCTTATATCACGTATACATAAATGCAAATGCCCTATGTAGATAAAAGTCTAGTGCAATTCGCATCTGCTTGTCTGCCCTCCCACTTTGGGTCCGGAACCAGCTTCAACGCCCATCGCATTCATGTTCGTGCGCACCTTTGTGCGTGTACAGATGAGTAGGAAATGGAAAACTGATAAATTTCATAACATTGAAAGTTTTCTATTTGTGATTAACAACATCATCTAGATTTGTAGCGTCGTTGCTTGATTTTTCTCGCCCAAGATGAAAGTTAGCCTTATCTCCATTGGCATTTTTTATATTTATTCAATCGTTCCCTCTATCGCTTGATTTTTCTCTTTCCTTTTTTAAAGAACAGCTAGAAACATAATCTAAAATTAATATTGTTGTAATTCTATTAAAAAGCCTGTGTGAAACTTTTATGATATTTTGTGATATTTTGTATTATACCATTCCTTGATTCTCCATCATTATTATCTGTACGCACGCACGCGTGCCTAAATGGTTCTTTACGCGCGCGCGTGTTCATGTGTACACGTAGAAAAATTGAATAAGTCTAGTTTAAGTTCATTGAAATCACAGAATTTATATTGATTTATCGGAAATAATTTTTGTCCGTTAAATCACCAAAAAAAAAAAATCTATCCGCAAATAAGTGGATTATTCGAAAAACAATTTTATCGTCGGTCGATTATTTTTTAAATTTTATTATAATTTTGAAAGTATACCTTCGTAGACTAAGACAAGTATTTAATAATAATATTAAATGCATATGATACAGTTTGTAAAATATTGGATTAGAAAATAAAGCAATGTAATTAATTAAATAAGTAAGATATGGAAAATTTCATTTTTCAACAAAACATGACAAGATATATCTACGAATATATATTAAATTTCTAGAGATAGAAGATTCAACTTATAATTTAGAATATAATTTCGAATTAGGTTCATTCATTTTATCATTTATCAATTTCATCTATCATTAAAATGATCAGCTGCTCAAATTACAATATAACATAAAACAATGCACTTATTACTTATTAATTAACTTTATAGTAAAATTCAACAATTATAATTGATTTCTAAGTAATTTAAATGAATAGATTTTTTTTTTGTAATTGCCCATTGTATATTCCGAGATAAATTATTAAAAAGTTCTTATTTATATCTTGATATTAATGTCGTCTCTACATTTGATTTCATATTATTTATGATTATGTAGAAATGTTGTATAAATAAAAATTGTAGTTTAGATTTCGATTTTGTTGATGTATGTTGTTTCGCTATCATTAATACAGTGACTTGGAAGTTGAATTATATTTTCGATGAATTCATACGTACGTACGATTTTTCAAAAAGTTTTTTCATTTAAAATTTTACTCTAACATTGTGCTTTCATTAAAAAACTAAAACAAACGCCTAAAAAGTAGAAAATGACCTCTCAGAAAGTAATAGTTCCTTTTCTTCTAATGAAAAAGCATAGGCTCATATAAATGGATGAATGCTTTTTAATTTTTACATAAAAATTATTTAAATAAGGTAGATTTTTTATTATATCGCTTCTACATCGATATTCATATTTATGATTCATTAATTCCATACATGTTGTAATTTTTTAATGAGAATGACATTAATTAGTATGACAAAAATTTCAATTTTTCAGAAAAAAAAGAGAGTTCGTTTTATCGATTTCCAAATTGAAATTATTTTATTGACTTAAGATGAAATGGATGACGTTATGTTGCACATATTTTTCATATTAAATTAGAAGATTATCTTGGTATAATAAAACTATTTCTGTATTTTTTTCTTACTCGCACTTAATTTTACGCCAATGAGCTTCTTCTGTAGCAAAAAAATTTAGCTTAATATATTGCTAAATAAAGTAGATATTTTTAATTACGATTGACATTTGACATACGTAGTAAGGTTGTAATAAAAAAATGTTTTCCAATTTTGTGCTAAAGCGATTCGAGTTCCTTGCTAATGTTACCTAATTTTAATCCAAGTTTAATCAAATATTATCATATAACTCTGGATTATCGTAGGAACTTTTACATTTTATTTTAATTATTATTAAAATTCTAAATCTTTTTTATTGTATCTTTTATTATAGACATCTAATTAGAATCTTAATTAGATACTTTTATATCTTCATGATAGCGATTAAATACAATATTCTCTTATTTTGTGATTGTCCCAGTATATCGAAATAAGTTTATTCATTTTTCTTTAATTTACTATAAGATTTATGCGTTTTATATTTTCTTTGCTATTTAATTTTATTACTTATATTTAGATAAATAAATATAGATATATTATTTATATCAATAATTGTGATTAAATATGATAAAATTGACTGAATACATTGCATTATAAATTTTTTTTTTTTTTTTTAAGTATTATTTAGTATATTAACATATGCGATTGTAATTATTTCATTTATTATAATATAATTCAACATTTTGTAAATAGTATATCCTTTGTACAATTATTTAAATAATTTTTTTGTTCTAAATACAAATTCATATTTTATAATATCAATATAATTATATAATATTCGAGTTATATACTAAATTCGTCATTAAATTTGTAAAAATATATTTGTTTTTATACATTTTTGTATACAAATTGTTTAGAAATGTTATAATTTCCCTCTTATTGTTTCAATATTTACATAATAAAGACTATCTAATATGGAAAGAACATACACACCCACACACACACAAACAAACACACACACACATATATATATATATATATATATATATATATATATATATGAAAAGATTTACCAATTAAATTTATATTGCAACTAAAACGAATACATTTATACTTGTGAATAAGTAAATTAGATCACACTTTTCGAATTATCAAAATTGTAATAATCTAAATTGTAAAAGTATTTAAAGTAAGATGATAATTTAATCTTAAACAATGTCCAATTTTTTTTATATAAATATAATATTTTAAACTTATAAATATTCCGTATTACGTATTCCTTATAATCGTGCAATCAAGAAGTGCAGAAATAAAAAAATAACTGCATGACATCTTATAATTCCTCATAATTAAAGGTGTATTATTCAAATATGGGTAATTCATAAACTATTTATATATTAATAGTATACCTACAATATATTTAATTACGAATATATATATTTGAATAATAAAAATTATTAGGTCTGTTAACGCAAAAATAGAAATAACCCCGGCGATTATTTGAGGGAATACGTGACGCGATGACGAAAGTAGTTTTTTCATTAGAGACACAAACAGAATTTAATCGTCATTCGATCATTCTCGCATTTGGTTTTTGGTATCTGGAGTATTATACTTGCCGTCTTCTTATCAAACGAAAAGCACCATTGCTTTTAGGACTTTTTGTAGTTTTAGTTGTTCCATTGATTGAAGTAAGAGCACTAGTGTATGGCTTTCATAGGACTATTTGCTTTTTTAAACTATTGAAATGCTTTTAACGGTGAAATGGATTGTTCATGTATCTTGATTCCAGAGATAGTTTGACTTTAATAAAATATTATAAAATTTATTGTTTATATGGTCGACCTATCGTTTGTAAAAAATACAATATATAACCGCATACAAATTCATCTTTTACCGCGTATACATATACAAAGCAAGAAAAAATAATTGTGTACTAAAATTGGATCACAACTATACATTGATTTTATAGAAAAATATAGAATACACAAATAAAAAGACAAAGTGAATACATAAATTTTAATGAAAAAATTGATTAGATATATTATTATGTAGTTAATATATATATATATATATATATATATTATAAATATATTCAATTAGTCGATATAATTATTTGATACTATAAAATAAATCAGAAAAATATTTAAAGTGTAGCCTGAAAAAGAAAAGGTTCCAACCTTTTATCGATTATTGTATTAAATTTAAGTATCGTTCAATAAGAAATTTGATGATATGAAATTCTATATTAAATCGTGTATTTAAATTATGACTTAATTAATAGAAAATGCTTATTCGATCTATAGAGACATAATTATTTTAATAACTGCTCTAGGATTTACACTAAAAAAAGTAAAAAAAATTTATTTCGTATTAAAACAAAATGAGTAATTTATGATAATATTATATAAAATCTCTTTTTTAATTCGTAAATTTGACATATTATTTGATATATATATATTTTTTATTAATATAGCATATAATCTTCAAATTATAATATTTTTCAAATCTGTTAAAAGATTTATATAATGTATATAATTACTTATATAAAATTTGAATATAACACACAGACACACACACACACACACACACACACACACACATATAGATATATATTTATGTATATAATATCAGATTAAACAAAATCACACATCTTTTTTTTTAGAAAAATCTAAAATTAACGAAAAGAATGTGAAAATTTCTTAAATTTATAATTACTGATCAAAATGACCTGTAAATAATGCTTTTATTACAGAAAACTCCAAAGAATAATACTATACAATAAAACACATATTTCACATAGAATTATTTAAAGCAATTTTAGCATTTCATCCATCACTAACACGCGTATTTCTCCGTACAATAATATAGAATGCATAAAAGAGTTATATACGATTTCTCCATTCAATTTATTTCGTATAAAATCTTATACATGTGCATTGTTAAAAAAGTTATAAGAAGCGTATATGTCGTCATCACTCTATAAATATAAGAATTTTGCAATTTCTTATTAAATATAAGTTGATGATATTATAAAAATATAAATGTAGCAATTATGTAAATAGATAAAAGTTTATATGAAAAATAGTATAAATTTCTATATAAAAGATTCTTATTTATATAAATTTTCATTGTCTAATATTCTCTATGTTTTAAAGATATGAATATATTTATTACTCTATTGACTTTTTCTGACTGCGTACAATATATAATTTATAGTATATACATAGAATTATATATATACATATACATATACTAGTATTCACAATTCTAATTTAAATCAATTTTATAAAATAATAATAAGAATGAAATTAAGAATTATAATATTATATCTATTTTCACGAAAAATAAAAAATATTCTAAACTTAAAAAATTATGGTAATAAATGATAGTAATCTAAATTTTTTTTAATATTTATAAATTTAATCAAACTTATACTAAAACGATTTCTTTAATTTATTAAATATTTATTATATGAAATTTATAATGAAATTAATTATTCCTCATAGAATTACTAATGGTCTTCTTAATATATTTTTATTTGCTAATATTCAGTTTTCAGTAGGAGTAAATAAATATCATGTACTTTTGAACAAAATATAATTTATTGATGCAATTGTATAAATATATTATCTTGCAACCGTTGTTAATTTTTATTTACAGAAGAATAATTAGTAAACAATAATTTTAATTTGTTTAATTTTCACTAAAGTAATATATCACATATAAGCTAAATATTTCATTAAACAATAAATTCAATAAGCAATTGTGTGTTACATCATATAACTCAATAGAACCTAAATTTACTATTTTTTAAAGAAAATTTATTCATTCTTATATTAAGAATGAAAAACAATACATTAAGCAAAATATTTTTATTTTGTTATTATGACAATGATTTCATGTAAACATTCAACATTTTTAAATACTATCTAAATATTATTTAATTGAATTATTTATGAGAAGATTTTAGTTACTTAAGTTATTAACTTCTAGATGTTTGTAATATATTTGCATGATCAAAGTTTGGCGCTAAAAACAATTTTAATATCTTAAAATTTTTTAAAAATAAATAAGTGGCGAGGAACTTTACATCCACATTGTCATTTCTTTGTTTCATATAGGCAGAGCTGAGTTTACGACACAGTCCAGATGTTTCATACCCCAGAATAGTAAAATCAGTATTGCACTGAAAAATTGTCGTAAACTAAGGATTATACTTCCTAAACTACTGAGTGCAAAAGCTTATTTACATAAATTAAACTTGTTTTTGGTATATATATTAAGTATTTTATAAATAAATGTAGAAGAAAATTACTATACGTAAGTTGAGGTTAAGTATACAAAGTACTGGAAAGACAAAGTTTAGTTTACTAATTCAAAATTTCCCAAGAAACTCATAGTCGAGATAATCAGAAAAAATTATTCTTTTAATCAATGATAAATTATAAGGAAATAAAGCCTTCTTAATTTTATGAAATACGGGAGTAAACAATAACAAAATAAAAAAAATAATAATAAGTGTTATGTTGATTATTTTTTTATTATAGCTATTCGAGTTCTGAAGTAATTCAAATAATTAAGGATTTTGAAAAAAATAATGTATTATTTCGATATGTATTCAATTTCGGTTTCTTTTACTTATCCGTCGCAATCATAATTAATTAACAGAAAATATAAATTGTATGGTTCTGTAAGGTTAATTAGATTTATATTCCAATTAATTTTATTAATTACCCAAGAAATCTTTTGTGTAGTAATTGTTTTTTTTTTTTTATGCATTATTAATTGAACAAATGAACAATGATAAAAAAGAGCGTTTCATTACCTATGATATGAGCAATCAATTAATGTCTTAATAAAATAATAACATTTATAAAAATGATGCTTCTATTGATTGTCTATTGATAAATTTTAAACGAGGAAAATATAGGTAAGTTTTCCTTTTCTTCCCAGCAATGACATTTTGATTAAATATTTATTGGAATAAATTCCTACACTCAATTGTTATTTTAACGTAATAGCGTTATTGCCGTTATCAAATTGCAATCAAAGATACAAAGTGTATTCATCTTCATTTTTCATTTTATTTTATTGGGCAAACAAAATTTCTGGGTAATTTATTTGAAAATTAAAACCATATTATAAAGTCTTTATATTGTTTTAATTACGCAAATTTAAAAGATAAGCTAAATGAGAATAGACACATCAACTACATAAATATCTATGGAATATATAATATTTCATATTTTCTTTTTCTCATGTATTCTATAAAAAAAACTTATTTCTTCACAATATTTATTTACTGATGTTTTGTATATTATGTAGTTATTTGTTACGATTTCTTATGGAATAATAAATATAAAATATTATTTTTTATTTAAATTTAGTTACATAAGATCGCAAAAAATTTAATCATCATCGGCTCATTTAATTGAAATATAAATAAAATATATATTCGGAAATTTGCACAGTTTATAAATGTATGAATACTTATTATTTGTTTTGCTAATCTACATTGTTAGTTTAAATTCAGATTTTGTTTTATGTACTGAAATACACTATTAATTTTATTTTATTTTTCTTTAACAATATTATTCAGATTTCACTAAATAGATGAGTAATAAAAGAACGATGACATATTTTCTCTCTTTTACAAATGATTGCGATGATAAGCTTAATATTCTTTTATTTTACACTTGGTCATAAAGTATTAAAAATTTTATTAGTAAAACATCCGAAAACATTCGTATTTAATATAACTAGGATAATGCTACTGTACTAATATTTTAAAGTAAAGTTGTAAAAACCAAGTTTCTATAATAATTATTATTGTAATTTTTAATACATATTTAAAATAAGCTATTTATAATATTGAATATAAAAGAAAATATCTGTTAATATCAGAAAATCAATCACGTCTGATTCAATATTGTTGTAAGATATAAAAGATGATGAATCAAATGTCTAGGATATATTGAAATAAAACGTTTCAATGGAACTTCAAGTGAGAGCCAAGAAATATATAAGAATTGATTAAATCTTAAAATTTCAGTTATAGCATTTGTTAAATAATATTTTTACTTGGTTTATTGTCGATGTTATGCGACAAAAAATATTTAATAGACACTAGTAATAAGTTAATTGTTAATTTTTGTGATTGCATTTACAAAATTGAACAAATGTATGTTTAAATCCAAGAAACTTGAACAATTATCATTTTGATAGTGCTTTATTCAAATTAATGATTTATTTTTAATAATAATAAAGTGCTTATATTGTTCGAATAATATAATTTCATATATTATGTAAGAAATGTTAAAACAATTAAATGATAATAATGTTAAATATAATGAATAAAAACATTTATATGTAATTTTGAAAAAATAATTTAAAAATAAGATTAAACTTTACGTTACAATAATACATACTTTTGTAAAATTTGTATTTTTATGAATTTTTTTATAGCAATTTTTGGTATTTATATGGTTATATATTATATTTATTTTATATGTACTTGAATAATATTTAAGTGATATCTTTGAAACATTATTTCCACAAATATTTTGAAATACTCAAGCCTATTTTTAAGAAAATAACTTATTTCATTAATATTTTATATTATTTTTCATATTTAATTAATCATACTATACTTTTTGATTCGTATACTTAATGTAACATTGTATAAAAAAAGAATAAATAATATTAACTTATGAGTAATTATGAATGAGAATTTCATACAATTATCAATTAATTATTTATAATTATTACATTACTAACATTAAGTCTGTCTATATGAACATATGAAATTTTATATAATGAAAGAAATTAAAACTTAATGTATTTTACTGTAATCGATTGAACGACATACTCAATTTTTATATTAGTCTATAAATATTTGATACACATTTTTATTTACTTCTGAATTTTATTGTTTAAATAATCTAATATGTTTCATTTCAACATTTCAATATGTTTTAATAGCCTTAAATACCTTATGATTATTTTGTATTTGATATTCATACAAAATATATTATAAATATATATATATATATATATATATATATATATATATATATATATATACAAATATTCTTAAAATTACATTAAATTTGAATAGACTTCCATTTTTAATCCAACAGTTGCTTATGAAATTGACGTACATTTTTATTATCATTATTTAAGTTTAAGGAAACAAACATAGAATTAGTAATCTAACGATTAATGCTTTATATAATATTCTATATATTTTTTTATTCTATGAATTTATTATTATTATAAAAATATTTTTTTAAAAATTATATATTAAAGTGACACTTTGAAGTGAATTAAGTTTATTTCAAATTTACCACGAACATATAAAGAAGAAAGTGCAGAAAAATAGAATTCGGCCGGTGTCACTCCATAGCCGTAACATTGATATAAAAGTTTGAAGAATTTATTTAAAATTTCAAATTATCTATCCTTTGTATGTACCTCTTAAAGTTTCATTAATTTTCGATGCTTAGTTACTGAATACTAATTAATCGTAGTTAAATTTGTAAAATAAATGATAATGGATTCTATTGACATTGAATTTAATAAAAATTACTTTTCTCTAAAATGGAGTTGTAGGTTAAAATATAAGAAAATATGATTAGATGCTATGATCGATAAATATCAATTATAACTGCAATAAGTTTTTGCGTTATTTATCAATTAATAATATAACACAATGAACGTATAACGTGAGTTAATATTACATTATTATTTTATCCGTTTCTAAAAGGTTTATAAATATTATAAATATTTCTGAAAATATTATTACTTTATACTCTAAAAACTTAACGAACGATGTTGTCATAAACAGTAATATACTTTTAATTGCAATAGTTGTAAGTTTTTTAATATAAAAAATTCAATTATAGTGCAATATTCCTTCTTTTTCTTTTTATAATGACAATAAAATGAAAATGATTTATATAGTAATTTTTATATAGTGATTTTTAAATCATATATAATAGGCAGTGTGCCCTCAATATTATGTTCTGTGCTTGTTTTATAATATTTAAATTGATTCGATTGTTTAATATCACACTATTGCAAATATATTATTATTCATTTAAAATTGTAATCTGAATATTTTTCTTGAAATTGCGATATTTTCTTTTATATAATTTATTTTCAAAATGATTCGTATATATTTATATTTGATTCTGCATTTACATAGATGTAGTTATTTGAAACTGCTTATTCGATATTTTCTTTTTTCAAATTATTTAGAAAATTAATCATTACAACTGAAATTATCTATTTCAAAAATTTAATTCAAAATGTCAGTACTATAACAACATTATAATATTATTTATTATAATAGCAGTCAGAAAATTAATAATTTATTTGATAATTATTGAATAATGTAAATTTATCCTTAACACATAAAAGAATGTAAATAATAAAACTTTTTGCTATTGTTCAGGACAGATTAAAAACTTTAAGTTCTGAAGTAATAAATTTTCACTGCTTAAAAATGAAGTTATTAATATTTTATTTATAATTCTAGTAATTTCAATTACAGATGTATTTTATATAATTGTGTTCTATATTAGTGTAAATATATTTAAATTTATCATTATACCTTATATAGAATAAATATTCGAATACCTTCAAAATTACAAGAAATTTCTGCAATATTAATCTAATAATAATATTCAACAGCATTCATTTACGGATTATATATTATCATTCGAAGAGTTATTTTAATTTAAATTTTTAATATTGCTAAGCCGTATATTGTTATTTATTATTTTATTAATTCTATTATTTGATAAAACAAAATAAAAAATGGTAATTTATTTATCAGTATTTAATCCAATTTGAAAAATAATTACAAAATCGTTTAGTTACAATAATTTTATTTTGAATATATATATATATATATATATATATTTACCTTTATTTTATTTAATTTTAATAATTTAAAAATCACCTTCTCTTTTCAATTAAAATTTTTTTAAATAATCCATTATACTATGGTGTATGACTAAATCATATCTTATGGTAAATTATGTTTTTTACATGTTTGTTCTTTCATAGAGAGCAACGTATTAAAATGAATCGATTCCACCTAATGTTTCATTTTAGAATCGACAAATTAGAAATAATAAGACTTTATAATGAAAAAAAAAGATGTATTCAATTATACAATATAATTATATAATAATATATACACTTGCTTTTTTCCGTTTCTTTATCTCTTTACCATTTCATATTTTTGTTTTTCTTCCTGCTAAAGTGTGTTATATTGTTCGACGTGTTCTTTCACAAATACTAAATCAATCTAAGAAATATGCGGGCGATCGAGGGATTTGTTCAACAAATATATTGCGTCCTAAAGCACATCCTTATATTTGTTATATATAGTTATATAATAAATAGTTTAATAAGAAACATATCATAATTCATAATTAATTTTAAGTAAAAGCTTTTAACTTTAATATATTTAATATTATCTTTCGAAATTATTGATCAATTATATACGAGAATATACATATTCAACTATGTAATCATATGAATATTGCCTTACATGCACGAGTAATCATTATACCTCCTTGTTATAAATGCTTAAAAATTATTAATATTTGAATTATTAATATTAATTATTAATAATATGATAATGTTAATAATGATACTTATAAATTTTATTTAGAATTATGTAATTTAGAAATAATAATTGACTTATTTATTTTAAATTTGCACAAAATGAATCGAATTTCCTAGTAAATCCATAAATTTATTATATCATATTTATTAGAAAGCTTTATTTTCATTATCAATATCATATATAATTTTAAATTACTATAATACAAAAATCCAGGCAAATCTGAAAAAAAAAAATTTAATAATTTTGATAAATATCTTAGAAATATGATATATTTTGAAATATTCAAATTATAAATTCATGTATGAGAGTTTTTTATAATTATGAATGACTAGTATTTTTGTATGAAAATGTAGCCTCTCTAAAATATGTCTTTTTTAATTAAGAAAAAAAAATCAATGCTGTTTTTTTTTTCAAGAATTTAATAGAGAGAGAATGATGAGAATTATCATAGAAATCATCTTATTATACTTCGTTTACTGAATTATTTATAATGGATGGCTAATTATTGCAACTAACAAAATTACTCTACTAATAGTATGATTCTAGTGTAATAATAGTTCTATTAGACTATTGATACCATTGTGCACTACAGCATACACTACTATTATATTACTGTCTATACACTATATTATAATACTATATTTGTACTAATACCGCGATAGAACATTAATTCTTAATCAATTAATATATAAAATCATATTAATACATAAATATAATATATAATAATATTATACGAATATTCGTACAATCATATTATCCATATCAATAATCATAATAATCATAAGTATTAATTAAATATATAATATATTTAGTTGAATACAATACTACAATATATTATAATATAGTATTACTATATTATTACTACTGAAAGATAATATACAGTATTATACCGTATTATGGCATTATATTAGTATTTTATCATAGTATTTACAAATTGATTATACGATTGAATTTATGCTATGACCAGTAGTAACACTTTAAAGACTTCAAATTTCTCATAAACCCATAGTTCTTTACGAGAACTTCATTTATTTCTGAATTTAACTTAACCATATATAAAATTATTAATACCATGTTACAGAGGTTACCATTGCAACTGAAAAGCTTTTTATAGAAAACTATTACCGTGCATAGAGGTGTCAACTTAAATAAATTTCATGAAGTAGCTCATTATTATAATCCATTCTAGTACAAATAATATATCACTTTAATTACAAATTATGAATCCGAGTGCAATGCACATTTTGATGTCTCGAATATATTTTGGACTAAGACTAAAGCATGTGAATAGGTTTGTCAAGTCTAGGCACGTATACAACATTTAATAATTATTCTAATCTTCATATTATTTTTATTTGTCGTTAATGCAGATGTTAAAAAGAAATATTGAGCTTTAGTCTTTGATGTTTATTTATAATATTGACATTCAAGTACACTGAATTAACAAAATTCATAACAGCGATAATAGCAAGAAAATAAAAGACGTCAAAAGGACCGACGAGCCTTACTATATATTTCCAAATCCTAACCCCTTATAAATTCGTGTAAAAGAAAGTGTACGGAGAGGAAAAGTTTTAGCTGTATGATCCTTATGGGAGTAGTAGAAAATCTACTATAGTAATACGCAAGTAGTCCCAATGGAGTTCCGATTTCATAAGTGCTATTAGCGGTGGTGCGTGCTTACTCTTGTTCTCACCCTTTGAAAGTGAAAAAAAAAATAAATAGATTTATATATAGCGATATAAAATTACTGATAATGTCTAAAACGTACGTGGAAAATTTGTTTTTAGAAAGGGAGTATAATATATGACATTATGTCTTATGGTATTTTTATGTTAAGACATTAATTAATTATAACCAGATATGACTGAGTATATTTTCGATATTTATTTTAGGTAAATATTAATAAAGATATATTAGTATTTCTATTAAAAATAATATAAAAAATAAATTCTATGTTATTGAACGAAATTTCATGCAATTAAATATTAAATAGATAATAATATATTTGCATTAATAATATATGTAAAGGAAATAAATGTATATATTTAAAATAATTTACTGCTTCTGAATCTTAAATAACATTATTGCACAATTTTATTATTTGTAATTATGTTCATTCGTATTAATATATATTGTGTATGTGTGTGTGTGTGTGTGTGTGTAGGCAAAATTTTAAGTTATATTTAAATCTTTTTGCATAATTATAAAACAAGAAAAATAATGATACACTCAATTGGCTTTTCGATTTATGTATTATTTAATACATTGAAGAAGATTTAGTAATACAGTAATGTAGATATTTAATTAAATAGTATGATTCAATTATATAAAATATGAGATATGATGTTTTTATTGCCTATTTGTTATTAATATGTTATAAAACTAATAAACATAATACAAATAACTGTATAAACTGTTTTCTCATTAAAAATCTTATTCAACCATTGTTTAGATAAATATAACGATACAACATTCTTTATAGTACATATTAAGAACTTTAAAGAACTTTAAACTTAGAGTTAAAAGAAAATTATAATTAAAGATAATTAAAAAAAAAAAAATTTTAACTCTTATATAAAACCCGCAATTTCAAATTTGCCATAGAATATATTGCGATTTTAATTTTTATTTTATATAAGTATTTATATAACTTTAGAATATGTTTTTACTAAATAAGAATTCGTATCTTCTGTAATTATAATATACGCAAATGTTTTTATTTTTTAAAATACTATTAAAATATCATAAATTATTTATATAAATATTAAATATTGTAAATTTAGAGAGCAATCATCTCAACGAAAATATCCATAATAAGAATATTTTAAGAAACAAATTTTGATATCATTTTTACATTCTTTTGACATAAAATAATGTAATATTGTTAAAATATCTATTAATATATTGTATTAAATTATTATATAGATATTTTTTAATGAAAGATTGAAAATTTATTTACTATCTATGATAAAATAATCCAAACGAGATATTAAATTAGACAAGTTTTGTGCAAATTCTTCTTCGAAAATTATCTTTCTATTTATCATTGCAATAGATTATCGTTGTGGTCCAGATATTGATATTAACTTCTTTTACGGAGAGAAAAAAATAGTAAAAGGGGATCAAATGAAAGAGAACAGAGAAAAGGGAGCAAGAGAGAAATGATGAATCTACGGGGTTTTGCAAAGGAGTTCGATAACTCATAAGGGGCTGAAATGCTGCAGAAAATGAAATTGATTTTTCCTTCATACATTTATTAGTTCTGCCTTTAAATTATTGCTATTATTCTGTGTATTACAAGAAACGTAAATTCCAAATCTTGTCTACTTGCAAGATGTGAAAAATATTCATTGTTTTACAAGTTCATACTGTGTGCAGAATATTTTACTCAGCTATGGTTTTCAAAAATAAGACTATTCAATTAATATTCAATAAGTTACTTGTCATTGAATATTTTCTAATTAAATGAATTGATTATAATAATAAATACAAAATCGATATTTTGCGAATTATAAAAATCAAAATGAAACGTGGAATAAGCTTTTTTGAATTTGTTGGGATAAATGTAAATTTCTGTCTATTCTAGATGAAATACTTCCATATAATTCTAATTAATCGTTAAATTATTTATATATGCATGTGCCTATACGTATTCATGAAATTTGTTGAAAAGCATTTATGATATATGATTTATTATTTTAAATCAAGTATTAAATTTACAAAAACCAAATGATAATTACTTTAATTGTACGATACGAATATTGCGAAAAATGTATATTGTAACAGAAATCTATAGTGAATAAATATATATTGTATAAATCAATATAATTAATGAAAATACCAAAGACTTAGTATTTATCTCTAAATACATATTTGCTATTTAAATTTAACAGAAGCATCCGCAATATTCTGATTGTAATCATTTTATTATATAATCATGCATCCTTAAATTCAATGAATGTAAGAGCATAGGATATATGCAAAATCATTGTCTGTTTTAGGTTAATCTCTCGATTATTAAGCTCCGGTATTTATTGGGTATTGTGACAGGATAATTTAATCCATAAGTAATTTCCCGCTTTGTATGGCTCTTTTCTTCCATTACATCCTGTTACCAACTTCTACCTATATTCTCCCAAATTTTGGGACACTGACATGATGCCGACGTGAAGGTTTCTAACTTACTCTTAGTTCCTAACAACTCAGCTATGTGTCGCCAAAGGCAACATCCACGCTGGCAGCGATACTAGCTGAGCGAGAAAGAAGAAAATCGTGAAAGGAAAATTGACTAGGCGAGAACAGCGGTTCGAACTCATCGTGAACCCAAACGAGATCAGCGAAATCTACAGTAAATCTTCTGCCTCTCTCGCTTACGTGACAATACTACATCTACATGCGCGTACTCCAGTATCCCATACACTTTTCTGATTGTACTGGCAATCTCCCTGGTAACACCATGACTAGTCGGGCGAGCATTAATGGGAATTTACCGGTCAATACCCGGCCTATTAGTTTCACTCCATGTAATTCTATATATTTACATTAACATAATAAAATCGAGTATTTAATTGAGTATCCAAGTACATATGTAAAATATCATTTGTATTGATATTGAAAGTAATGAGGCGCTAAATAATGGTAAAACAATTAATTAGAATTTATTGCCGGACATGCGATACGCATTCGAAAAGATTATTAAAGTCAAATAAACGTAATCAAATATTAAAATTCTTATTTATTTATATTGATTTATATACAAATGATATATTCATATATACATATATATATATATATATAACTGCCTAAATTGAATTTAATTCACTAGAAAGATCGTAGTTACCTTATACACGCTTTTCCTTACTGATTCTTCGATTAATCTTTTTTATAAAAATAATGTTTCTATATGCTTGGTAGAAATAATGTATTTCAAAATCATATTTTAAAATCATCTCTGCATCAATTTTTTTCGCTTTCGTAATAGATGATTATTTATTTTATGCCCGTGTGACATTTGATATATATTTAAATATATATTTTTTTTTAAATGTCAAAGATGAATTATTATAATGTAGCACAAAATTTTATTATCATATTTATAAGTAATTGATCGAAGTACTTAAATTTGTATAATAATTGATTGATTATGGTGACGTCATCTAGAAAAATGTATAAGACTTAATATATATCTTTCTCAGATATAAAAATGTAATTTTGAAGGTAAGATTTCAAGTATCATGCTATATAATGTACAAAAAATATTATTTTGTAAAAGCAAAAAGGTAGAGCTAATCGAAAAATATTCAGAATAGAGATAAATGATATAATATACATTATCTGCTTTGGTTTATGACATGTAAAATATAGGAAAATTGATATTTTCTTAAATATGAAAATTAATTTATCATATATGATTTAAATTTTTAAATAATCACACTAAAATATAAAGAAAATTGTAATATTTATTACATTTGCTCAGCATTTTTTTATAATTGTTGTTTTAACGTCGATATATTAAGTATATTCGAAATTTGTTCATTTACTTAACTTAATATACGCAAATAAGTGTGCCATATTTAAAATTATATAAATTATGATGTAGGTGCGACATTACGATAAAAAGTTTGAGGATATATTTGACAGAAGTAGGTAATCATAATATCGATTTTTTTTTAGAGTACGAAAAGTTTTACTGCTCGAATAAAATATTACTTCGTTGATCTGAAAATTTTTAAAATATATAATATATAGTAGTTATAGTGTAATATGCAATTTAGATAAATTCTACATGCATTCATCATTTAGCATTTTTGCCTTATATTTCTGAGTTTTTGCTTGTTTAATTTATTCTTTAATCTTTAATATAGTATTCAGTTTAGTATAGAAATTATTTTCTAGAATTTATCCATTTATTAATACTACGAAGCTAATCGATGGTACGTAATAAAATCATTCTTTTCTTATTTATAATTATAAATAACGATTGCATTGAGAAAATATTGGTTCTAGAACAAATGCAGAAATTTTTATAATTTATGTGCCGTGTGAGGTTTATGAATAGAACAGTTTTTTAAATGTAAGAATGTTAAATTACATGTAACTTAATATGTTATGTATTGCAGGGGATAGTAAATATCATTATTATATTATTTATTCATTAGATTAATGCGAATTGACAAATTTATTAAATGTAAAATAAACATTTTTTGTATAATGTAGCAATACTTCCACATAAATATCTAAAATAATTAATATACACTTTTATATTTTATAATGTGGTAATATTGATCAAATGTACAGAAATTTATATACTCGTATAATACGATGTAAATGTTTAGTGGAAATTTAATAGCAAATCAATACAATTCTATAATACAGTTGCCAAAACTTTAGATAAAAAGATGTGATTTCCACTTGCATTGTTAACAGTATAAGCTTGTAAATTATTTATTGGCAAATTTTTATTGTCGAATTGAAAAACTTTTTTTATAACTAATATTCTAATGGTAATACGTAATTGAATTCTTAGAATCTGATATATATATATATACATATATATATATATATAAATAAATATATATATATATATATCAATAACAGCTGAAAATAGTTATTGCTCAATAAATTTTATTTAATGATAATTTAAAAAACGTAGTATATTTGTCTAGTGACTAATGTCTGAAATTAAAATTATTTTGTTTATTGGTTAATAAATTGATAATGCAAAGTGGCTAATAAGAATTATGACTAATAAACTTCTTTGCGAATTAATACTCTAATGTAAAAGAAACGGGCAATCATATAGTATATTCCGTATAATTTTATCAAAGTTGACGTGGCAACAGCGGCAAAACGGAGTCTCGTTAATCTTTGAGCACTGTATTCTCGGCTCGGCAACTTCGTTCAACGCGTATACCAACGGAAAGAGTAAAATCCTCTACAGATTCTCATGCCTTTCTATTTTACAATCATACTATGCATAATTATGAACATAAGAAAGAATATATAATAACAAGGAAAGCAAAGCCCACGTGAACATATGTAAATCAAATTTACTGGCCAACGATAGCGTATAGTTCTTGGCTACGTTATATTTTTATTTTGTTGGCGCCAAAAGTTAATCTAGTTTCATGAATAAGTAAAGAGTGTGAAATTTTAGCATGACGAACCTCTGAAGATATACAGATTGTAAAGAGAATATATATGAAGAATAATAACGATAAAGGTTCGTGTTAAGTCGCATGCTGTCGTAGGTCAGAGTAAGGGAAGTGTTTCCGTATCCAACATTTTTAAGTATTGATTTTTGAATATGTTTATATATATATATATATTTATCATTCAATGTTCTACTAATATATTAATTTAATACTTAATTATTTTTTTCAATAAACAGTAGAAATACAATATTATTTAAATATTATTTTTCAATGCTTTTATTTGGATATTTCGGAAAATTTCTAATTTCATGAAGCATTAAAAGTATAATTGTTATGGAACATTGTTTTTAATTTCTATACAAACATATATATATATAACTTTGTTCATTATACTACGCAATGTCATGATTAAAATTTCTTTTACTACAATATTTATTGTAAAAATATAAGATATAAATAAATTTAACATCGTATAGTATGAATATTACGAAGGTGAAAGTAGACTCGGATAATATTGCCCAAAAAATATATTCAAACAATAGAATTGTCATAATAAACTCGTTTCATAATTCATTATTAATATACTTGAAAAAAATATATTCTTTGAAACTAAAGATATATTTATTAATAGTGTCATTCATTAAATAGTGAATTCCGAATGCGCGTATTTTCGAAAATGGAAAATTAAAAAATTCAGATTGAACGCAATTGCTTATGTACTATCTTATATAATTCCAATTCATAAAATATTGAAAAACTTTTCTACCAATATTATTATTGAATGTAAATTTGCGTTAGACATGAAATTTGTATAAACGTAATGAAATGGCTGATAGAATGCCTGGATATTACATGTTAAATAAATTATCTCTTAATTAATTGAATTATGTGTCTAACTGCTGTTGCATTAAAAATTAGCTCTTACTTTTCTCATGAACATTTCTTACGTCAGATCTATTCTCAGTCAATGATCATAATTGGAAAGTTATAGAACATCAAATTATTGTTGAGGACATAAAGTAGCGTGTGCGCGGTGATTAGAAACTTTAGTCATTCAGCACGAAACAATTCAACGATCAAGCTATTTAGTCACTGCAATTAAAAAATAACTTATTATTAAATGAAGGAACCAATTGATTTTAACGCTAGTTAATAATTTTCTTCCTAAGCCATATTTATATTTTACTCAAACTAAAAATAAAATACTATATTGCGATACGTTGTGATTAATACTCATAGTGATTCACAAATAAGCACAATTTAGCATTGAATTGGCGGATTATATACGTAGACTATGCTGTTGCCTTTTGAATTTGAAACGAAGCTTTTTTGTCAACTTTTTCTCTTATGTTTGTGCGTAAATCACAAGAAGGAGCTCCTTTACTCCTTGCTGAGAGTGCATATATCTCGATTCTATAGAATCATTTAAAAATAGTAAAGACATTTGAAAAGGTTCCTCAGTGGAGGAAAAAGCGGAATTTCGATTCCATAAAATTTACAGCATCAACCTCGATAAAACTGTCGGAAGTAAAACAGAGCCAACGGAAGAGTGAATGGAAGATGGTGGAAGGTTGGAAAAAGGACCGAGCACGTTTAGCGGGGCGGGGGAGGATGGGTGGGTGGGGGGTGGCAAGCGAGAGACGCGCAAAGTAAAATGTTCAATTCGCAAGCTATCGGAGGTTTACAGAGCATCACAAGCAGTTTCAAAGTTACGGTCGACGCGACGCCCAAAACTTACAAGAAAACGCGAGCGCACGCAGCACGTGACGTTGCACTTTCGCGCGGAGTTCGCCACAACACGGCGAACGCATTCGGCGTCTCGACGCTCAATTTGCGCCTGCGCGAGCACCTGCTGCGATCTCTCGCGTTAACTCGAGCTTTATCTCGACCGCGTGCGCCCGTATGCGGGGGCCGCTTTAAGACACGCGTCTGTGCATGTTAATTTGCGCTCACCCCCGCCACCTCCTGCCCCGCTCGGCGAGACCGACATCCGACGCTAAGTTTTGGGGGGGGGGGGGGCGACGACGACACTCCAGCCCGGTTATCAAATTGAGCGAACTCGCGTGATGCTGCGATGCTTATGTTGGCCGCGCACTGCTGGTTTAGCCCGGGGAACGCTGAAGCCCACGGGATGATGCTCGACGATGGTCCGGAATTACTCGATGGGCCCTTCCTTCGTCCAGGCTGGAGGATCGGATTTGCTTTTAGAATGACTTATTTAAGAAACGAAGTATCTATCGAAGGTGCTGCTGAAGATGAAGTAGAACCTTATTACTTGCGAGTTGTTGTAACTTCGTCGAAGTAAATGAATATCTTATGCTAGTAGGAGCTGGTGAAGTCACGCATAACATTGGTTATTTACTTACTTCTGCTTTGGCTTACGGAACGCTTTCTTCGGATGAAGAGCGAAATTACTTTTAAAGATTGAATATCTCATTACTAACAAATGTAAATTTAATATTGTGCAAGCAAGAGCAACTTTGATAACTAGATTTCAAATAAATTATATGGAACGTATACAAAATCGAATTGATTTAACCATTTTGAAATTCCCTACTTCATTTAAACATGAGAATGTGAATGAAATTTTAAGGTTTTTCAATCGTATTGGTAAAATTTTATTACATTCTTAAACATTATACATTAAAATAATAGTGGTACACATGATGTGAGATTGAATTTTGATGGCAAAGAGGTAAAATTTTATTTTAATTTAAATGTAAATATTACAATTTTCACTCGAATGCTTCAATATTTGAGTGCGTTTGCATAAATGAGGAAGACATTAAATTTTTGGCAAATAAAAATTATCGAAACGAATCGCGTAATTTAAAGAATATTTATAAATATGTTTGTTTGCAATCATCATTTGCAAAGCATCTTCTTAATTGAGCATACATACAATTTCCAAAGTGGAAATACGAAACTAAGATTTAATTATTATATATGTTTAAGTGTATCTAGACTGATGCTACTGTTGCACTAGTAATATTCAGTTATATAATCTTAATCGTTGATATATTCTTCTTGTTGGACTATTTCTGCTGGACGTACCAATAATATGAGGCCTGGTGATCTAAAATTCACAAAAGACATTTCATTTTTACATATACGGAATTATACAGTTACAATGACGACAGCTTATGAATAATTAGTATATATAATTTTTAATGAAATTGTAAAATTAGTTTATAAACGTAAAATAATATTTTTCTTAAGAAAATGAGCCAATGGGTTGATTAGGAATTGTCGAGTACCGAATATTTTGCATGCTAAAGTACTGTGTAACCGGACATCAAGTTTCGAAGAAATCTATCCCCCTCTCTCAACAAATATAAATTTAAAAAAATCTTATTTGTGAATTGGATTTGTACGCTAAATAGCTTTTTAATTATATGAAAATTTTATAAAATTACTATAGAAACTATAATAACATCTTATTAATATTTATATTCATTTTTTATTACATGTGAAAACTTGATAAGATTTTTATATTAATTCATTGAACAAAAAGGATAGAGCAAAGATGAAAAAATTTAAATAAAATTATATAACGGAATAATTTTTATAAAAATGACAGGTAATATTTAAGAATATTTA
>NW_011948422.1:8863017-8964063 GCF_000503995.2 Ceratosolen solmsi marchali
GAAAATTATTTTTATTCTTCTTTATTGATAATTATAAATACGTACTATCCTTTACTACGCTTTTATAAGTAATTGGTTTTTATTTTAACTATTTGTAATGAATATTATCTGCAAGTTATTCAAAACAAGTATATTACATAACGTTATTAATATATAATAGAAAATGTACTTATATTAGATAAAGGATAATTCGTACGAGCTTTGCCGATGAGAAAGTACTGATGGAATTAATTAAAATCAAGACAACAATAATATTCTCATTCTCGTCTACATCTTGAGACACATCGCGAAATACCTTCGAGGCGGCAATATTCCTTTGCTTCAACGGTGACACGTTTAACGCCCTCATATTTTTATCAAATTTTTTTGTCAAAAATGGCACACATTACCTACGCGCCTTGGCAAGTAGATAAGTGCTATGCGCTTACAATGCGCATGACTTTCTGGGGCTCGGAAGAAGTGAAGTGCCTTTTAAATAGACAGTTTTCCCTCCGGGTGCTGCACGTCGCCCACGGCAATTCAATATGAGAGTCCCGAGTACGCTCGTGCGCTGGGAAACGCGGGACATAAGGGCACGAGTACGGGAAAAGGCTCATCGTCGATTCACGGGGTTGCGAACCGGGGCAGGAGAAGGTGAGCGGGCCCTTAAAAAATTGTCCTGTCAACGTACGCTCGCTTCTTGTTAAGTTATCCTTTTCTCTCTCTTTCTCTCTCTCTCTCTCTCTCTCTCTCTCTGTGCGTATGTGGTGGGAGACTGGAGGGTCGTTGCGTGCATGGGAGAAAAATCGAAAAAATATGAGAGTCCATTTTCAGAATGAAATTGGGTAAAGACATTTTTGTGCTTTCCGCCGTTTGACGTTGTTTTGGAGGGACGTCTGTTTATAAATATTCTTTGCAAAAACATTTTATGTAAAAATATCCGGTGATATGCATCAAGCGGGAGGCACGAGTTGTTACCATTTATTCAACGAAAATATTTGCGAGTTACATGGACAATCGTCATCGCATACATTAAACTTGGCAATGCATTAAGAATTGTTTTCTACATGCGCTTATTCGATAATAATGCATCGAGGGGATTCAAAGAAGGTTTTTTAATCTTTTACATTTCATATTGGACATTCAAGTGGACAAAATAAATCAAAATGATATGCCACCAGTCGATTTGTAATATATTGAAATATAATTTAAACCACCAAATGAATAAAACAGTTTAGCTTTATGTATTTTAACTCTCCAGATATGTTATTTCTATTGTTATTGAAAATTATTCGAAGAATATATCCACATTAAATAGATAATATAAATATTTGTCAATTACTATTATAACTCATTTGAATATTTTTGTAAGTCTTATTTGTACAGATTTTATTTAGCCACATATGATGTTTTTTTAGTTTCTGTTGCCAAATACAATAGTTTTATAAAAGTGGCAAATTAAAAAAAATTAGATTTTGATGTTAAAGCTAAAATACTGCATTATATAAAAAGGAAAAGAGAATGATATTACTTACTTCTTGAAAATGTACGACAAAAGATAAATTTAACTTTCTCTAAATACGCTTATTAAAAAAAGAAATCAAGGCAGATTTATTTGTTATTTATACACCACTTTATGATCATTAATTGTAGTAACCTTTAAGTATTATTCGCTTGTTTGCTTTTTGTTTTTGTTATTTTATCCGTCTATCGAGTCTATGTTTACTATCAGAATACTAAATGATAAAAGAAATGAATATTCAGAAAGAGTAATTCATTACGTTCGAATGAACGTTTAGTATTTTGTCCATAAATCGTCCATAAGAGTATCTTAACGAACGAATGCGTTTATTTAAATTATATTCTAGATGCGAAAACTAGTGCGGTAAATATATTTTAGCCTAGCAAGAGAGCAGCTTGTGCAGGTTTTTCAGTATATTTTAAGAATATATGTTTCAACTATTCGCATAAATTCTAGTGTCAGGATGAGTAATCTTAAGGTGATAAATGAATAAGTAAAGGAACTTCAATTTATACCTTTATTTTCTTACGGATGCTTTTAAAGCCAAAATGAAGCATGGACAGCCGATGTACAGGTTCGAGAATAGTTTGAATCATCGTTCAGAAGTCCTTGGAAACATATGTGTCTGACATTATTTCCATTGTTTATTTCATCTCTGTTTTTACTGCCACGAAGAGAATGGCTTAAGCAGCATCGACTTACGCGGGACTATAATGATCAACGAAGTGAAAATAAAAATCTTTGGTAGAACATCAATCTTCATTTCTTAAAGCGTGACAAGTGGCGTTGAAAAACCAGTCTTTCAATCATCAGCAGCTCCCCCCTACCCCCAGCCCTATCACTCACTCTGTCTCTGTCTCTCTCTCTCTCTCTCTCACTCACTCTCTCACTCCCTCATCTCACTTACACTTCGTTCTCTTTATCTGCGTTTGCCACCTCGACGCCTATACTATTACAAGCTTCATAGCACACCTTGTGAGGCTAGGCAGTCGAAAATCTACGGAGCCGAGGTGTTGGTCGCGTGCGCCAGCTTGTCTGCGGGATAAATTGATGCGGGTGAAATGATCCACAAGGCACGTGGATGCGCGCAAGTATGGATACGCGTCGAAGCCAATAGAGTAAAAATAACAATAAAACTCTAAAGAGACAGTGCGAATCTAGTGCGAATTTATGAAATTTTATCAATATCGTGGTTTACTGTTTGTGGAATGGAATACATTCGATATAGTTTTATTTCATTCTGTTCGTAGAACTGGCACTACTGAAATACAAGCCACACAGAGTCACTGAAACAACAGGCGATTGTTAAGTGCATGTGCATTGTATTCGTTTTGGAGCATTGATTCTATATAATTGAATTCAAGGCACGAAAAGAAAAAACAATGATATAACGTTTTAAATTTAACTTAATAGGAAAGAAATAGTCAATAAAATAACTGATTTTTCCTCATAATTTTAATGATAATCAATATCATGATTCCGCAATTTTAATGTTACAACAATCTTTTCATTTTAACGATCTTATTTAATTTTTTATTACCTACATTTGAATAAAAAGATTTACGTAGTTTTAATTATTAGCATTTTCGAGTGTCTTTCTTTTAGAGATTATACGATACAACTAATAAAGCAATACCATCGCTTCTACTAGTTAATTTATTATTTTACAAATTGTTATGCACTTCATAAACTACCATTTATCATTGATTATCTTCCTAAAATTTTAAAAATATTTTAATAATGAAAAATGAATCCCAATACAAGTAATTTATAAAAAATTTAATCAGTTTAATAATGTCTTAAATATATAGGAGAATATGTTTTTATAAAAAAATTGAAACCATTTTCCGTACTCCTGAACTATACTTAATTCTACAGATTCCTATTAGTATATTTTTTAACACAAACTTCTTAATATCCTGTTTACGTACTATGAAATAAGTAAATAATTAGAGTACAGGTGTTGTGCGAAAATTACTTCGTCGAGCTTACTTTATCATTTTATACTGATATAAACTTCTAATTAATACGTAACTTTTGACTATTATATCTTGAGAATAATTACAATACGTTAATGATAAAAAATGAGAGCTAAAGAATATAAACTAATTTACATATAATAAAGTTATTATTAAAATATCTACTTACCGTTGCACGCGTATATAGTAAAATTTCATATTATGAACTTCACTACGTATATTTATATTGTTAATATTAACGGTATTTCATTTCACTTTTTCCATTAAAGCATCTACATTAATATTCCAATACAAAAATTAAGAAAGAATCTAGATTTGAATATTTTAAACGTCATAAGACTAAATTTATTAATATTGGTTTTGGTATTTCCAATATAAAAAAGCAATAGCTCATCAAGTTTCGAATCAATATCTCTCTAAATGTTTTTAGATAATAACGAATTCTAAAATTGTATAATAACAGATGATATCAAATATCTGACGTAACTACTGTTCATGCGAAATGCACGGATATATCGAATTTTAATGAAAAAGTTTTTAAATAATTCGTTGCTTAAAATAACAGCGCTAATGATTATTAAAGCAGTTTTTATACGATTTAAAAATGAAAGAATATTTTCTTAAAATTATTCAAATTTATATGAAATATTTTTTAACCTTCAACGATATAAGACCTAAAACAGATTTCAAGAAAATTAATTATGACTGTATTTAAGCTATAATGAAATATTTTATTTGATAATAATTACAAACTAATTAAGTTTCAACTAAGTACATTTACCTGTCTCTGAATAATCAAATGTCTTGAAAACTTTCAAATTAATTGAGCTACGTGAAGAAATTAGGCAATGTATTTAAAAATTCCAGATTTTTATGAAGTCTTAGATGGATTGCTTCAAATTTCCTTGAGTTATTCAGGAGCACAAAAACTCTTCATTGATCAGTAAAATAAGTTTCTAGCTTGTTATAAAAGTATAAAATACAAAAAAAAAAAAAAAAAAAAAAAAAAAAAAAATAAAATTTAAAAATAAAATTTATTTTTATTAAACTGATTTTTTACTAAACCAAGATTCGAGAGTTTCATTTTATTTTCTTATTTGGCATGACTAAACATATGCACTTTTATTCTGCATTTTATAAATTATTAATATACATGGTAGAATAAGAAATAGAAATTTTTGTATTATTTTCATTTGGAAATGGATTATATTTGTGACAATTAATTTATTCTACAAATTTAAATATTATAAGATACTGGAATTTTTTACTTTTTCTTATAAAAATAAATAAATTCATAGAATATTATGCAATGTTAAATTTCTACTTTTATCGATAAAAAATAATTAACTGAGAATTAACAATATTTATATCTAATTGGTTCGAATAGCTTAAATCTATATATATATATATATATATATATATATATATATATATATATATATATATATATATATAAATATATGTATGATCTCATATTTTAGGTGGGTATATATAAAATTAATATTGATACTTGTTCATGGTCGTAGATTAATACCCTCGTAATTATATATCCAATTTGAGCTTGGGGTGACGTGAGACCCTTGACTTTCTCTTTGCTGTACATCTATAGTTAACGTTTCTTATCAAGTTTCCATTATTTTTAGAAAGTAATTTTTTTTTCTTCTGTAATTAATAAGAATAGGAATAGGGATTTTTTAATTTTTGTTTCTTCATCTGGCTTTATATGGATAATTATTTAATTTTAATTTTAACCACAAAGTTATTTAAGTTATGTTACTTAAAGTGATTTTTCAATTTTACAAAACTAACTTTTTCATTTCTCATTTACCCTCAAGAAAAATATCTTTTCCATTTCAAATGATTAAAAAAAGACTCTTTTTTTCCAGATTATAGCTTTAATTAAATTGTAAGAATTTTGAAAGGACTTTTATTAATAATTTAAATATAATACAAAATTTCTATATCGAACTTTAAAATGATAATTAAGAAAATTTCTAATGAAAGACTTTGTTTATTGCTTATTATAATTATAATTCATTATTGTTTATTTTAACAACCATAAAATGATCTAATAATTCTTTCTCTTCGTTATTCATTCATGTAATAATAATATTTTATGAGAATTACCGTATGAGAGAACCGTACAAATAATAATAATTATAATATTGATTCATAAAAAGTATTAATTAGCGTTATATTCAATATATCAATCAGAATAAAAATATTATAAATTATACGTATTTCTTTTTTTTTTCTTTTTTTTTTTCATTGAACAGCTCTCGAATACTAAAAATTGTAAAGCATACCGTTACAATAACTGTTTGATCTTAATATATTTAACGGCGACTCAAAATAAAAAGTAATCTTTTTATTAAAAATGATTATCGACAAATGCACTTTTACAATTGAGTGTACCAAAGTGCTATACAATATTCTCTTTTTGAAAAAAATCCAAATAAAGCAAATAATATATAATACTCGAATATAACGCATAGAATAAGACAAAAGCATCAGTGTGGGATGTGAGTGCATGTGGGTATTGTCGTGTTTGTGTGCCTGTGGCTGTGTCCGGGCGCGTGCTCGTGTGTATAAACAGACCGGTACAGGAGCAAGAGTGAGAATGGAAACACAACTGCCAAGAGAACGTTTCTCTAGAAGTATGTAAATCCGCAATAGAGCAAAGGCGAGAGCAAGAGAGAAAGAGATTACAAAAGGTAGGTAAAGGGGAGGAAATTAATTTTGCATTATTCAGAGACTGTACCTCCGGCATTGCTTCTGGCGATCGTCCATTCTTCCCCTCTGCCTATTCTCTCTTGTGTTCACTCTGTCTGTCTCGCTTTCTCTAACTCTCTCTCTCTCTCTCTCTCTCTCTCACTCTGGCCAGCTTTCTTGTTTCCGTTCTACTTAGTACAGGCAAGAGTCTATCCACCCTTGGCGAAAACCCCATATCGTGAACGGGGCACGCGTTCCCTTTTCTTCGGCTTTCCCTTCCTCTTACTCTCTCTCTCTCTCTCTCTCTTTCCCCCTTTCATTCTCTCATGGTAGCAGACTCTTGGAATGACGGCACTGCGCGGGCAAGGAGAGGGCAGAACACGACCCCGATATTCAAGAAATCCGAAATTAATTACAAAGCGAGTCCACGTGTTGCCTTGCCACCGAATGTTCAAAGTTTTACGACAAAGACTTGGAAACCTTCTGCTTTGCAAAAATCCACTAGCGTTCCTTACTCCTCCGTGTATGAAAAATATTAGTGTGTGTATTACGGTTACACATTTAAGTAGGATAGTAAAAATAAATTATATTTTGTTTGCTGTTTTTTCGGAAACCCTACTTTGTCTGGTCTTATTTATAAAATTTATAGCACATATTAATAACTTTATACTGGAAAATTGGGTTCACATATAAATTGTGTAGTTCAATTTCACTCACTTAAAATTGAAACATTAAAAGTGTGTGTTAGGGATTGATGAAAATTTCGTAGACTCTGTAACCTTATCGCAATTCCTATAGTGAAATATTCGTCCTTTTAAAATGATGTAAATTCAAGCGGGATTCGCAGATGCTGAGGAAATAGCTTTGATTGATTATTTTTTTCTCTTTACAAAGTGGCCTGATAATATGAAATATTTATCTGCTTGAAATGCCTGATTATTATTTTTAGATTATTAAATTATAATATATATAATATCATATTTTCTTAGTTATTCAATTTTGGTCATGAGAAGTTACGTACTAAATATATTGATTTGATTGAACTCAAATTTTATCTTATATATCTTTTACATTTTTATATATTTAATTATTATTTTCTTGATGATAGGATTTCCAAACACGGAAAGAAATAATCGTATTTTTAAAATTAATAAAACATTTTTATTCAAAATATCGTCTCATTTTTTTTCATTTCATTGATTCAACACATACCATTATATTTATACTTATATTCTGATTCACAAAACCACATATTTCTAGTATCAAATATGAAAATAATAGTCAACATATTTTTTGTCACGCGGATTCTAAATGTAATGGCTGACATGAGTCCGTAAATTTCAATTAAATAGACAAATTGATTATTTTACTCTAAAGAAAGGTATTTTCACAAGACAGTTATAGATTTTGAAAATCAATCATTAACTCTGCAGATAAATTAAAATTTGTCCCGTATTTATAATTATAATTTCGTATTGAGTAAATATTTCATTTGTTTATTTAAAAGTTAATATAATTTAATGAGATTATACCAAATACTGTAATAAATTATATTTTCTTAAGTACTTTATTTAATAATAATTAACAATATAGTAGTTAATAGTAGAATAATCCGTTAATCCAATAACTATAATAGTAGAATAATTCGAAAGAAATATTTTTTAACTTTGCATGTAATTACATTACATTATAGAAATTTCATTGAATAATAATTGAATGTGAATGTTGTTTAGACACTTTTCATACTTACCATTCTTAATATTTTCATTTGTTTTTTTTTCTGAAATACTCATGAATAAAAATGAATTGTCAAATATAGTTGCACTAAGAAGAAAAGCAGACGATCTTCTTAATCCTTGAAAAAAAGTGGTAAGGAATGAAGTTTAACAGTTACATTATGCGACAGCAACATTATATCTTTATCTTTTAATGTAAGACTGAGAGATAAATATAATTATGACATTATATCCATTAAAATTTGATAGGAATTTTCTTATATTCTGAAAATTATATAAAGAATTTACTTGAATCCTATCATTTTTATTTCATTATAATTCTACAAAAATTCTAAGCATATTAGTAAAACAATAGAATTTATATGAATTTAAATTCCTTAAAATAAGGTGAAAATTAATTTATATTGGTAAAAAAAAACGCTGAAAATTATATTTTTTTTCTTCAAACTAATAAATAAATAAAACAATTTTCATAAAATTTTTAATTAAAGATTATAATAAAATATTAGAATCAAGTATTAAAAGTTTGAGAAAAAATTGCGAATGATGAATGATAAATGCATGCTGTTATAAAATGAAAATGGCTGCCTTTCTATTATTTAAATTTGTATTTTTCCACCCAAATAAAGAGAAATCTATTTGAAAAAAAATATATCTATTGCATGAAAATGCTTAAATTAAAAAAAATTCTAAGAAATGGAGCAACAGTGAAATACAAAATAGTAATTTTTGTCAATGAAACAAATAAATTAATGTAATAATAATATATAATAATATAATAACAGATTTTATAGAAGAGAAAATTAATTTATTGAATTGAAAATTAAAAATTATTGTCCTATTTTCTTTTCATTGCTGTTTTCAAAGTTGCAATTGATCGAAGATACATTATGTTTAGTTAACAATACATTTTTGCTTATAGATTTAAATGTGCCGATTTAAGTTTAGAAAATAAATATTTTCTTTATCTATTATATGTTATTTATTTAATCGATGTTTATTACGGTTAAGAAATATTCCAAAAATACTTGATAATAATTTTAAAATAGGGTTAGCAATTATAAATTAATTTCCGTCTTTTAATTACTTAACGTATAAAAATGAAAATTAATACTCCATTCATTATGACTCCAATCATAAAACAAGAATGAAAATTGTTATAAATTAAAGCCTAGAAGTTGTTTGGATCTTGAATAAAATATTGATATTTCTAATTATTAATAATAAATGATCGGCATCTTCGAGAGACATTTTTTTACTGATTCAAAGTTTTGTAATGTAATTGGACATTCAACAAAACGCGTATCAGACGATTGTGACATGAAATTCAATTGATCATTATGAGATTGTCTAATTAATTCTATAACGAGTGTAACTTTGAAGATCAACATATTTCGTTGAATGTATAATTCAGTTTACCAATGTTTTCTTATGAAGTTTAAATAATTTATTATGCAATTATTGAAAACTGAATCATTGGCAATTAACTATGATGATTTTTTTTAAGGAAATCTACAAACTTATCTCATAACATTTATGGAAAATCTAAATTTTTACAATATAAATCTGTTAGAAGATGTTGATGTGACTAGAAAAGCTTTAAAGCTGTAAATAAATTGTATAAAAGGAAACTTTCTGGTCGAAGGAATTTATGACGGTCTTAGTTGCTTTTGCTTTATATCGCAATGTATTGTTGTATAGGAGAATCATGAAAGCCAACAACCTGTCGTTGGAAATTCTTTCCACCTTTTCAAGCTTTTGTAAGTGATTAAATATCGCTTATTGCCTGAATTCACATTGTAGTAAAGCTCTTTTAACGTTTTATTATTTTCTTCTAAAACATACTTGATTTCTACGAAATAAAGGTTATTTTCACGACCCTTTCTTATCCTATTATCATAATTACCAGGTGAAATATTTTTTATTCGAATTTTACAAGTATTATACACTCAATCGAGTTTTTGAAAATGCCAAAAATCAAAAGTAACATTAATTTCAAAATAAAAAAAAAATTATCACATATAATGCTTATACGAAATTTCAAGATCATTGTTCTGTACAATCGTGTATAGCTATTATTGCTAATATATGTGTAATTTGTGTGATATATAATTTGAACATATTTTAACCTAAAGTAATTCAATTAAATTATATTTATTTAATTATAAATATATATATATATATATATATATATATATGAAAAGTAATATTTTTATTATGTGAAAAGCGTAGTCCGGGACTTAATTAATGATAAGTCGTAGTGATGAAAGTGTTATATCACTAAAATTATGGTACTATATTATTTACGGAGCTTTTAATTATTAAAATTATGTCAATCGAATTTATATTACTTATACTAACATATTATTGACATATAATGGACACAAAAAAGAATTTGTAATTTAACATTTCGATATATTTATTTTAAATTCAGAATACAATTGAAGTTTTATTAATCGACAAGAGCCATAGAATTTCAATATCAAATATACTTAAAGAAAATTATTGATAATGAATTGTTGAATCATCATGTATGTAATTGACATATAATTACATAAAAAACCATCAAAATATTTGAGTCAAGTTTTAGTTTTATTGTAGTTGGTTCTATTTTCAAGATATAAGTTTATTTATTCTAGTCTCGAATATAATTTGATATATAATAAGAAATAAGTATTTATAAATAATTTTTAAGTAACAAGTGATCTATAATAAAAAGTTATACCATAATTTATAAAATAATTTTCACTAAATTGTAGTTATATAAATAAATTTTTTATTTTTATTTAGTTATTACAAGTTTTATAGCCATTATACTTTTATTTACTTTTAAATTTACATTTTTTAAATTAACAAATTAATTAACTAACTATTTGCAATGAGCCTTTAGTAATAAATTAATATGTTATTTTAAACAAAATATTTATATTATAGTGAATTATTATAGAAGTAAATCAATATTACTTCTAAGCAATAAAAAGAAAAAAATTATAAATTTAAATTGATTATTCTGCGAAATTGAGATATTAATACAATTTATATATTTAATATTTCCTCATCTAATGATGTAACCATTTATTAAATAATCTCATACATTGTAATTATAAAGTGCATTAATTGCTATAAGCATACTTTCATTGCAACGAATTTAAATGTCAATACGGAAATATGATGAACATGATATTTAATGGCTGAATAGCTCTCCCGATGATAAACATTGGAAAATATAACGAATTTATAATGAGAGAAGACTAATGAAAAATTCCTTCAAATAAAAATATAAATTCGTTACGTTGATTATTAATCCTTTAAATACATTTTCTATGACTATACAGTGGATATTCATGTGTAGAATCCAATTACTTTTATAAAAATGAGTATTTCTTTTGCAGAAGATGCGCTTTATATATCTATACCTGCGCCTTTGACAGTCAGTAATGATAAAAAAAAACAAAAAAAAACAAAAAAAAAAGTGAGAGAAATTTTGAAATGATCAATCAACAGCTACATGGTACGATTATCAAAGCGGCCATGTAACTACTCGTGATATACAACAAAAAAAGAACCTTCGCACGAATGAGCACTGAACTTGTATTCATCCTTTCAAAAATGCGCAGTTATTTGCACGTAACAGACGGACTGTGATAAACAAAGCATTGTTGATGGATTTTTTCATGCATAAGGGCCTTTAATATTTGATGCTTTGGGAAAATGAAATTTGCTTCTTGAGTGTTTCTATGTCGAGAAAAAATACGAATGACGACAACCGAATAGTAGCGTTGAATTTAGTCGACTTGTTACTTGAATTGCCGAAACAATTGGATTCTTCAACTAAAACTGCTACTGTGAAAGCCATTTATTAATCAAATGATGGAGAGGTTTTTATTTTAATGATATTCTCAGTTGTAGTCTCATCAACTTGTCACATTATTCTAAATCTCACATTATCTAAATAAATGCTGAATTTTTTTCTACATATATTTTTATTTTTATAGAATGATTTTTGCTTTAACCCCGCTGCTAATCCAGCGAGTGAAAGAAAATTCCAGATTATATTAAAGATTTCTGTACACGTTCTATACATATATGCGAGTGAATGTATATGTACGTTACATCATAGGTAACAAATAGTGCTGGAGATAAACTCTCTAATAGCCAAACTTACTTTCGAATAATAAGGTAGAAACTATCAGAAGTCTTACTGACGAGTCAAAGTCACGTAGTCCTGGGACGAAACGTTCGAAATCCGATTCACTAGTTTGCTCTATTTCTAATTCAGAATTTAGCAAGAAGTTTTAATTTACTTAAGAATCTATTAAATAATTTCCATTAATATTGTATTCAATTACTTATTCCTTTGGAAATTTTAATATATATATATAAAGTATGTGTATGTATATATTGTTCATTAGCTAAGATATTCTTTAAAATTTATTAACTTTTGAAGTACATTAATGAATTAGATTAACAATATAGGAATAAACTTAATTTTATTGGTAAAGCTCATTTTTATTATTTATCTGTCAATGTGATAATGTTAATTTTAGAATTAGAATATGTAAGTTGAAGCACGTTGTACTTTATTCACTTGAGTTTGAATCACGTAACCATCACCCGATATGTAAAGTCACATTCGATCACTGATTGATTTATTAATCATGATTGTCAAATGAACTAATTATTAATGTAAATGAAATTAAGATTACTTAAAACTTGATGTTTTAATAAAACCCAGAGCTTTTTTTTGTATATTTTACGTGACTAATTTTAAAATAGGAAAAAGATTAGAATTTTTTGTTCTTATTTTCCTTACATATCGTTCTCCATACATATTATATTAAATGTTTACATAATAATTAAGTTAAGTAATTTATAGTTAAGTAATTTGGTAATTATGATCATTTTTAAATCTTATCTCGAACATTTTTGAAAATTATATATTGAAAAATTAAATTAAATTACAAGGGGTAAAATTTTTAACATAAATATTTTAAATTCATTACTTGTTATTAATGTAATTTTCACCGGATTTTATTTTATCGTGCATAAACTTTTCATTGACATTGTTAAATCTATTTAATATTTATTCTTATAAGTAATTTTATCTTTATTAAATATCTTCGATACAATAACATTGAATTTATACCCATGCCAGTGGTTCGCAAGCCCTAATGGATAAAATCCATCTTGTAACCAAAGAATTTAGGTTCTCTTAACTTTCAGCTACGCTCATTCGCACTTAATTTTCACGGAGACAGGGATATTATACACTTGAGAGCCTTATGTATAATTAAATTTGATGCCGCGGGCTATTTTTATGGAAATTTACGCAATTAACCGAAAAAAAATACTGAAAATTGGCCATTTCGACGAGTGAAAGTTCTTAAACTCGTGACGTTCTACATTGTATCGTATCGTCAGCCATGCCTGCCAACAAATGAGAACACAATAACGCCATTATCAATCTTATCTTATTATCAATTAAATATTGATGCATATTGCTTGCTCATGGGTAATAAAAATCGTGTATCTCATTCATCCGAATTTCTCATTATACTAAAAGTAAAAGTTCGAGAAGGATAGGACGGCTCTTCTAATTACCGTAAAATTTACTACCTCAAGCCTATAAACCGGCTGAGTTTAAAGGCCGAAACTTTAGCCAGTATCGTTAACCTACCAGGACTTCCAGGCTCAATCTACGATTTCGACTCTTTGTCTTAAAGTTGTGCGCTAAGCCAGTGTCCAGACGTGCACGTACCTTCGATCTAGAAACCCCGGAGAACGGCGGAGCTCAGGGAATACTGGACATCCGGAGTCGCGGTCCGAGCTCAGCGACTTCCTTAGCGAATTCGAGCTCCTGGAGTTCCTGCTCGGCTATTAGGCGCTCGTACTCCTCGTTCAGAATGCGCTCCTCCCGCATTCGTCTATCCTCGTATTGCCGATGCTGCAACTGTAGCTCCCGGCCGTATTCCTGGGTCGCCCGACGACGTCGTAACCGCTCTTCCTTTCTCAAGGCTTCGTTCGCAGCGGTAAGGTTGGGGTCGTACACTGGCCGGACAGATGGATTAAATTTGAATTGAGGCAATTTAATGGGGGAGGGGGGCGTAAAATGAAAAAGATTTAAATGTAATTGCTGTGAAATTTGGTTGCGATATAAGATATTCCTTGAATGTGAGCGGCGCTTACTTTCTTTTACCGCTGATACATTAGCAATCGCATGAGTTTCACATTTTCATGAACTAGGCTTATCAAGGACTTTTTTAATTTATATTTCACTAAATTTATACGTGATAAAATTATAAAAAGTAATCTAACTCGTTTATAACTATCATTCATAAGCGCCCAATATTTTATAGACAATGAATTCAATCAAATGAATATATATATATATATATATATATATATATATATATATATATTGATTTCTTTCTTTGAAAATGTAACAGTTTCTCTCATTTAATTGTTGTGTATGCAATATCAAGAGATATATATTCTGCATATTTGTTGTATATACTTATGACGTGAATTAATAGGTACTAACCTACATATGTATATATATAGTAGTCTTATTCATTTTCTAAATTAATATACAATTGCAAAAAATATTTCCCTACAATTATTTCGATTATTCCTTTTTCACTACTATAATTAAATTCTCAGTGAAAGTCAGACAATTTCTCACATCATTAATGCACATAACCAGAAAAATTCAATATTCAATTGTCAATGCGTTAATATACGAATGCATAAGCTTATCACATGAGTGCCAAACCTCTAAAATAATTAACTTGACCCGGTATAAACAGAACCGTATGCATACATGCATACCGCAAGCTTAGGCAGATATACATTGATAACACTTGAGTATATATACATTCGATAAACAAGGTAAGCCTGCACATCAACGACGTTTATACCTGAACATTCGAATATTCTTGGTGCTCACTGTGGAATAATTTAGCCTTTGAAGATGGCGGTGTCAACACTTTTTCTGCAGCACTAGTTGTGTATTACTTCAAATTTTAATATCAAAGCATTATGTTTATAACATTTAAGCATCGCTACAATAATTCATTCCGCAAAGTATATTTTATATAAATACTATGGTATTTCATTCTTTTTAATAATTATTGCACTACAAATTGTTAATTTTCCATTCAAATCCTGTGATTAAAATATACTGTTAAATATAAATGAACTATTGTTGTAATATAAATAAAAATTAAATATTATTTCGCATTGACTATCATGTTTGTATCTTAATGATATAATTATGAAATCAATTTAATTAGCAATTACTTATATAGGGTATCGTGTGCACAATTTTATTCAAACACATAATTTTTTTTTAATTTCTATATTCAATAATGATTTTTAATCATGAGTAATGTCTGCTTATTAAATATTCCGAAAATATTACTCCGAAAATATTCACTCGGTACTAACATATTTAATCGAACATATTTGAAATTCTAAATTTTTAAAGCCAATTAATGTTATATAAAATGGTCCTTCCACTTCATTATATCAAAAGAAGAGACTAATTTATAATTTAGGCAATTAAATATAAAATTATACCATTTACTATATCTATTCTTGGCTGATGAAAATATTATAATTTCTATATTTGAAAAAATTTTTTAATGGATTTAATAAAGATATTCTCAAAATTTTTTGTTTCTTTTGTTTAAATAACTGCATAATAATATTAAAATATTTTGCCCTTACTAAATATATCTAACAATTATTAATATATATCGAATTCATAATGTATATTTTTCATAATAATGTATAAATCGGACTGTATATTCAACTTCAGTTTATTTATGTAATACATGTGCAAGTGCAAGTAAAATCATTCCACATATTTCCACATAATTTGAATCGTTGAAAATTTCAACTTCAACAAAATAGCTTGAAATTAAGCTTGACTTTCACTCGAAATAATCATATTATATATATATATATACGAGAAAATCAATTATCGTCGCTAAAGATGTCGGAAAAGTGGTGGAAGGTCAGAGTAAATTGTAGCAATAATTTATTGAACCGCCAAACTTTCTTTACCCATATATAGGAGCATTTCTATTCTCGTATTAAACTACATCAACATACTTACCCGAAAGTGTGTCCTCAAACATTACTCTTACAAAACTAACATAAGAGATGGAGTTGCGGATGTCCGCGGTTACCTGGATCGAGCTCCGATTGTTGGAGGCTGCGCTTATTCTCGAGTTGCTGGTCCCAGGCGTGCTTGAGCTCGTGGTCTGCTCTTCTCTTCTTCTCCTTGGCTAAGCGTTGCGCCTCCGACTTCTTCTCGTTCATCTCCTTGACCCAGCGGTGCGCATATTCGTCGGCTTTCGCCTCGCGTTCCGCCAAGACCTCGCGGAATCCCTGCAAAATTCAGTGACGCTATCTCAAGTTTGGGATTGGGATTTGTAATTTACCACGCAGCGGTGGCTATGGAATTGTAAATGCTATAAAAATAGTAGCGACAACGCGCTTTATATTTCTTATTTCCATCGCTCGCAAGGTGATTAGAGTGAAATTATCAATGTAGATATTAGATTTCCTCATACAAATTAAAGCGCTGAATAACCAAAAAACAGAGCCTCGCGTAATATTGAAATCACTTGAACGAAGACGAACGGTTGAAAAATTAATAAATTAATTATAAGCGTACAAATGGCAGATATCAAAGCTACAAGTAATTAAATATGATTTTTAGTATAATCATATCAATTTTAAATGTATAATTAATAAATTTGTATTGACATAATGAATTAATAAATAAAAGAAATAAAATATATATTATGTATTTTTAAATATATATATATATATATATGTCTCTCTCTCTCTCTCTCTCTCTCTGTGTGTGTGTATGTGTGTGTGTAAAATATATCATCATGTTTATAAGAATTGCGTCTAAGGGTGGGTATATCAGCATTCGAATCGACACTTTCACAATTTTTGTTATTAGTATTTATGACTTTTATTGATTAATTATATATCGATATAACAAAATACATAAATGTGCAATATTTTTTAAATATAAACCATGAGAATTTTATCATTTATGAAATACATCATTTGCCTGCACAAAAGAATAATAAATTTATAATACTATATTTCCTATTTTATTTACGATTATTATTTTTCAAAATAAAGCAATAAATATAGTAAAATTATTAACATTTGTAATTTGTCTTAACATTAATATGAAGCGTAAAATAAGTTAGTTTTATTTTACTGTACTCACATATCAACATATCAACATATCATTCACTCTTCAATAAAATAATCGCTTCATGTAAATTATCTACAAGATATTGTATACAAAATAATAATGTACGAATTACATATATAAATATATATAATAATAATAATAATAATAATAATAATAATAATAATAATAATAATAATAATAATAATAATAATAATAATAATAATAATAATAATAATAATAAATAATCATTATTCATGTACAAAAAAATAAAAGTACATTACATAAAGTGTAAAATAAATTGTATTAATATATCAGCATCTTTTCTTTTAACTTTTTCCTATTTTAATTTTGAAAATTAATTATTTATTCGCTGATAATGAATACAATATAATATTATGTACAATAATTAAAGTAATACTTCTATTATTTTATATTGATATTTATTAATATCTGCACCTACTAATTAATGTAAATAATAGGCATAATTAGCATTGTAATAAATTATATGTATGTAATTAAAATTATTAAAATCAGATATTATCTTATGTGAGTTGAATTTTATAATTCCATTATATAGCACTTTATTTTATCTAATATAATTGATATAATCAGACAATTCCAGTAAAATTATTTCTACTTATCTTAATTAGATTATTTCATTATTCCAATCTATACTCAATATAAATCATCAATTTATTATTAATTTTTAATTTAAATTAAAAATTTCGATTAATTTAAAGTTTTACAAATCATGAATGTTTAATATTCCTAATTTCATAATATTAAAATTATACAATAAAATTATGGTCTTGATAAATTGAAAATATTTCTTGAATATTAGCTCAAATTTTCGTCAAGTATTAGTTAAGATTAGTTGACAATATTAGTCCAAAAAAGATTTTCTAATCTCTCAATTAAAAATCTAAGATATATAACATTAATATTGAACTGCTAAACTTAAAATATTTTTTAAATCATCGTGTAATCTGAAGTTGTGAAAGTATTATTTTATATACGTTCCATATAATTATAAAATAATTTTACATTGTTTAACAGTCTAATTTCATTTGTTTGACAATATTTGTTGGAAAAAAAAAGAAGTAACTTACTCATTCCTTTGTTAATATACATTTATGTAAATATTATATATTTACTATTTTGATAGTAGAAGGTCTGATTAATTTTTGATAAATAATAAATATATATTTAAGAATAAATGCGAACATCATAAATATTTATTTGTTTAATTATATTCGCGTTATTTTACTTTGTATTTTTAAAAGTCAGTAATACGGTAATTATTAATTTATATTGTTAACAAACTAAAAGGAAATTATGTATCCAATTATTAGATAGACCTATTCACATACGAATGCATATGTAGAAATGGGAATTATTACGATTTATACTTGATGAAAAAATAAATACGGCTATTATTTAAATATATCAGAATACTTTATAAGTCAATTAAATATGGGATTATGAGTGTCAGCGTTTTAAGTTGAGTTAGATGAAATGGTACTATTTTTAAAAATATTATCATATATTGCAATTATCAGGAATTTAAATAATTCATGATTACATAACTAAATTTTAGTTATACTTATAAGAAATAAGTTGAACTACATTAATTATTATCTTAATTCGAATCATTTTACTTAAAATAATATAAATATTAAATATCGCTATACGTATGAGATTGAGTTTTATTTTAAATGTAATACTTAATAAGGGAAGGGTAAATTTTTTTATCTCTTACTCCGGTTCTTGTCAAAGCTACTGTGTAAATGAATTTTAATAACATTTTATTATATTTCTATAAACAAGATTGGTAAATATGAATTATTAAAATTTTTTCATACATTAATAGTAAAGAGAAAATAATGTTGATTACATTTCGCAATTAATTTCATGTTGCAATTATAATTAGAATAGTTATTAATTAATACGCAATATTTTTGTTTAAAAATTTCGATAGAATTAAAATATATTTTTTGAAATAGTTTTTTGAATTTTAATTGCTTTGGAAAATAAATGTTTTTAATCATTTTATTTCACGAGTGAAGAAAATATATTTGAATTTCTAATATTTCTGATTTCTATTAATACACCATTGCAATTTTTGGATATTCGCAAAATTTAATATTATTAAAAAGCATTTTAAACATCACGTAGTCTTCGATTCACCATCTCATAAAGTGTTTTGCATTGAATCAAAAATTTTAGAAAAATATTCATGAATGTTTTAATCATAATTTCGTCTACTGGAATAAAAGAACGTGAAATATTTGCTATGTTCAAACCGCCCCATTTCACTAATTGCACATATTGCTGCCTTATATATTGGCGAAATTGTTAATTACAAGCGACTGTAAAATATAGATGAAATACAATATTAAAATGATTTAGTATGGCAATATTGATGCATGTAAATTTCTAAGTTAATGGAGAACAGTATTTTATGTCCAATATGATTAAAACTTTTAAATGGGTAAATTGACTGTCCTTGAAGAAATTGGAGTAGAAATTGTATATCGGAAGTATTGTCAATCCAACGCATCAACTCGGTGCATCCTTATTTTCCCTAAAAGTCACGTGATAATATCAAGTGCGACGTTCAGATGCCGCTCACTCACTGAATTGTCCCAAAGGAAACGTTTCCCGGTCGGAGCGCGGTTGGGTGGATTGATGGCGGGGATGAAGGGGAGGCTGGGGGTAAGGAGTAGAAAGATATGCACGTCGTGGCGTACACTACATACCCCAGGAGAACAATGCACGCGGTGAGCCAAAGCTCTGCATCTCTTTCGTGCATTTGCGCCCGGATTAGCTTCGAAACCCAATGTCGGCGAGCAGCCGTTAAGGAGATCGCGAGCGCTGATTGCAAGATGTCGGCCTTGCGTTATGTGCTACATGACAACTGGCAGAGCGAATGAACAAATGTGAGAGAGAGAGAGAGAGAGAGAGAGAGAGAGAGAGAGAGAGAAAACATCGTATTAAATTTATTTATAAACACTATTTCTTTTTTTAAATTGTTTAAAATATTTTCATGGTATTGGTCTGATTTCTATGTAGGAATAGTTACGAGGGCATAAGGATTTAGAGTAGCAAATGGGGTTTTGTTCATGATTATGAATTACTTTAGTATAAAAAGTTACTATTGTGTAATACTCTTACCGATAAGATAATTAAATTTTCTTCAATATCTATTTGGAAAAGAGTAGTGAAGAGAATAGTGAAATAAGGCAATAGAATACGGAAATGTGAAATAAATTATAAGTTGTTCCTTGATAAAAAATTTGTTTATTGTCTTCATTATTTAATATATATAATATTGATTTCGATAAATCTTGTTAGAAAAGTCGATTAATTGAATCAGAAGTGAGCTTACCTCAATAAGGCTTTAAGGTAAAATTGTATTTTATTTGAAAATGTAATAGTTTCCAATGAATAAGCATCCTTGTTTGATTTTGAAAATGGCTTTATTACAATTTAGTAATTAAATAATTGAGATATAGGTTGAAAAAATTAAGCATATTTTTAGTTAATAAATATTTCACTAAAAGTATTATGTTGTAAAAAACGAGGGTAGTCTGATATATTTCAAGCTTAAAATGTAAAACAGACTATTTTTATCTAAATTATTTCATAACTTTAAAAGCTAATGTTATAAAAACATCTAATTTTATTGCTACTTCGTTCTCAACGAGATATCTCGGCTGAAAAACATCACGAAAAAGCAACTTGTAACCGATAACTCAAAATATATAGATATTGTTGTATATTTGTAAGCAACGAGAATCATAAATAAAGTATGCTATTGGAACTTTACCGTAATATTTAATGACTCGGCAAATAATTTTTTTTTTCTTTTATTTGAGTACACAGTATTGTTATAAGAAATTTTATTTTTATTCCTTTAAAATTTAAGCTGCATACTTTTTTTATTTAAATTGTAAACTTTAGAATTCAATAAATTGTTCTTACATGTATTTAACATATACTATTATTATTTACATTGTTATGTATGCAAATAGCATATTATTATTTTCTTATTTATACTTTAATTACAATATGTTTATAATTCTATTAAATTTTTTAATTCTATATTAAACTATATATATTTAATATTTTCATATAGTGCAATTATCTTAAAGAATATACATAAATATAGATATATACAGAAATATGTTTTGAAATATTTCAATATACATTTTAATAATAAAGTGAAATAATTTAATGAAAACGAAATTATAATTTTTACTCAGTTTTTTAATGATACATTCGTACATTTAATTTACATGATAAACTTACTCTTAGTTTTCAATGTATTTAGAAAAAGTTTTGAATGTGGAAAAGTATTGGAATATAATCAATACTGTTTATTTACACAGCTTTAAATTATAGATAAAATATTTTCTATATTAAAATTCATTCGATATATGCAAATTAAAAATATATTTTTAGATATAATGAAATTTCGTAAAAGTAATAATGCATGGATTTATTTCTGCTTTGAAGAATAAATAAATAAATATATACCTATTAATAAATACATACATTATATATATATATATATATATATATATATATATACATCATTTTTAATATTCACTTAAATATTTTAAATTATATCAACTACTTTAACATACGATATCGTTTGATATAATAATGATATAAAAATCAATATTTTTCAAACGACTAGAATGTGGGTATTCAAAAAGCTTCTAGATAACATATATGAATACATAAAATTCCTTTCCTAAAAGCATTATCCATGGAAAATTCGAGTAGTACACGATGTGTACACGATACTTTGGTGACGTCAACGACACTCGCGAAATATCCGGACGTCTAAAGAGACAAGTATCTACTAGACGAAAGTGTATTTTTTTATGTGGGTCCGTGTGTGCGCGTGGGTGCGTGTGTTTGGGAATGAAAGAAAAAGATAGACAATGAGAGTAGAGTATGGATGAGAATGCGAGTGACAGAGAGAGAGAGAGAGAGAGAGAGAGAGAGAGAGAGAGGAAGAGGATGAGTGAGTGCCAGCAATAATACGAGTATATGTGTAAAGAGGTGAAATCTAAACGTTCCGCGTCACTGAGCTTCAAAGCAACTCTCGTTGAGTTCTCGTCGGTCGACATCAGTTGATTTTGCTTTCGACTAAATCTTTATTTCTCTTTAGTGAGATCCGATGATGGAAGCAATAAAAACACGAATGTGACACTTTCAACTTATAAAATGATACTACAACCATATTCATTTCGTTGTAAATTCAAACTTTTTTAGATAAAACTTCCGTTACAATGATTATTACATACATTACTTGCTAAATGAAATTCACTTATGCCAACCTTGCTTTATGTAATTTTAATTTAGAAAAATTATATTTTAATAATTATATAAATATAAACATGTTACTTCTCACTTTGTCGAAAATAATTGTAAAAATTTTCTATCATTCTAGCATTTTGTAATTCTATAATTATGTAATTATATAATTATAATTTGAAAATTGTATCAAAATTATAATTATTGTGACAATTACTATCTTACATATTTATATTTTCTTGCAAAAATATTGTTCTACGTATTCAACATATGACGTATAATTTCTTAATACTTTTAATATTACACTTTTCTATCTTTCCGATAATTTTCTAGATTAAGCCTATTTCTACAAATACTATAACTACTGATAGAAATTTCTACGAAACTCTTTAGTAGTTAAAAATTTTTATCAATAACCCTTATTTCAACTGTATATGCAGCAATAAGATAAATAACGGTCAAACAATAATAAAAATACTAAAGTGTTAGTTGCCCACTTTATATGATTTATACGCGATGAGCATGTTTTAGATTATAGATTAGATTATATATATATATATATATATATATATATATATATATAGATTATTCCTCATGTAGACTCTAATAATGAATATATGCTTGAATAAGATAATTTTACCCTTAGATTCTCCATGTAAGCAAAGATTTCCCTGCGCCTGATTTCTCGATTCTGTTGTTGTTCGATATCCGATATGTCAGGACGAATGCTGAGTGCACTGGTCATTTCATTTAGAGACTTTTCCTCGTTTTCCCTCATTTCCAAGGCACGCTTTGACTCGAGGATCTGCTTTTCCAAGTCTTCGCGTAGTTTTCGATTCTTTTCTCGCTTGATTTGCTGCTCAACCAGTGGATCGCGCATCGGTAGGATCCTAACATTCTCATCAATCAGGTCCTCTGGTGGACGATAGCGTGACTTTGCCTCCATTTGTTCCCGCAGTTCCTTTACCAAATTGCGCTTGTGGTTTGCTCGCATTTTTGCGCTTTTTGCATCGGCGGTCAACTCGGCGTTATTTCGATCCAACATCAATTGGTCCCAGTAGGCAATTCTTTCACACTCGAGTCTATGAAAATTGATGAGAATAGCTGATGATTAGAGACATTTTTCGATTAATATACTATAGAATAATTTTCTGAGAAATATTTAGAGAGACACTTTAAAATAACCTACATGAACTCTTGGAGCGACATTTGATATTTGATATCACATTTACTTACATAAATTTAATAATAATAATGTCCTTCAATAAACACAAAGTTCTTCCATTAGAGAATTATATGTTTTTTGTAATTTCATTTCTATTATTTCGTGTAAATTCATGTTTACCGGCAACTATTTATCATGCGAATTATATTTATCGTAATTATCTTCGTGACAATCAGTTAATAATATATTATTATTATTTATTTTTTTTAATAAAATAATGTAAGTTTTTTTTTTTTTTTTTTTTTTTTTTTAAAAAAAAAATGTAAGTTTTTTTTTTTTTTTTTTTTTTGTATTACAAGACAATACATATTACTTAAATGTCTATTTTAATGTCATGAAATTTTTAATAACAAGTTTCGATATCTATAAATATGTACTTTCATATAATATATTTGAAGTTGCGTTCTTTTAAAACGTGAAAATTGTGCAAAATTTATAAGTTAAATCGTGTATTTAGGAAATAAAATGTCTTTATTAAAACGATATAATAATGCATTTATATAATGCTACAATAGTATACCAATCATTATAAAAAAAATTTTGTCAAATAACATAATCAAACGATATGAAATCCTTATTTATTTTTTTTTTAAGTGACAATTAATAAAAATAAATCGACTATATATATTAATTTTATTAAATATAATATTTATAATGAGAAATAATACCGCTACCATTGGTATTTGCATACATCGAATGTAAATATTTGCTTCATTTAAATGAAAATATTCAAATCAAGTAATTAATTTTCACACAAATCTACTTCACATAGATCATAATGATATTTATAAATAATTATCAAGTATTTATTTTACTTAAATTAAATTTCTATTGTAATTTAAATTTATACACTTAATCGAATCAACAAAAAATTCTATTTCTTAATTTGGCGCAATAATTTTCCGAATAATTTGTAATTTTTAACAGCTGCAATGACAATTAATTTGATTATAGAAGAAATCTATTTCAAATCTTAAATATCGTAATTTATTCAAGCGGAAATAACATATATTAAACAATAATATGATTGAAACGATCAAGAGTGCTAATTGTAGTATTTATTTTCATTAAATTATTTGTTCGATTCGAATATAATTATTATTTTATATTGGAATTTGATAAATATCTAAGGGTCGAATGTTTAGCCTTGGTCAATGACTGATAATAGTCGGTTAAAATGAGTTTCCCAATGCGCACTTTCAAATCGCCGAGTTTTATAATCGATTGAACGAGAGCTACGTTTAATCATACTTTATAGTTATCCAATTTCAGTGGGGTTTGTTCATTAAGTAATCGAGGCACGGAGTTCTTAAATCGCATCTTCACAATTTCGTAATAAAACAGCCGAATAACCTATGCTTTTATATAATAAATCAGTCGAACGTGCTGACATAATTTTAGTCCTTTGAACCGAAGCACGAGTGTGAAAAAGTGCGCGAGCTCATTCGCTTCGGAATTTTTGTCGCACCGTGTGTCAGAGTATTGTATTACCATATCGATTTCGAGATTTCTGCATTGTCGAATCCACTGTCGTACTATTATATTGGCCAATTGTCTGCCAAGCTTGGGTAACGCCGGGGTGATTTATCTTCAATTTCATGGAAACTTGACTGCTAAAATTGAAAATTCGAAGAACACGTGGTTTACTCGTTTCGTACAGTAAAGTTGCTGAATTTCATAGTTATGGTTTTTCGTAATTGCCGCTCCCTTGTAGCGAATATTATACCCATGCAATCGACGTACACATTGTCATGTAATCAGAAAAAATTATAAAAATCAATTCGTCAAATGGAAAGTATTATTTTAATTTCATAGTGATTCTTTCAGGATAAGTGCTTCGGTATCCCGAGGGCTATTACACTTCTCGACTGCATATAAGAAAACTAACCGAGAAGAGACGTTACAGAGGTCATCGACTACCTTGCCTTATCACGCTCCTTCATGAAAGATAAATGTCATAATCCTCGATCTGGACACCAATTCAAACTTCAAGCTCACTGTCGGGGCATATTTTTTCTTTATTAGTTGACACTTAATCATTGATGATATTTCAAATTAATAAGTTAATAATCACATATCCGAATGGGTGAAATTATTTCTTCTAGCTTTATTTTTCTTTATTGTTTCTAGCTTTCAGGATATTTGTACGTTGTAAGTAAATTAATCGAGAAAAATAATGATTAATTCGATAATAACATTGTGAATACTTTTATATATCTTCATAATGATAAAGATAAAATTTTTAAGGAAACTGCGAAAGTAAAATTTAACTCTATTTGTAATAATATTTCATATTATATAAGAAAATACCTTTCGTTTCTTTACAAACATAATAACTCCCGTCAAGTAATTCTTATAAATATATATATATATATATATATATATATATATATATATATATAAATATATATATACAAGAATAGATAATAAATTATAGAATATAAGAATATATACTAAGATAATGTTAAGATAATGTTTGTAATCCGGATACTAATCGATATTATTCCACATTGTGGATTAATGTAAGTAGTTATTTTATACTTCTACAAACTTGTTATTTATGTGCCTTTAATACCACCTGTATAGACTTAAAATATGAAACATCTTGACTAATGGGCTACTTGATACGTAATATATCCTATAATTATTATAAACCATATAATTTTCATTATTCAATGATTACTTTTATTACATTATTTTCGCTAAAAGACTGAATTGATTAATAAATTGATACCTATTTAAGGTGAAAAAATACTTATCGAACAGTTTTGAAGTACCGTAATTAGAAATCAAATGTAAACTTATATTTAGCATTAAAGTGAAACTTCAATTTCATGACTAAGCTACATTCGGGTAAATGTTTGTAAAATGTTGAGATTTTTATCAAATAATTAAATGCTATTTATTATAACATACGTGACCGAGTGGAGGTGTTCAGGTTTCGTCTGTGATTATAATTTAAGGACAATCGTTATAAACAAATGTGTATAAAATATATTGTATAAAATTCTGAGATTTGTAATAGTTTCTTAAATAATTATCAATAATACACAAAATTTTTTACATTTCTATGCATATTGAAATAATGAATTTGTCACATAATTATATATCAAAGTGTAAAATTATCCATTTGTTATATATAATTGCACATGTTTATTAAATTATATAATTTTAATGCCCATAGATTCTTAATACGAAATTTCATTAAACTAATAGTCTTGCATATTTCGTATTTATAAAAATATTCGGCATTATACAAAAATTCCTTGAATATTGTAAAATTCATTGTTCAAAATATATTATATTCGCACGAATGAAAATTACTACGTATATTAAAAATTAATGGTATTTCACTTTTAATAACAATGATAATATTGCTTTTGTTAATTGTTGAAAATGGATTAATTTTATTGGCTTGGCGTGAATTTAAAGTGCTAAACGATCACTTATTTGAAATTTGTTGAAAGGCTGAGTATGTTGCACATATCTTTGCTGCCAGTCGCTGTATTAATGTAATTTTACCAATTGAATGCAACAATTTAAAAAAAAAAATAAATTTATTAAAAAACAAAACAAAATATTTTACTTTTATTTGAGTTATCAGCACTAATATTTAGCAAATACCAATTAATACTCGATACTTTAAATTGAATTTAATGTCTATATATTTTTATTATTAAACTTTGTTAAATAGCGTTAGCAAACAAAATTTTTTAAAGCTTACAGAAATGAAAATAACGCGATATTCAATTTTTAAATTTGAACACATTACCTTGGTTGTAACAAAATTCTGTTTGAAGTATAATATTTGAACTGAAAATGAATGCACAATTTTGGTGAATAAAATAGCAAATTATAAAAATTTAAATTAAACGAATTAAATAAATTAAAAAGAATAAAATTTAATGTAAAATTAAATATTAACTTTTATAAGAATGAGTGTTCTGTAAAGATATCATTCGTTATTAATAATCTGAATTAATATTAATTAATCTGAATATTAATAATCTGACTAGAAAATGAAAAAGTTTAAGAAATATTCAATAGAAAATAGTTATCTATCAAACATATTAAAATAAAGTTTCATACGATCAAAATTATAAATTAATACTTTAAATAAAAGAGATTTTAATATTTTTTTTAGAAAAATCATGTATATACTTTAATAGTTAAAAAATAATATTTCTATAACATATATATGTGTCTACTTCTAAAGAATATTTTAAATAAAAGTAATTATATAACTATCGGCATAATTTCTTTTTATTGACCAAATTTTCCACAATTATCTTGATTGATACTATTAATATTCTCATCTTATTCCATCATACCATTATTCCATTGGTTCATATCCATTTTTTTTTTTTTTATATTGTAACGACGCTATGTAATGAGATATTAAACGGAATCGAACAATTAATGTTTTCTCTTTCGGGGCTCAATGAATGCACAAATGACTGATTAGTATTTTCCAAACGAATGATTTATATTTCGCATATTTTTTACACTCTTGATATACGTATATGTATGTATGCGTGTGCGTGTGCGTGTTTGTATGCGCGTGCGTGCGCACGCGTATGTGTGAATAAATATGCTTTAGAAGAATGTTTTGTAAAAATATTTATACATTTATAATTATAATTGTCATTTAAACATTAAATATAAATAAATATTCCATAATAATTATTAATTTACTACATACATTTTTTACACAATTGTATGAAATACAATTTAATATTCAATTTTAAATAATACAAAAACAGAAATTTCGTAATTGTTTTATATTTGTTATTGTCTTAATATATGTAAATAATTGCAGTAAATAATTGCAGTCTAAATTTATAAATTAATATTCATATTAATTTAATTAATTATGCTGTACGACTTTTTAAACTATATCTACTATAGTATATTATATTTATTTTAATCTGATCACATATATGTTATTAATTCAATGCTGAATGTAATACGATTCTTAAATTTATAAGAATAATTTAATTAAGCGATTCAAAAGATATTTTGCACAATAATAATAAAAGTCCATTAATGAAACGAGCTAATTTGCATAACTTCATTGTATGACTCGGTTTATAATCATTAACATTCCATGCGGAAATAGCTTGCCATTATTAAAAATGTCGTTGCATCTTTGTCAATAACACAGACGTTGATTTTTTGTATACTTACTCAATTCCTAACACTTACATTTAATGATCATGAAAAAGAAAAGATGATTCCAGCAATAGAGGGCGTGTTTGACATCGAACATAAAGATTATATTACAGGTAACATTCAAGTAACATTTTTTAAATAAAATGCTCCCAGTAGGTTGTCCGGCAATACATACTCTTGCAAGTATCTTTTTCATCAAGCGGAATCTTCTTATTCTGCTTGCGTCATTGGATGTGACCAGGCCCAAAGGGAGTGTCTCCCATATCTCAACTTCATCTACTTGAACCATACAATATCCCAGTTGTTCAGAGTGGCAAGAGTCAAAAAATGAAACTTCAAACATTTCGTCAGATAATAATAAGAACGTAGAGTATTAAAATTACAAGCTTTAATTTAAAAAGCTTTTCTGCGATATTAGTTCGTTCAATAATCTCGACAATATGCTTTTATTTATAATCAGCTTATCTTATTGAGATTATTTTAAGGATAGAAATATAATTTTATCATTATTTTAATCGCCTTTTAACAAGACGTTGTTATTTATATTGATTGTATTTTAATTAATGATATTACAGATCTATGAAAATTGATATTTCTTGCAATAATATAGTAAGTATACATATTTAATTAATTTTTATTTATATATCTTTAATAGTATCATCGGAATAATTTCTTACTAAGAGTATTAACAAACTATATTTACAATATATATATATATATATATATATATATATATATATATATATATATATGTATATATATATAATACTAATTGCTGTTTTAGAATGTTATAAATGTTTTATATTGACATATATTTATATATAGTGACGATTATAAGAAACATAAGTTAAAGGCGTAATTGGCGCATTCAAAGTATTTGAACATTTGAAAAATATATTTATAGCCTTATAACTTGAACACATACTATTTATATGCATTAGTATAGTTCCAAATTATAATAATGTATCACTAGGGACTTTTATAAATAGTAAACTTTTTATTTGCTGATTCTCTAGAGTCCTCTATCGAGAAAACATATGACGTCTTTCTTAAAAATTATAATAAAAAATAAAATACAATTTTTCAATTTTTGTTAAACTTATATGGTTACTTATACTTATAAGATTTATTATTTATTTTATATATACGTTTAAATATAAATAAATTTAAATTCATTTTAATAATTGGATATTTGATAAAGTTATATTTAAATATTATACATATATTAATTAATATATATTATAGAATACATATCTTGATCATTTTACTCATATTAGAATATTTAGATAAACTTAACAATATTAATCTGTTTTTACGAATGAGATTTTATCATTTTTAAGATATTTGAAATAATTAAAATAATTCTAATTACAGTAATGTAAAGAGTTTCATAATTAATATAGTCTATTCTTCTCAATATTACTAACAAAAAAAAAAAGCCTTATTTTCATACAAATCAAACAGTTGTATGATTTAATTATATTAAATCTAGAAAGTTATTGATAAATGATAGAAATTATCAGAATTTTATTTGTTGTTGATTTATTAAGATTCAAAAAAAAGTATTCTTGATCATAATATAAATTGTAAAATACAATGACAATTCTTTTGCAGAGATTTTCTTTTTTTTTCCTATTCATATATTGAAATGAAAATTTAATTATAGGAATTAGTTATATAATACGATGATATATAATATATATAAATACTATAAAACTAATTATATAATAGTTTAATACTATAATAAATGGTATTACGTAAGTGGTAAAAACGAAAGTATTCATTAGCATTTGTATAGAATATTAATAAATTATAAATTTAATTATAGTCGGCTAATTAATACTTCTGTTTAGAATAAAGAAAGTGATTTTAATAAATTCAATACTCATTATTAAAAATTGTTTTATAATAAAATTACTTTGTTTTCTTTAAATTAGATTTATTTATTAATGATTAATTGCTATGAACCCTAAACTGCTTAAAGTAATAGACATACAAGCAACCCAGAAATACTTGTCTTTACTAAAATTAATAAAAGTTCATACACGTAGAATCATTAAATTTAACCATATACATATATATCTATGTATATTAAAATTTATTTGTTTACTGAAGTTGACGAATATCGATTGAATTTATTAAAATTCTTAAAATTCTTAAAATTCTTAAAAAATTATTAAAATTTCAAGGTGCAAAGGTGCAAAGTGTTTTAAATGAAAACCTAAAAATTGTTTCATTAATTAAACCGTTTGCTTTTATTAATTAAACTTAAATATATGACGATCATAAGTAAATAAAAACTAAATTTCTACATTTCGATAAAAAGATTTAGGAGATACTAAGTTAAGCGTGGAAGGAAATTCAAAGCGGAGACAATGCAGGTAATTTAGCATAAGCTACGAGTTGCCACCTTAATCATCCTCACTTGATGCTGGCGCGAAAGAATTACTCCAACGACCGTGAAAATTTTAAATTGAACGTCGTAACTTTCGACAAATCGCCAACTCCGTTGCCGCCCCATTATCATAAAAAATAAAAGCACCCTCGCCGTCATCGGCCAAGGAACCATTACACACCTGCGTCGCTCCTCGTTATCCGCCATCTGCGCGACATTCGCCCGCTTCGTGTCCTCCGTCCGCATGCGGTTCCGCACTTCTCGCAATTTCGGGTTCATTAGCACAAACTGCTGGAGCTGTTTCTCATGCAGGAGCTCTTGGCGCGCAAATTCACGCTCCTTTTCGGCCTCGGCCGCCTTAGCTGCAAGTTTCATCTCGCGTTTCTCCTCCAGGTCCTTCACCATTTGAATGAGTTCGCGAGTCAAATCCGCCTCCTCGATCAGCAGGAGCCTCCGAAGGTTATCGCGACGCACTTCGAGGTCCTCTTCGTATGCCTCCATACCTACGAGGTCGACCATTACAATTCAACATTTGTTACTGCATTCGCCAATTATTCGCCCGGATTATTAAATTTTAAAGATGCTTAAAATTTCCAAGTACACATATTTTTTACCTACACTTCACTCCGTACAAAGGCACCAAAAAAAAAAAAAAAAACACACACACACAACTTTTACAATAAGAAAGTTCCATGTTTTTATTTAATGATTAATATCTGATATATCTCTATCCGTATGTGTATTTTTAATTTATTGTCACAATCAATTGCATTTTTTCGTTTAAAAAATGGAAATACATTGTTTAAAAAGTCAGTAAAAGAGAGAGAGAGAGAGAGAGAGAGAGAGAGAGAGAGAGAGAGAGATAAATGAGCAAGGAGTCGATGTCGCTACATTCCGACATTATGGACATCTAGGGGTTCCAACATCGAAATTGACAAGGTCATACTGTCATTGGAATACCGAATACTTGTATTTTTCGACTTTTCCCACACTATGATATTTAGAATTGAAAAATGGCAAGTTTCCAGCATCGGATAACATGATACGGGCAGGGCTATTTAAAATTTCAATACACATTGAAATTGATTGTTATTATAATGAAATTGGTTGTGCTTGATGCGAAAACTATTTTACATTATCTTTATTCATTTATCGAAATCTTGATTTCATAAGTAACTCAAGCAATTGAATCGAGTTCATTTACATACGCAAACTTTATGAAAATAATGAATCCGTAGTAAATATCCTTATTTAATTTTACTTTTATTTCTTTTTTTTTCTTCTTTTAAGTAATAAAGTTTTTTAAATTTCAATATCCTAAAGATTTTTTATGCTGTTACACGATGTCAATTTTATATTTGACTGCTATATGTTTTAATGTATATTGTAACTAAATAATTTATATTAATATAGTGATTAATCTACTAGTTACAAATTTGAATATTAATAATATGATTAATATAAAGTTACAATAAATTTATTTCTGAAAAATAACCATAATAGCAATAAATTGACAGTTAAAAATTATTAACCAAGAATTTATTAATTTTAATTAAATGTTAAATAGGTTGATAGTTTTTATGGAACCTTTAAGAGACGATAAATTAGTTAATTGAAATTTTTATTTAGCTCATTATAAAAGATGCGTTTTTATTTAACACCATATATTAGCTGCATAAAATTCAGGATAATGAAAAACATTCTATAAAATACTATTAAATTGTACATTAATATTAAATTTTACATTATATACAAAAAACATAATTAGAAAGATCTTTAGATATTTATATAAGTAATTTGTCATTACATACATTAAGTTATAATTGGTAAATAACAAAATTCTTTCAAAGTTTTATGCACTTTTACCATTAAATTAATTGCTAAACAGCTTCTACGTGATAAAAATTATAAATGTAAGTTGGAATATTTTTCATTAATGAATATCACGAAAATATTTTAAGTTATAAAATTGCTCAAATTTCTTACAACTAATTCAGCATTATTCTCATACATTTTCATTTTCATCTGTTTAAAGGACTGAATAATCATTGCAATTTAATTATCCTAGTACGATAAATCAATGTTCAGAGATTCTTTTATCCGATGATTAGATTATTTTCAATTTTGATGTCTTCTTTCCTGCCTTTTGCTGCTCCAACGATTTGCTAAAACTTTTATTTTTCATCCCTCCAAATGTATAAAAAGTTTTTCCTACACGCATAGGCTAACCATTAACTGAATTTCATTTCGAAAACTTAACCAGTAATTGTATAATTAATTTTTCTTCAATCAATAAACTCAAAGAGCTTTCTTTCTTCTCTTGTAGGAATCTGATAACATATTTTAGAACTAATTAGATGAGAAAAGTGATAGAGTGTCTCTCTGGTTCAAGTTATTACAGATCTCGAGCAGTTGTGATAAATTATTTTCTACTCCTACTCTGTTATAATTGACTTTAAAATATAGCTATATTGATTTAATTTAATATTTGATACTCTTAATTAAATTAAACATGATTTATTTAGGTCTATTACTGTAGCATTTTTTGGTTCGATAATCGATTAATTTTTTTTTTTTTTTTTTTTTATACTTTTCTATAATCGTGAGAACTGAATAATCATAAGCTTATAAGATGTATAAAACTATGTATTACTAAAGAAGAAGAAGAAGAAAAAAAAAGAACAAACATAATAAAAATCAGAAATTTTGTCAATAAAAATATTAGTAAACATTAACAATGTAGTTTCTATTAAATTTTTAGAGCATTGATGATCAGTTTACGTATTTCAAATGTATACGATATAAATGATTTGAAATTACGAGATTCCATGTTGCAAGAAATTAGAAAAATTATATTCTCCAAACATAAATATAAGATATAATATATTTTATTATTATTATAGTTATAAAAGTTATTATAAATTGATATATAATCATATTTTATTTACGCATATTATAATTATAATATGAATAGTTCATAATTAATTTCCTATATATTGCGATCCTTACAGACATCATAATCGTTACCAATTTCATTTCAACATTTACAATATTATTACAAGTCTGAAAAACTTTTGCGTTTTAATTGTCGTTTAATTTAAAATTTCATAACATAAATAATCCGTAAAATCTATAATTTAATATATCTATACTAATGTACTGATCCAACCAAATCTGATATATTAAGAAGACCATTATAAGAAGAAAAGTACGTTTCTTGAATTGCTAATGCAACAAAATTATTTTTATCTCGGCAATTTATAAAGTCTCTAAGCGCATGTATTCTAAAGAGACTACAAATATTCCAAGCAGTTACGTTGAGATCGTTGTTTTTACTCGTCCATGATTTCTACCGAGACGTTCCTTCTGAGGGATCAAAATGAATGGATATTTTACCCTAGAGAAATACATGGTCAAACTAATTCTGAATTTCTAAATATATGCAAGATTATTAGTGTATACTTATCAGTTCTATCCCACGATTCTCATTGAGTGGATGTGATTGATTGTGCATATATTTATAACTACTGTTCATGCACGAACATTATACCCTTCCCCACAACTTTTAGAATATCTTAAGGCTTTAATGCATGTGTGCATATGCGTATTTACGCGTGCGCGCTGATGGGTTGGTGGGTAAGAGAGCGTGCACGCTTCAATATGTGCGTGTGTGCGGACGTGTTCACGGATTTGTCAGAAAGACTGTGAAAAGAATGATTGAAAAATTAATAATACTATGGATAAATCTAGGTTATTGTATATTATGTCGATGAAAATATTTTTAAAGGAATGTTTTACTATTATGCACGTATTTCTACTTTAGCATCTATGTAAGTTTGAAAATGTGCGTATGCATAATTTTACGTACCTATTTTTGAGGATATATAGGCGTGCATGCATGCATGTGTGTATTCACGCTTATTAATGCATGTGTATATGTTTGTGCATGCATGTGTGATAATATCGTGGAGATATAATAACGTCGACGTCGACTAATAATATACATTTATAATGTGCGCGTGTTCATGCTCACAGGTGTATATATATATATATATGTCTACATAATTAGCACATTTTCTTATTTTTAAACATTTATTGTTTATCGAAAACAATTTGAAAGTAATTTCGATATAGTATAATAATAGTATATATAAACAGTGCCAAAAATCTTTTAACGTTTCAACTACAGCAAACATGAAAATTCTCCTAGTTTTTTATTACTTCCTTGCCGAATAATATTTACTTGTAAGTTGTAAGTATTAGGAAAGAAAAATTAGATAAATGTAAAAATAATTACAATGAAACGCTGTCGTGCGTGAAAAATGAATTTCAACCAAAAAAACTAAAACAATGCATTTTTTATATGATAAAGTAACGGTGTGCCAAAAGTTGAATACCATTATCTATAAATACAGAATTTTATTCGGCAATTAATTATTGGCCCCAATCCATTTTTGTAAATAAAAATCATTTGCACGAATGTTACTTCAGTGATTAAGTAAATTCAAGAAAGACCGCTTTATCCAACTTTTTACGTAAATTCGTTTCATAAAACGATGAAATAAAGTAAATTTCAGAGCACATTCAATAGAGTGAATGGGAATAATTTCTTAATTTGACAAAATTGCTAATACAAAGTAATTAGGCTGTAAGATTAATATATGAAGAAGATGAAGAAGCATTTTCATCATTCGAACATGAAAGTTTTAGGAATTAATCATTAAATTTTTTGTTTGTCCACAGTCAGCCAATAATACTCATAATTACGTACAATCTATAATTCTTTTCTTATTGAATTCTTAAAACGATTGATGTAAATCAAATTACAAATTTCATAATTAAACTAAATCGTTAAATTTATCATTCTACATAACATACATTATTCACGCCGGAAATACTTGCGGAAATCGTTATCTTTTTTTATAATCGTTTTTATTACATTTTTTTACCTTAAAAAATCACCATGTAACTTGCCAATGTTGATAATCATAAATTAATATAAGTTTTTCATAACAAGAGTTTCATTTGTTTACGATATTTCAGCCACCCCCTCCTCCTCCTCCTCCTCCTCCTCCTCCTCCTGCCCCAACAATGAAAGGCAATAGTTCGTAGCAACAATCACTTAAGTTAGCGATGCCCGTTTATTGTCGGAAAATCGGCAACGGCAGTTATCCGATTGTTGGCCAAAGTTGAGCCGCTACCACTGCGGTCCAACAGTAATTCGCACGCAATTCGCGCATTCAGATACGCGAGAGCCCTCAACTTTATATAGCTCTATTAAATGTTGTTTCCGTTCAGATTGCGGACAATTTGACATTATTTCATTGAAATAACGATTTCACCACCTTGGATATACCGAGGCTTCATAAATTATAATAGCCAGGGAGAAAAAGTAAGTTAGGGAGAAAGCTTGTGATAAGTTATGATTTTTTAAAAGAGCAATGCTTTAAAGGACCATTAAAATTGAAGGACCTTCCATATAAAATGAATTATAGAACATGTGCTAAGTGGTTATAAGTTTAGAAATACGTATTAAACGAGCGATCAAAATTGTCAAATAATCTATTATTTAATTAATAATTAATACTATCACTATCACTAGATTTTCCCGTAAATCTTTCATAGTTTTCATTACCATTTATCGCAACACATATTCATATTATTAATTATTTAACCATACAATATTTTTTACTATATTTTAGAGGGCACAATTTTTTAATAAAAACAAATAATTGAGATGAATAAATAAAGCCTCAAATTCAATAATATTATAACGAATTAAAGTATGAATGATAGATGTTTCTTACAGTAATTTTAGTACTACAACTGTTAATATTAACTTTCAAATGAAATTATTACTTTATTTTATTGAAATTACGTCAATCTCGTATTATGTCGTATCAACAATCTTGCTTGTTAATTTGTATCTTTTTAAAGTCGTAATAAGGTTTAATATAAACGGCTTTTATTATAAAAACTTACGATTTTGATAAAACAATGTCTTTGTCATGAAGTATTATAAATTTAAAAGAATTTTTCTTAAAGAGTTGCATTTAAAATAATTAATATTTAAAAGAACAATATAGTTGTGAATTATTTTGTAACGTTTAATGCAGCCTCATAAAAACAAATTAAAATTCGTTTTTCCTTAGAGTAAAACTATATTAAATATATAGAAATATGCATAAATATTATAAAAATGTAAGTTTCACAACATACGTACATATTCCATAACATTTTTATAATATTAATAAAGATAAAACTCTGAAACATTTAATAATAGTATCATTAATTTATCCATACATTATGTATAAAGTAATAAAATTAATCTTTTATTTTAAGTATAAATCTTCCGTCTTAATTCCTATTTCTTACGTTATAATAGGATTTTAAAGCATCTTCGGCTTTTCTCACAAAAACTTAAAATGTGATAAAGCTAGAAGCTTTATGAAAAAACTATAACATTCCAAATATCGTAATTTATTACATGACTGAATACATTTGTGTGTGTGTGTGTGTGTGTGTGTGCGTGTGTGCGCGCGCGCGCGCGCCTGTTTTTTAGATACTGCACAAGGCATACGTTACAGTTAACATTAATTTAATAATATACTTTTATTTATTTTCTAAATTAAACGCCCGAGGTAATTATTTTCAACAATTACTAGAATTATTAGAATAGCTTATTTATTTAAATTATTACGATCTATTTTATACACATGTGATAATTGTATTACAAGGGAAATTCTTGTATAAAAGATAGATATCTTTATATTTAATATCCGCATATTATAAAGCGCATCTGGACAAATTAAAAATATTATTCTATTGATTAACAGTACAGTGTCAGATATGAATTATGGATATAGATATTATGGAATAAATATACACCATTCGGTTAGAGCAATAATGCATTTGATTTCTAAATTATGATGCATGAACAGATAATGAAAGAGAATTACGAGTACCCGAAGTCGATAGTTGAATATGCGTGGATCGATTACCCAACGGGAGCCTCAACGACGACTAATGCGAAAAGAACATCGGAATGTAACTTCAGGTAAATCACTAATCTATAAGGAATATAAGAGAAAGATGCGGAAGCAAATTCACCTGTAACCAGACACACGTGAGAGGCGAGTCCACAGGTATCGACACTAGTATCAGTACCCAAGTGAGATCCAAGCCATTGAATTCGCAAAATGCGCCACAACCGGTTACGCACAATACACCGGCTTCGTGAGTAACATTTTTGCCACATTCCTTCTCGTTTAGCATTCGTTTAGCACGTAAACTACTAATTATATACTGAATTTATATAATCTATTTCAGTTGCAGCTCACAATTTCATAAATTCTATCTGCAATACTTGAGATACCTACTATCAGAGGTAACGCAATCATAAGGAACAAAATTCGTAATACAGCAGGTGGAGTTCATACGTATAACAAAAAATGAAGTCAAATTTGAACTAACGAGTAATAAATATATTTTTTTTTAGATCTACTGAAACGATAATAAAATTATTTGAAATATAATTTCAATTGGTAAGAATTAAATTTAAGCAGTTGAGCAATAGTGGAGAGAAAATTCCGTAAATTAAACGCGAATATTCAAAATGTTTGGTTTATATTATAAAATAATGTTAAAATAAATATTTCATTATATATTTTAAAAATTAATCTTATTTTCTACTAATATTGTTATTAATTATATTCAGTATATTCATTATAATAATGGACAAATGGAAAAAATATTATAACCTAACTTGAATAAGAATATTTGTCTGTTTATCGGATTACATAATCGTTCCCAAGATATATATATATATGTCGGGGAGGGACGGGGGGGGGGGGGGGGGGGGGGGGGGGGGGGGGGGAGGAGACACAGGAGGTAAATCAAATAAACGGCACAATATGAAGCTTTCTGCTTTCTCAATATACTCCAATAATAAGAAGTAAGAATACATAACAAGAAGGTTTTCGTGCTTACTCGTTATCACAATGATAACGATAATAGTAAGAGTATCCATTTTTCGCACATTATACAAATGGAATACGCATTCATATATTCCAAGAATAAGCATAAAGAAGGAAGATAAAAAATTCAATTTGGTAAGATAAATATAAAATATCTCATAAATAAATAAATAATATCAATATTTAAATTTTCAAAATGCAGTTTAAAAAGTACATGTAATACAGAAGAAAAAGCAATTTTTTCACTACTTCGTCCGAAAGTACAATGAGCGCGTAAATTTTATTTCTAAAAAATACTTAAACTATAATTTTCAGTATTATTAGTTCAAACATATATTAAGTAAAACAGAAAACACAATTGTTAAGGTTAAGAATTAGGAAGATTATTGTTTGCATAAATGCTATGAATTTTATAAAAATAATTAGCTCTTCTTGTGTAATTTTATGATAATGATAAAAGTTTATAAACCCTTATAATATACCGATGTTAATATTAATATTTATAATTAATAATAACCAATAATCAATTTAAAGCAAATTTAAAAATATGAATAAAATGGAACACTTGTATATAATAATAATAATATAAAAATTTTACCATATATATATTTACATGTATTGTACTGATTATTTTAAATTTATATTTAAATTGTTAAGATGAATGTAGCAAAAAAATTAAAAGCAAGCTGAAACCATCAGTTTGAAAGTATGAGTAACAATCAATAATTAATATATTCTTATCGGAGCAAAAATATTCTGTTTCATAGTATATCATGTTCTACTATACACGTAATAAAAATTCCATTTTATATGAATAAATTAATTGAAGAATGGAAATATATTGTTTAAAAAGTAATCAATTCTAAAATTAGTTTACATTTTGTGGAATCTATAATTTTTTTGCCAAGTATATTATCACATTTTTGTCCCAAATTCTATTATATTATTCTATATATATAAAAATATATTATAAACTACTTCTAACTTGATAATTATATATCCCTAATGGAAACGAAGATTTTAAAAGGAAATTTCATTTCAAACAAAAATTTGTATATAAAGGGTATGATCCCGTTGAATTAAAATAATATTCCCTTAATAAGAAAATTATCATACACAAATAAGTTCGCATGAAAATGTAATCATTTTAGTTGAAAATTGTTTTCTCTACTAAGAGAAATACTTCTAATTTGAAAGGAGTTCTTTCTTGATCTCTTCGTTAATTTAATCCTTCTTAAAAGAACTGGTATTACTTTCCTGCGTACACGAAAAATCCCTCGATAAAGAAATAATACCTTAAATTCGAGCAAAGTCTCGAACAGTAGAAATACTTTGAATATCAAATTTTCTCTCTCTCTCTCTCTCTCTCTCTCTCTCTCTCTCTCTCTCTCTGTGTGACTCTCATCCTCAAATGTAACCATGAATGGCTGGCCTATTTAATTCGAGATGAACAGCCTGATTTATAAATCGAGGAAGAATTTCCTTGCATTACTTTTCAGGTTGATTTCCCTTAAATGAAAAAGGCTGTTTCATGGATGACAAATGGAATAAGCCTAAGTAATTACCTTGATCGACTATCTTCTGTACATTGATACTGATTAACTTCCTCTTATGACGGCGCTCGTCCTGCGTTAGCAGGGCAAATCTTTTGTCGTCCTCGATCGCCTCGACGATTGCCTCGTACCGATTATCCGGAGGCATCTTCGGCTTCTTCTTGCTGCGTCGGGCGACATTGCGCAGTCTGTAAGCCAATGGTGCGTTGGCGGTGCCGCTGACGTTCACGAGTCTCGGCGAGGAGACAGCCGCCCGAGTCCTGGCCGTCGCGACGTCGCCGTCCATTCCGCGCATCGATCCGGCTTTACGAACTTCCTGTATATGGGAAAATTGATAGGGACATGAGTGAGTAGCGGTGGAGCAGATAACGGGGTGGTTAAGGGGCCGAATTAGGGTTTTGTGGGGCGCAGGGTGGAGGTGGAGATGGGGCCCTATATTACTCGCGGCAGTGCCCTATAAAAATAAAACGTAAAGGGAACAAATTGCGAGATCCTGTTAAAAGGTGAATAATTTATTTACCTCGTCGGTGGATACACGGACGGCGAATGCCTCCCTTTCCTACACTCGGCCACTTTTCGAGACATTAAATTACATAAATTTAAATACACATTTGTCACTACTTAAAGTGTTTTTATAAGATTTCAAGGAACGATATTAGCCTTAAGTGGATAAAGAAACGAATCGATGAATCAATGTAGTTTATTGGTATTCCATCGTTGTATTATAATAGTGAAATCGTTTGGAAGTTATATAAACTCCATTAGACGGTTGTAGGGAGTGGGGATGACAACGAGCTTTGATGATATAAGAAATGCAGTATCACAATGTGCGAGCGAAAAAAAAAGAGAAGCAGATGTAGAGATACAAGAATAAAAACAAAAATAAAAACAAAAAAATTTAAAGTGTACGTTAGTTAACGCGCATTAAATCTTTTAGGATCAAATGTTTTATTCCAGCATCTAAAACACTTCTTTCTTTTAAATTGAAGAGAATTCTTTCAAGAAGCAAAGACAAAGTGAATATTGCTGATAAATAATTACTATTTATTCGAAAGAATTAGCATTTTTTTTTTTTTTACTTTTACATGAAATAGAGTAAAGTGAAGGTCGATATTGAATTTAGCTGTTAAATATAACGATCGACATTAGTAAATGTCCGTTATTAAATTAATGATGCAGATCATTTTAAAAAATTGTGATTAAAAATGTTGATCCATACATTATTGTTTTCGTCGATTTCGATAAATAATGATGTTTGCCGAAATGATTGTGCTAAATAAATTAGACGACAATCTATATGGTCTGCAAATAGTTCATAATAGCTTAAAAAAATATGTCGTCACAAAAAAAAAAAAAAAAAAAAAAAAAAAAGAATCATCTCCAAGTTCTCCTGAAAAGTGAATGAGCTAGATTTAATTATAAAAATTGAACTAATAAACTTGTTATAATGTATAAATCCTTATGCTTGAAATATTATTAATTAAATTATATTTGTGCCCATTACTTAAATTTTCATTATTAGAATATCTTAATAAGTTTTGGCTTTCTTTTTTCCAAGAATTTTATACAGCTAATATTAGACTGAAGTGTAAATTATGATTCTGCGAGCTAACAGGCGAATAACGTAATTTTCAGTTAATTAAAAAAAATTCGTTTTAGGTATTTTAAGTTTCGAAGATTGTTCGTCTGGATTGATTTGCGAAGAAAGGAAATTAATGAAGTAAGCCATAAAGTTTCATCAATAATCGTAAAGAATGAAGTTAAGCTAACGAGTGATGAATAAACAAAAGTTATGGCTAATGGGAATGATTTTTTTCATACGAATAAATGTATCGTGTTTAAGGTGATACTTCCGAATGACTAGTAAATTATTAGCTCAAGAAAATAAAATGCATTAATAATAATTCTCTATAAATTATAGTGATTTAGGAATGCGGATGCTTAATAAACAAATATTTCGGCTTTATTAAATAATTAGAATAGCGCGAGAGAGATAAAAAGAAATAAAGCGACAGTGAGTATGATGATAAAAGGGAGCGAGAATAGGAGGAAGGGGGATAGAAATGACCGATGAAATTAATCTTCTCCCTCACACTAATCCAGGATGAAAGGTATCGGGTACATGTACCCCTTAGGCCTCTTCCCTCCTTATAACCATCCGGAAGTCGGTATACTTAAAAGCTTAAGAGGAGAGTTTCTGATCCCGCCACGTTGTTGGTTGGCCTAATTTAAATAGATACGCTGCAATAAGAGGAACGACGAAGAGGGATGACGCGTAATAGGACCTCCGCTCATTCCTTGCTGTATAAAGCTATTTTCACGAGTTCCTTTATTATTTACGCGAAAGCGCGTTGGATTTTCCAAAGAGCGCTGCTACCGCCTATTCTCGATTTTTCCTTCCTTTCATTCTCTCTCTCTCTCTCTCTCTCTCTCTCTCTCTCTAGCATTTTCTTCCTTTATTTATTAGAATTTGTTTTCGTAGAAGAATAGCAGCAAGAGTTAACTTGCCATTTACTAAAGATGCCGTAAGAATGTTCGAGAAAACGACGCAGGCTCGGCTCTAAATTCAGAGCTTGAATTGTCAAATAGAGCCAATGGTTCCTTCACTTTTGTTTTATTTATAAAGAAACGCAGGGTAAGTTGAAGTAAAATGCTCCCAGCCGACCGACACTGCGAGTTCCTTTTCTCGTAATACTGATATAATATAAGGCAGACAATGGTGTGTCTGTTATGAAAACATTGTAAGGATAGTTATTTACGTACTGGATGTTGTACTTTTAGTGTCAATTTTTACATGATGCAGGTATTACATAGTACGTGTTTATTTGTTGATACTGCACTGCTCTATCTTGCTTTAAAATAACTGTTTGGAAAATATATGCGTGTATTTTATGATACACATATAATTGAAGATGTGATGCGTATGTATGAATATTCATGCGTCTTAATTTGATAATACGTTAGTTTATATTTCAAATTAATTTTTGTGAATAATTAAATTTTATAATTTATAGGTCTTTTAATAAGACGTTCCACCGATTATCGATACTTTATAAAATTGAAATTAAAAACGTTTACAATAATTAGAGACTTACTATATTCTCTATTATAGCTAAATTTTTGAAATTCTATATATTCTTATTCCCAGGAAGTTCTCTTTGTTATAAGAAGGCTTATACAAAACCTTGTAATGTTCGGATTTTCGCCGTTCCGCATCGCCCAGCAAATATTAATCATTTGCTACTGCTTAGCGTATCGCGATACACGCGATATTTTACAAGACTTATATAACTTTGCAAGTTTCTTATTGCAAATTGCACTGCCTTCGCGTTTTACATAAATTTATGAAGCACTTGCACACGCGCATTACCATTACATTGTATATTACGTGGTGATTATATGATTATAGTGTATTGCTGAGCATCCATTATAATATACTAAAGTAAGGAATATTAAGGAATAGCAATATTTCGAGCACCTGTGAATTATATTAATCAATATAGGGATGCGGTTATGCATCTTATATCTTCCTTGATCTATCTCTTCATAGGGATAAAATCGATTTTCATATTTTCCCATTCTACTAAATTAATGGCTCAGATGTAAATTCCAAGAAAACTTATTTAATTATTAAACATTACATAGTCATACGTATTGTATATATAGATTATAATTGCAATATAAGTATCCTTTAGCTGTATTCAAAGTAATTATTTTCATTCTCTATTTTCTTGACAATATCCTGATAATTAGAAAACAAATAAACTATTTATTTGAAGTACTTTCCATAAATTTTCGCATAAACCTATCAAAATGGAAATTAATTCCTAAATTTTTCAAGTATAAACGCTGCTACCGTTAATTGTTGCACGATTCAATTCACCAAAAGCTGATTGTTGCTTCATTTAGTATTGAAAAAAAAAAAAAAAAAAAAAAAAAAAATTCAGATATAATTTTCTTTTATCGGAATATTATTTGATTTATATAGTATTTCGTACAGCAAAGTTTGCTAATTTCAAATGTATCCAATAGTTTTGCGCGCACGAAATAATCTCTGCCTGTTCATTTGTTTTCACCTGACATAACCTTTGGCCACTAGAGAACGATATACTATGTACCGTTTTAAATGAGAATTTTCAAACAATGAATCGTCGTGTGTCACGAAACAGGGATGGTGCAATTTATGTGTTAAACGTATTATATATGTTGATGTCCATTTCGACAGAACAGAAAAAAGTGTGTAGGTGAGGTATTCTGTTCTAATATATGAAATTGAATGTTCATCCAATTGATTTATTCGTAATATTAATAATTTGTTTCATTTGCAAAACTTTGAAAAAGCATAAATCTAAAGATAAACATCCAATACTTTTTAATGAATTATGATTAAAGTATTATATAAACATTTAATACGCATCGCTCGGGAAATAAAAATAATTAAACATGTTATTATAAAATTTTTATATTTCAATAATCTAACAATGTACTATATCATTTTTCGAAAAAAATTCAATATTTAGAATTAATTGTTCTAAATAGAAATGGATTTTTGCTTTTATAATTTTTTTTTTGCCATATATATTATTATTATTATTTTATTATTTATTATAATTTTTATTCTTATTCATTAGTATAACTATTGTATAATTGATAATATTTTCAAATAATATTTTCACTTAGAGTTATATTTTAATATCCATTTATTATGTTGGATGTGCTCTATGAGTGTAATGTTGAAAATAAAAAAAAATCTTATTATTAGATACAATAAATTTGTAATATTATAATATAACTTATCTTATATAATATAATTATTAATAATTTATATTAACAATTTGTATTTAGTTTGTTGTATAATTATTATGAATAGTGTACGAATTGAATATTTCTAATATCACAATCATTTTTATTTGACTGCCTATTGATTTAAGCTCAAAATTGGTATTTGTAATACGAAACGCGGATGTTATATTCTTATCATTTATATAAAGTAAGAGATAATTCTTCATTAAAATTCTTCAAACTTTTTTCTCGAATAAATTAAAAAAAGTAAATGAGCAGAAACCAGCTGGATTTTTGTATAAATTTAGACAATTAAGTTCTAATGAGGCATTCTATGAGTTAGTGAGATTCATTCTAAATACGTTCAAGCCACCCCCCCCCTCCGTATAGCTCTTTTTATTCTTCAAGCCAAAGAATAACAAAAAGCGAAAATTAACGCAAAAGAAAAGGAATATCAAGCGCTGGAAAATTAATTGTATTATTGGCAAAAAGAAAAAGATATCGTACTGGCAAAAACATGGAGCGCAATGTTGCGTCATTCTATTCGAATTAAGAATATATGTATATATATATATGCATGTGTATATAAATGCATAAATCGACGATAAAAGGAATAAAAGGAGGAAATGATGCGTATATTTGTAGATGGAGAGAGACCTAGTCATACATCAAGAATGTACGTTTTTGGAGCGATAAAAAAAAATCGAGGGAGATAAAAATATTATGAAAAGGGCATATCACAACAAAAAAGGCGACGAGAAAGGTGCGGGATGGATCAAGACGATAAAGAAAAAAAAAATCTCAAATTATATACAGGCAAATCGGCGCGTGGACGACGGCCTGAATAGAACCCATACAATATAACATCCTGAGCACAAATAATAAAAAATAAAAACCGGTCAGGATTCGGCCAGGACAAGAGATTCGGACGGGCGATCGACCTCGTTTCTCAAAGGTTTTGTCATCAAATAGAGAAGAAAGTTTTGCGTGATTTGAGCGTAGGAAGGCGAAGAGGCCACGTGTGCCGCGAAACTCGGCAAGCGTGAGATCATAAGCGAATGCAGTAATTTGTAGACGAAATTCGAGACGCCAGACTTCTCGGAAATTTGATTCGCATCGGAAGATGAGAATCTGGAAAAGCCGCGCTCGCTGGATTCTAAAATGAAACTATTATGTTGAGAAGCCGGTAACAAGTATGTTGAAGAAGTCATTTTTACAAAGCTGCATTTTCAAATAAAAGTCTTCGTCAAGGCATTGTTAGAAGGAGCGCTTCTAGTTGTGATCGCAGCATCTATTTTCTTAATCCGCAGAGCAGTATTATCTAATAAAAACGACGACAATTTAAAATGAAAACGTTTAGACGATATTTTTTCGATATTTAATGGCATTAAAAATTAATTACAAAAACTTTCGCTCCGTATAATTAATTATATTGCTAAAACTTTATACTCTAATAACCTACGAAGGAAAATGTTTCTTATGTTAATGCTCACTGTTTCTTCTAATTAAAATTTCTTTAGTGATTAATGTAATTGCATTTTTATGATACACACAATTATTTTTTATTATCGTTAGTTTTTATATTTTATGCTGTTCCTATTGTTCTTTATAAATTTAATAATGATTTATTTTATAATTGAGTTGATTAATCGATACATTGCACAGAGATAGAATCTAGCAACTTGTGATAATGGCATTATAAATTCATGAATCTGTGTGCCGCAAATGTTAAATAAACTTTTAAAATTTATCAATAAATTTAAGATATATTTCCTAGGCACTTTGTACAAATTTAAATAATTTCCATTTCCGAACAATTCAGCTCTCAATTAGTTACGTAAGATATCAAACTCTTTTATCTTTATTGCTTGAATAAATTACATTATAGATATCGAATTATCCAATTATAATGCATATTTTTCATAAATTGCAATAATCTACATAAGGTTATTAAAACGGATAATAAAATTTTACAAGTATTTATTATGAATAATTAATTACCTGCAGGAATATTTAAATGTTTATTGACTTATCGACGTGTATTGTTGCCATTAATTTCTTTTATAATTACATTGCACTGGCGAAAGCTAAATAATTTTGTAAAATATTAAATTTACGTGTAAAATAAATATTATTAAATAAACAAGAGTGCATAACCTTGAATAATCTGGAGACCTGAGATGGCGCTTTAGAAACCAGACTGGTGCGCCCTGCAACTCTGTCTAGCCCTCTCTCTCTCTCATTTACAGACTTCTTCATTTAGAAGGTGTTACGTTTTCTGTTATAACCCTTGAATATGATGACTCGCGGGTAAAAAATCAACAGAGAATCTCAGTATTATTATTTGAAAATCGAGCAAAAATATAATAATGCAAGCAAAATGGAAATAACGAAATAACACGGGGAGCCATGCAGATAATGTAAAAAGTAATCTATACGCGTAGAAAAAAAAACGAAAAAATGCAAAAAAGTGCAAATAAAGGAGACAGAATGAGTGTGGGGGTGGGAGGGGGGAGGTGTTAGGATGGGAGGCCGAGAGAGTGTGTGTGTGAGAGAGAGAGAGAGTGAGAGAGAGAGAGAGAGAGAGAGAGAGAGAGAGAGATTGTACATAGAAAGTTGGAGGCGCCATATCAGGAGTATAACCTTTTATTGGTCGAAGCAAATCTTAGGCACGAGCTGATGCACCTAATTCTTCTGCCGCGACGAGGACGATGACGAAGATGAAGTCGAGAATGGCGACGGCGACAGCAACGGCGTCGTTGTGTGTTCGGAAGGAAAGCGAAAAGATGAAAAACAAAGGGATTGGAGAGAGCGATAGATGAATAGATCGAGGAAGGAAAGAGTATATAAGTGTATACACGCGCGAGCACTCGACGAAACTACCTCTTTCAACTAAAAGGAGACGAAGAGAGATAGGAGAGAGATAGACAGAGAGAGAGAGAGAGAGAGAGAGATGAGGAATAGAGAGTAGAGTAGAAGTAAAAGTAGAGATTCCTGGCATGCGTCTGTTTATCGTTGTCATGACGACCGCGCTTAACGTGTATTTGCGTGCGCGCGCGTGTATGTACGACAGTGCATACGAGACCTATTATCGAACGAAAAGGCAAAGCGAAACGAATGTGAGCTATAAAAAAAGGGACGCAGAAAGAGTTAACAAGTGGGAGAAATGGCGAACGAGAGAAAGAGAGAGAAAGAGAGAGAGAGAGAGAGAGAGAGAGAGAGAGAGAGAGCCAGAGTGGAGTGAGAGCGTATGACAAGGAGATTGACTAAGAGAAAAAAAAGAAATCCGAGGATAGAGCTCAAGCTCCTTTTTGGAGTGCAACTAGCTTCAGAACGAAAATGCTTTTAGGATAAAACTAAGCGGATTCGAAGAGACAGAAAGACAGAGAGAAAGATAGAGAGCCTCGCCGAAACGTAGTTTTACGCTTGTGCGTTTTCGCGCAAATGGTAGGAATCTCGGATGTTTTTCCTTTTTTTCTTCTCCCGTGCCGCACCCACGCTGACACCTAGGCTCCTTGAGTCCAAGGCTCGCTAAGAAACGGGACTCTGGAGGATCATTCGGAATTTTAATTGATCCGAGGATCCGAGGAGCAGGCAGATTTGGTTCTGACGCGCTCGATTAGCGACTGGCCGATCGCCGCGGGAGTTTTGCGATGCACGAGTCATGCCGTCTCACACACAGACATTTTCTCAACAATTCGGGTCCTGACTCGGAGAAAGTCTCGGCATCCGCCCACTCTCTTTATGCTTTAGGCTATGGCTTTCTTCGCCTACAAATGGAGATATACAACATTACGATAAACGTGTTTCTCCTTACATTCTTCCCCTATGGCATTATGAATGCGACTGAATTGTTCGCGTTCCAAAAGACAATGACTTTCAAATAACCACTGTCTTTTTCCATATATTCTCAAAAATAAATCTAATAACTGAGGGATAATTTTAATTGATATGGAATATTATCGACTTACTTGTAGTTAATTGACTGAAGGAAAAAGTCGGCGATCTCGCAAGCAAATTGACAAGGCTATAGAGGGACAGGAGTCTGAGGCTACTATACGACATTATCCGTTAAATTAACATGATTGAAACTTCGTTGGACGTCCGCATTTCCCTTTTCTCGCCCACCTCCCTCCCTCCCTACCTACTTCCCACCCTCTTTCTCTCTCTCTCTCTCTCTCTCTCTCTCTCTCTCTCTCTCTCTCTCTCTCTCTATCTCTCTCACTATGTATTTTCTTCATCTATTCGTTTTTATTTCTCTTTTTCGCCACGATCTAAAGTTTGAGAATACAATCCAATTGGAATTTATTTCGCTTCCTCTTGCCTGTTCTTCATTTCTCTCTATCTCTCTCTCTCTCTCTCTCTCTCTCTCTTTCTCTCTCTCTCTCTCTCACACACACACTCACTCACTCACTGTCTCTCACTCTCTCACTCTCTATTCCCTCCCCGCTCACTCGCTATATCTCTAGAGACTTTGTTTCACTTGTATTACATCTGTCTCATTGATCTTCGTGCACGCGATTTTTTTTGTAAATTCTCTTCTATTGTTTTTTTGTTGTAATCGCGATTTTTTCACACAATATACGAGCTCGTAGATGTACTTTTGCCATTCAAGTTTACCTAAGCCATTTTATTTATACAATTAATTGAATGCACATTTCTTATATCCTAATGGAATTATAATAGTAGATTACAGTCGTTTTAATAGGAAGCAAAATGTGAAAATTCTATTTTCTATACGATGTATTTGAAAAAAAAAATAGCAATTTACGTTTCATTATTTTAAGATTACAAATTTTATTAAAAAATATAAATTCACAGACAAAACTTCTTTCGAATGTCATTTAACAATGAAAATATTTTCCTATTGAATGTTGAGTGTACTAAATGAAAAATTGTTTCCTTAACAAAAAGCATTTAATTTTGCATAAGTGAAATTTTTATCCATCTAAATGCTCCTATTTATGTACACATGAAATCATCGACAATTATTCAGATCCAATGTATGATACTGTATAATCTGAGTACGAAACGCAGTATGCGTAATGAAGTACGTGAACTGCTTCAGTTTGTTTATATACGGCAATAATAAATTTCGTACGCAATTTAAGCGAGGTGATTCCATAAAATAATATAACTTCCTCCATTATTTATTAATTAAAATATTGATTATCAATCGCTTGTGCAGTTTAATTAAAAATACATTAAAAATTAGCGAACAAACTAATAATGACTTCATTACTTTAAACAATTTATAAATAAATCATTTGAGTTATATTATACATTCTTATTATTCAGCAGTTTTATGAACAACGACTTTTCAAATTCCATATCGAGAGGACAATGATGGAAAGATTTGATGCAACAAACACTTTTTCAACTCAATTAATTGTAATAATACAATTAAGGAGCAAGTATAAATAGCATAAATTCTTACATTAATAACTAAATTTATCTCAATACATTCTTGAAAAACACGGAGACTTAAGGATTTTTTTTTTCATTGTTCCTAATAAACGATAACATAATATATTTCGTCTAAAACTGCCTAATTCTCAAGAAGTTGTTAGGACATTTCCTATATTTCTAAAACTGTGTAGCCGCTGATTCCTATGAATTCTATATACATTAATCGTATAGATTCAGATGTATTAGTGGTTTTCAAAGTTTAGTGGATTAACGAGTAGCCGAAAACGAGTTGCGCACAAACTATGTATCTGTTTTTCAATTTGAAGTAAAACCAACGCGACTGCAATCGGCCCCCGTCGCTGCAGTTGTAAATTAAATTAACGCTGCAGTGGTCAATGCGGCCGGATGGCAAATAAAATGAAACTGAGGAAGAAATTGAAACAAATGAAAAAAAAAAGAAAAAAAATATAAGAGGAAAGATCCAAACGTGATAGAGATTGGCGAGTGAGGAGGAGGAGGAGGAGGAGGAGGAGGAGGAGGAGGAGGAATGGAAACCACGCACAAGCAAGAAATCAAATAAATAAAAACGGAAAAGCAAATAAGCTTTCCCGCTGTCCATCTATATATCGAAGATAAAATTATCCAATAATGTGTGAGTAATCCGTTTAATTTGTAACCGCTGATTTTTCGTAATTAGCCCTCATCGACTATGCCAGATAATAGACACACACACTCCCGCGCACATAAGGTATACATACACATACGTACGCTCGGTTACATGTACGTGTGCGCGCACAGTGTGCACGTCCATAAGCAGAGGAGGAATGGAGTTGAAATGCCCTTTGGTCTAATCCAAAAATAATGGCCTTGGTCTGGGCAATTAGTCGTCATCTGGGCCAGGATCGATCTGTGGCTTCGTTAATCAAACTCGATAGAGTGCAAATAGAGATTGGTGAGAATTCTTTGGACGTCAATTCTTCGGCGATAGGGACTCCCATAGCAGCTCTTTCCTTACCTTTCCTCCCAGTCGCCAAAAAAGAATTCCAGCTAGCTGGCTCCGCCTGGGGATTCCCGGTTCGATGGCGAACTTCCATCCGACTCGCGCGAGTCCTCGTTCCGCCGAAGCTTGATTATATAAAAAGTAAAAAGTGAAAAAGCAAGAAAAAGAGGGAGAGTGATAGGGAGAGTGAGAGTGAGAGTCGAGTGACAGAGTGACAGAGAGAGAGAGAGAGAGAGAGAGAGTGTGAGAAGGGCGGGAGGGTAGGAAAAGTTCGTTGGGTTGATTGATGAGAGATGGGAGTAACGTCGACGCTTTTCTATTATTCTCCGCCAACGACCACAGCTCCGCCCAGAGTTTTGGACGTTCCCTGGGTAGCGCGGCCCGCGTAACCCGCAAGCGAAGCGACCAAGGCGGCAGAATAAAGGCCGAGGCCAGCCACGATAAGGCTTATACTAACCCGGCGCAGGGGACTTACCAGGATCATGAAGGTGGTTCCCCCGGGATCGAGACGCTCGACGCATTGCACTTGGAGGCGCGGGGACACCAATCCCAGCACCGTGGGCGCTTCGCTTCGGCCCGTCGCCTTTGCGCTTAATTTTTGTTAGTGCGGCAGTGGGGTTGCACTTGTCGAGGTGCTCCCGCTCTCCTGTCCCTTCACCGTCGTCCTTATTTAGTTGCCCTAAAAGAAGAAGAAATAAACACGGAAGGGTGACTCCTTTCTTCCCACCCTTCGTCCCATGCACTCGAAGGCTCGTGTGATTGCGAAATTGAATTTGTTTGATAAGCCGATGAAACGCCAATTGCCGAATGCAATTTTTTTCGAATTAATATAAGCTCGAATGACCAGGCAATTGTCGGTTGAGATAGACGCGGGGGTAGTAAGATTTAAGAAAAAAAAAACTTTAGTTTGTCATTCATTAAAAGAATTGATCTATAAATTAATTATTGGGTGGTGTGGCAACGAGTAGGTGGGAATGGATGAGTAGAGGAAACTCGTGAGATGAGTATTTGAATTAAAAGCTGTTGTACAGGAGGAACAATCGCAGCATCCGTAGAGTAGTAGCCCATGATCTCGATCCTTTTAACTTCACTATTTTTCCTTTCCAATCGACGGAATTAGGTGTGGTAGCGTGACTCTATAGTGCCTTGACGAATCCTCCGCTTGAGCATTGATCTTTGATGGGATGCGGAATCCCGTTTATCGTCGTTGAAGAAATGTCTGGATGTAAAACTTCTGTCCCGACATTATTTTACTTTCATACGAAAAAAATACATTTCTATTAAGTTTTATTTACACGTTGTACCAACTATACTATATCAATCGTAGTCGTAGCTTTCCCTGTGGATCTATTACAATATATTTTCCAGGCTGATTATAAATGCCACGTAGTTCAAAGATTTAAATTATGTTTTCGGTGTGCATACAATTTATGAGTAATGAGCAAGAACGTTACGCGGTAAATTGATTGAAAGTTATGGATGGTATCGATCATTTCTGATGAGCGCTCATCGCTTTGATCGAGTATCGCGTTCGAATTCATAAATAAAATGAGTAAATTACGAGAGTGAAATGTAAGGAGATCATAACGTCAACAATTTCATTCCAGAAGCTAAATGATAGTCCAAATTCGATTTGCGAATTTGTTTGAAAAGTTCCTCGTATGTATAATTTATCTTACAATGAAAATTATTAATGCGAGATGAGGTGACGCTTGGCATCATAAACAACATGTACTCTTATAGAAAAAATCACTATGAAAAAGAATTTTGTAAAATTTAACATCGGTTGTAAAAATCTTCCCTCGAACAGACATATTTTTTAATCTGAAAATCTGCATTCCAGCGACATTCTAAATTGTTTATTATTCGATTAAACGTTAGTACAATCCCTTGATAAATGCAAAGCATCAAAATATTTAATGGAGAAATAAAATTAAAACAAATACGTATCCCGTTTAATTATCTTGAAATATAATTTGAAGCATTTGTCTTATTATGAAAATTAGCAATATGCCAAAATTATCAAACCGTCAAAAATATTATGAAATATCCTATACACAATGCACGTGTGTACATTCACATAAGACACTTTATATATATATATATATATATATATATATATATACATATACATAAATATATATACATGCGTGTGTACATAAATTCATATTTTTATTCTGATTAACAATTTACGTTTGCCTTGAGAATAAAATATTAAACTAATAACTCTTATACATGACTAAATTTAAAGGAATATTAAAGGTTTTCATATTCTCAACTATGCATTTTGCATTTTTATCTACTTTATAACGCACTATTCCATTTTAATTATCTATTCTACTAAAATAATATCATATAGCTATTCCATTTCAAATAAAAATATTAATAAATTTAGAACATTGAATGATAGTAGTTAAAAGAAACTTAATAATTACAAATCAAGACAAGTTATTTATTATTGAAATTCTACAAAAGTAGATTTTAAACTAATTAACCCTGTATATTGTTACATGAATAGGTACAATTAACTTTGCTCTCATAAAATGAAAATGAAAATTGTTATTTTTTAAAAATGTTAATTTTATGTTATGATTCATGCATAGTTTTGTATACCCCGTATCATAAACATTTAAAGTTACATACTTATTTAATTCTATTAAAAAATAGTTTGTAAAAATAAATAAAATTTTTAAAAAGTAATAAAAAACTTTTAAATTGAAATAATAAGATAGTCAGTCAAATTTTTAATGCCTTAAATTTTAAACGAATTTTTCTTTGATCTCTGTTTCTATAATCTAGTAATTCGCGCATATATACTTACACAGAAAAATATTTCTTATTATATAACATACATAATATTTACTAGATTGCAAAAAGTTTTATTGTAGAAAAGCTTTTCCTTTCTAATCTTGTTTAATACTTGTTTATTTAATCTACATATAATTTTACAAAATATAAACCTACAATTGTTTTATCTAAAGCATGCATATTTAATTATTGCTATTCATATATATATATATATATATATATATATATATATATATATATATATATATATATTAGTAAATTCACTTGAACCATTCTTAACTTATTAATATAATTTCAGATTTGGATAGCCAATTAATATATCATTCATTAGAATAAAATTCATTTTCAACTGAAATAATTTTTATAGGCAAAGCATGACAAATAAAAAGCAAATCGCTTAACAAGATATTCGTAAAGAATATTAAATTTATTTCAATTGTAAAGTGTCGAAATTTGTTCATTACCATGACTTTATTTTGATTAATTTTGTCATATCTAATTAATTATTACAATAAAATTTTTCAGTTTTAGATTATTTATTGTGTCATATTAAGAATCGTACTTGACAATTCTTTAACAGTTATCAAACACAATAATCTATGTTTTAAATATTTCGTATCTTTTTCTTAAAAATTACATTATAACAAATTATATCTTAGAATTTGAAATATAAGATATATGTATACATTATATATTTTCTTGCATATATTGGTAAGTATATATTTGTTGGTGAAAGTAATATATGCTTACTTCGCCTGACTAATTCAATATTTTACTACTGGATTATGAAACCTCTCATAGAATAACTAATCTTCGACAAAATATAAGTTAATTCAATGAAAGAATCACTTTTATTACATTAATTTTTTAGAGTACTTATAAATGAAATAAACCATGTTTTTCGTATCAAGACATATTATATAAATTCAATCAAAAAGAATTGGAATCACGAAATTTTTAATAACAGTTGAGTAATAGCGTTATTTATTTCAAAAACCTATTTTATTGTTAAAAATTTTTTTAATAATGATCTATAAACAAAAACAGTAAAATACTTCATTTTCATGTGAGATATGTATAAAATAAGCTGCGTAATTAGAAAGAAATTATTGTCTTTCAATATTTTTATGTATTTATTAATATTAGAATTATAATTACATAATTTATTATACACAATTCTTGTATGTAATACAAACATTTAATTTAAATTCTTCGATGTATTATTCATTTGGCAATTAAAAGAATAATAAAATGTGAACCCGAGAAATATATACAAAATTAAGTTGTGTTAAAAAGATAATTTAATGACAATTCTTTATTATTTATAAAACTAGTGAAATTATAATTATAAAGTTGAAATTAGTATTAATTTTAACCGAATCACATTTATTAAATCATATATTTAATTTTAGAGAAGTGCTTACATATGCCGTATATATGAATATGAATTAATTAATTTAATGTTAATTTTATTTATGTTTCAGTATTCTCAACATAAACCTACATATATATATATATACTTAATCGCATTTTATAACTTCTTGGATACAAGTATTGTAAATCTTGAAACTTTACTTGGAAGTTTCACTATTAATTTTCGACTATGGTCCGTACAAATCTAGATGCTCTGAGGTTATGTCGCACATGTTATGTAATAACACATGTCGCACTGTAAGTGGTAAGTAAGTCGAGCTTGCGTAGTATATCATGCGTTCAACAACTTAATAAATGTCTGTAAATAAAACTGATGAAATTGCCGAATTTGACGCTCGAATAACTATCAATTAAAATAATCCTAATGAAAATAAAATATTGTTAATGTTATAGGATCAATATCATTTACAAGCTTTTTATTTTCTAAATCCAATAAAAAACTATTAGAATGTAATATGTTTTCATATCTGTGAAGATCATATAAATTTTATAAATATTTTAAATACTTGTTCATCAAGAAATCTTAATCACTTCTAAACGATTCATTAATCTATGAATTTGATATAAATATTTTTTTAAGTGAATTTCTAAATTATTTATATCACAAATTATTTATATCCCTCGTATAAATGTTACAATTATTTTAATTTCAATAAAGTATTAAAAATCTAAAGGTTCAACAAACTTTTGAACGCATTATATAAAGAATATTATGATTAATTAATGATTAATTATATCTCTTAAGTTTTTCTGTAATTTACTGTATTTGTTCCTCTCTTCTTATATCACAAGTACAATTTTATTTTCAGTAAATATATTTGTAATTATTTATACAACATGAGTATGATTAATAATTAGTGTAAGGATGTTTTTATTGTTATTATCGACTGTTTTTAAAAGTTTGCATTATCATAAAACAGTCAAGGGATTAAGATTATTAGCAAACTTTATTACTTATCAAAGACAAAAATGTTATATAAAAATTTAATAAAGTTTAAAGTAAATATTACTGATAGAATATAACATCACAAAAATATTTAATTAATCACTTTGTCATTTTTGAATTGGATAGTACATTCACTTGTGTATGATATATAAGTTATTTTTTTATATAATTATAATGCAATAATAAACTAATAGATTCTTCGTAATATATAAATAAAATATTTATATTTATAATTTCCCAAATTTATTTAATATTTCGTATTATTATTACTTGTTGTTAAAAGTATCGTGATATCGAAAACTAGAGGAGACATAATTAATTTTATTACTTCAAAATTTTAATAATAAAAGAAAATTGTTGTTTTCAAGTTATCTCTAGTATTATCCAGTTTTAAATCCCATTTGATATTATGCAGATTTATTATATGTCAATCAAGTATTTTTATTTAGAACCTGAACTAATTTAATATTTAATCTTTCAAAATAAGTTGATTTGAAAGATGTAATATTGTTCTTTTCGAAAGCTTTATTATATTATACTATCAATTTACTTTTAGATTTTTACTTTAAGAACTTCTTTGTCAAATTTCATATTAATTTATATAAGATTAATTTTGATCGCATAGCACTTAAAAATGTAATTTAATATTTGTATATATTTTTTCTGACGTTCTGCTCATTATTCTTTGAAAAATAACTTACAATTCTTAAGAAAACTCTTTATTTTCATTTAGTTTTTCTCCTTTAATTACTATTTCTTTTATTTTCGGACTTTTGTTGACTTAAGTTTTCTTCATTCCTTCATTAGAATATTTTCATTAGTATTTTGATTCTATTGTATATTTATATTGTCCTATTTAAATTTGAATTTTGGAATGCATTTATTTACAAATTTTCTTTTTTATTTATGAAATATTTTATTTTTCTTTATCCCAAATTAATTCTCAAAATTTCATTTTTATATTTCATACGTAATTATTATTGCCTATTTCCAAAATTTTAAGATAAATTTGTATAATAAAATCATCATATTATTTTATACTTTATTAATATATTTGTCTGTTGTATAATTTAAATGATAAAATTTTATTTATTTTATTGAGCTAATGATACTTTTATATTTCTCATTTACTGTTATATTAGAATAATACCATAGTATATGAATAGATCAATTTTATTAAAAAAACGTTTTCAATCTTAAATTTTATTTGAATACATTATTTTGCCATTATTAATAATTATAATGGAAAATTCATTCTATATTTTATTATTTAGTTGTTACTTTTGTTGTAGTACTGTTTACTTTCATTATTTAGTTGCCTATAGAAGCTGAAGTCTTATGTACATTTTATATACTATTATTATTTGTTAGTTAGCTAATAGTCATCTCCATAAATATTTTTTAACTGAACAAAAATTTTATATAATTTCTATAATATATATATATATATAATTTTTATGTGCTATTTCATTGAAAAATATTTTTTACCAGTATACTTGAGATATCAATATATTATTAGAATATTATTATCTTGTAAATTTTCATAATCTATAAGATGCTTTTATTCAATAGCTTTAAAAGCAAATTCTTTACCTTAAAAATCGGCAAATTTACACAAAATTTACAGATAAATTAACATATAACTTCGTTACATCAATTAACTATTCTATTGATTAATTTTGTTTATATTTTATAATTTTTATTTATCAAGTATAATTTTATATTAATTTTCTAATGGGAAGTCAATTCTTAATTAAGATACATGAGAATTTTACGTTTAATTATATTGAGTTTTTAATTTTAAAGGATTTCTTATCACTTATACTTTAAGACTATTATTTTTATATTTTGTCTTGGGTTTTATATCATGCATTGCAAATTATTCATATAATAAATCATCATCATTTTAGAAACTGTTAATTTTCTTAAAATACTACTTATTTAATTGATTTTATAGTTTAATTTTTTTTTTTAATTTTCTTTTGGTTTTTTTTTATATTATTGCTTATGCAGTCTGCATAAATCTCTAAATCGTTTTTTCCATTCTGGACGTTTATAAGACTCCGCTGCGTATTATTTAAATGTTCGATTAAACGTAATTTAGATGTTCTTACATATGATTTCCTTTTTATTTTAAATATAAATTGTATTATATTTATATAATATAATTCTTTCACTCCAATATTAATAAGATATTTTAGTATTTAACTTCTCTTAATACTTATAATTATAATATACACATAACTTAATATAAATATAAATAAAATATTTATATTTGCTATAGTATTATAAACTATTTTCTATGGTTTCTCTCTTATAAAACATTTACAAAAATATTCTACCTCATTTTTTCATATGATTAGATAAAGTATCTAACAAGACTTGCAAATCTCTTTCACTTGACAAATTGGGAAAGCTGCGCTTATCTTCTTTTCGACCCTTTTTTCAGTTTTCTACGACTTAAGCGCATCAGCATAAACCATTTTGTCGCCCTACGATTTTTCCAACATGTCGATAGTTAACACTTTATATACGATTTTATGCGCAGCATAAGGATAGATCAGACTACACCCAACACAGTATGAACATATGGCCTACCTTGCATTTTTTTTCCAACAATTTTTGTAAAGAATTTAAAATACTTTCATTCTATATAAAATTTCGTGATGAAAAAGAAAGAATAAAAATAAGTAAGTGATAATTGCTTATAAGTGTTTACGAATATATATATATATATATATATATATATACATATCAATAACTATATAAACGTAAGAATTTACATTATTTATTATTACGGTTTTTATATCCGAATTACTTCAAATACCCTATGGGCGAGTATCCCCATATAGTGATTGTTTTACCGAAACTTTGATCGAATTCAATAAGGATCCATTGGACGTACTTCGCATTATAAAGACCCGAACATGTTTCTCATTACCAATACATTAATTCATATTTTTGTTAAAAACTATATTTTTTAAACTGTCTTACAGTATTTTAATTTTCCATTAAAATATTATATTAATCGGTCAATTTGAATGAGTGTAAGATATCATTCAATTTGTAATAACATTTATACCTTATTTAATACAATCGTCAACTAAACACAAAATAGATTTAGTAAAGAATGTACGTATAGATGAGTTACATAATATATAAGTATATCGTGCATATATATAAAAATAATTCATATAATGGCTTTTAAGCATTAACGAATAATGTTATCAACTAGCTTATTGAATTATATAATTTAGTAATTTTTATTTGATCCAATCAAAGCATTTACTAATGAAATTTTAAGAACTATTTTGTAAACGATCGAATACAAAATTTTTGCTTCTATTCAGGAAAAGTGACCAAGAAAATAGATTAAAAAAATATTCAATATTGAAAATAATTGATTAAAAATTTTAAATTAATTATATATATATATAAATTTATATGTAGAATTATATATGCATGGAGTAATGGGCACAGATGAAAAAATTCATAAATAGTTTTAAAATGTATTTATAATAACTCAAATGGTATTAAATTTATTTTATCGCCTTCTTTCGATTAAAATACCTTTCAATTTAAATATTCAGATTTTTATTTATTAATTAATGTTTTAGTGACATTTTTTTTAGAAAACAAATCAATAGCCATTTAAATTGAACATAACCATAGATTGTTATTTTACTTTATTAACATGCTCATTAAATCTGTATATTGTTAATAAGTTTGAATGCCAAATAACTTATTTTACTTGTCGGATTAGTTATATGTTATATAAGAGGTTGTATACGAACTACAGTGACGATAATCGTAATATACATTATCTATAATGTATAGAAACATGGTAGTTGGTATGTTAAAGGCTAATGAAGGTTATTAAATTTTAATCGATTGTTATAATATATTAGTACTTTAAAGGGATAAAACTATACTTTGGAAAATTAATTCATCTTTGCATTAATTATTAATTCATAGTTATTTAAATATTTTTTTATATTAGAATTATTACATTTTATTATAGAACCTGAAGTTTTCGTGATTAAAAGTGATTAAAATTAATATATACTTGAAATTCGATAATATATGATATTCTAAAATGTTCGGCTTTTTATAATAGCATAGTATACTTTAGAGATTAGATACATTAATTGTTGACAATTCAAGTAGAATAAGTATATAATAATTTTAGTTTACTATTTCTGTGAAATATTTTCAAAATTTCCTTTGAAATACTAAACGATAATCAAAAATAATGAATGTATGAATATATGTAATAATACATTCTTATACCAATTTTGTATCAGTTAATTTGAAAAATGTATTTGAAAACTTCACTTTTGTGATATAAAAATGGTATAAAAATATAAAAATAAATCGAAATATGGTAAGCTACAAAAATTATTATTAATTCCGAAGCTACAATTTGCAGAATAAGTCTTCAAGACTTCATTAAAAAGATCCTACATATTACTTCATATTAATTTTTTATTATATAATTCTACAAAAGATAAAATAGGATTTAGTTGATTTATTCTATTTTTCACAATATTAAAAAAATATATTGAATATATTTACAATAGATTCCTCTACATTACCATTTTTTAATAGTTATACTTAAGTTCTAATTATGTATTTCATATACATTGACGAATAAATGATTAAAGAATTTATTCTCAACATGCGAAAGTTCGATAATCTCTGCTGTAAACATTCTTTTAAACTATTCAAAATATTAACATTATTTCGTAGTACGAAACATAATTATATTAAATATTAAATTATATATGAAAGTAGGGAAATGCCTTATTTGAAATAAAATGTAAAATAGATGGTAGTATGGGTGAGCGTAGGAATAAGTCCGTAGTAGCATAGAACCGTTCCATGCGTTATCGATAAAATGAAGAAAGATCGAAAAACGCCACCACATAGATAACAAAGGATAGAAGAAGTATGAAAAAGGGTATCAGGGAGAAGGTAAAGCAAAGGGAGAACATACGGAGACGGGGAAATAGAGAGAATGAGAATCATCTGGGAATTGGTGATGGTTTTCGCCTCGTTGATTCTCAAATTTCTTTGTCCAACGAATCGTATCGGATGAAAGAAAAGACGTCGAATGGTAGACAGCAGTTGAAAAACCAAAAAAGTGCGACCTGCCGAAAAGCCAAAAGTGCAAAGCAACGATGGTGACATACTAATAATGACTATAAATATTCCATCTGTCTTTCAGCGGTACTTGCTTACCATTTTGACTCGCGAGATTTTCAGGACTCGAGAGTATCGCGGAGGAAGTCCCAACTCGATCGAGGATATCTCCCAGCAACATTCGCCTTACGCTCGGAGTCGCGAGGCGGCAAGTGCGATTTTTGTAGAAACCTATTTCACTTAGTCGAGAGAAAGAGTTTCTTCACGAAGAAGCTTTTTCGCCTTCGTGGGCGAGGCTCGGCGAACAAAGTTTCGAGCGAAATGACGCCGAGAATAGTAATACGCGCCCAAGCTAACTTACGGCAATTTTTTCTCCTCTTCAAAACATTGCGAGGCTTTCGATTCTCGTAGAATCGTGGCAATACTTTTTTCTACCGAGACTCTTAAAAATTCAAAGTCGGGTCCATTCAGCCTCATTCTCTCATTTCGATTTATTTCGGATATTGTAATTGGCTGGAGGGCGAATTGCGATTTCTTTTTTTTTTTTTTTTTTTTGGTGGTGCAACACTCTAAATCAACAATTAAAATCAATAATACTATTACTCAAAACTATCATCCGCCAAAATTTAACAAGTTCATTACCCTAAAATGCGTATTTATAATTCTTTAAACATAAGTGCCCCAAGACAATTACGTTCTTATTTAATTGGTCGATTCAGCTTCAATTAAGATTTATCGTTCTTTATCATTCGATAATATTATGATAGTTAATAACCTATAGGGGATTGATTTTCTTTAACAGAGTACAAGTTATATATCATTTCTATAAAATCTTGGCAATATTTTTCATATTACTTAGGGAGGAATGATAAAATGTAAATGCAATGTATACCAAACAACAATTATAACTCAATTTTATTGCATGTTAAATCTTGTAGCATTGGGATCGTCAATCTTTCTTTGAGATAATGAGTTCATGGACGAAGAGTAGAACGCAAATACCCATCCAACTTATAACCACAATCATATTTGCTTAACTTTCTTGATCGATATTAAATGGATGTTGCCATTAAGCTGTAAATAAATGATCGTGTTCCAACCAATACGCTTTTACATAATACCATCTACTATATATAGCTCTCTGTCTCCCCCCTCCCTCTCTCTCTCTCACTCTCTCACTCTCTCTCTCTCTCTCTCTGTGCGTGTGCGTTCGCGCGTGTGTGCGTGTTTGTATGCAAATGTAAATAATTACATATATTTTTTTCATTGGATGTGATAAAATTTTGACTTCTTTATTAATGTATACACTCGCGTTAATCATTTACTTTTAATTCGAATTTTATCATTTACATTTACTTATGGAATAAATTAATAATTAGGCTTTTTAATTTAATTTCCAAAGGCATTTTCTTAAATACTCTGGAAAATTAATAATGATGCTTTCAGTTCACTTTCGTTTGAAATATATTCGATATCATATTAAAAGTATTTACTGAAAAATATGATAATTTATCCCATCATTTATTTATTATATTCAGTATATGAATAAATGTAAATTATATATATATATATATTCCTTATGATAATTAGTTTGTCTTATTATTGGATACCATATAATTTGGTATTATCAATAGTAATTAGGATAAATTAATTCATATGTGATAATTAATAATCAATAAAAGATTTAGCACTCTATTGAAAAATCTGTAATTAATATATTATAAAAGTTAATGTTATATTATATTTTTCATATACATAACAATGTCATATTATAAAATATATAACAAATTTTGTTTAGTTTGCACTTCGCTATTGGATTGAATAAAGTAGTATACCGATGGAATAATAAACGAATACTATCCGCTTGTGCGAGAGGAAAAATAATGTAGAAAAGGGCAATGCAATAAATATTAAATTCTTTCCTTCGACTGATAAAAAATTCTTAATGTTTTTCATATAATCATTTATCATTTAGTAATAAATATCGATTATTTTGTAAATAGATAAAGCCAAGTTCCATATTTTCCATAAATTTATGAGAATCTTTAAACTCTATTTAATGCAATTTTTTCTTAAGAGTGAATAATATTTCACCTGATATTTCCATTACCTTGCAAATCGCTGAAATAACTAAGAGCGACGTGCATTTAAGGATATCCGAATCAAGTTTTTCGCATTGGATATCCTAGAGAGGCCGAGAAACGTGACTACGAGATGACAACAATAATCAAATATGAAGGATTGATGTGTCGAGAGAGAGAGAGAGAGAGAGAGAGAGAGAAAAGGTTAAATACGTCTATAGAAAAAAGTTGCACGCTCGACTTACATGTGAGTCCTGAAGCTTATCCATTTGGTTGTATGCGCGTGCTAGGGAGTACACTCACCGATACTTACACGTAAATATATAGAGAAGCGACGGGAGAATCGAGATATGGAGACTCCGTGGTGAATCATAGGAAGCCGTCCGAAGTGTAGGAAGGACGGAAGGAGGCGGGCTCTAGGCGACCGCTGATGCTCCGACTTCCTACCGACGTGCCCTGGTTAAGGAAGCCAGCATTTTTACCGGATTTTTCAGATTCCCAGCAAGAAAGTTGTCCGCGAACGGCACAAAAAGCAGAGCTAGCTCGATTCTGCCCTTGGATCGTCTATGCGTGACTATGCGTTGAGGAGTTGGATTGAGTTAGTGTGTGTGCGCGTGTGTGTGTGCGCGCGTGTGTGTGTGTGTGTGTGCCCGCGCGCGCGCGCGTGTGTGTGAGTGGGCGTGCGTGTGCGTGTGTGTGCGTGTGTGAGGAGGGAGGGGAATGGAGAGAGGAAAGGAGCTGGATGTTTTGCAAAACGTCGAGCGAGAATGGAAAATATGCCACGTTTTCATACGGAGGGTCGTGGAGAGGATTTTTTCGTTGCCCTCAAGCGCCATGGTATTGCCGGCTTCATGCACGACCGGTAAAAACTTGTATTATGGCTGCGGGCGCACACGACGCAGCGGGAGTAAGGAATCACCGGGGAGCGCCGCTTTCAAAGGGGAATACGTGAAAAGCGAGTAGTTTATGGCTGGTTCCTGATTTCCTTCATTTTTCCCTTCTTGCTTTATTACCACGCGGACCTCGTCGATAATCACAATCGCGCGAATAATGCTCCGCAAGATGATCGCAATTTCATAGGGCTTATCGTTATTTCAAAAGTGGCAGACTGCAATTTGCGAATTAGGAGTAGGAGCGAGAGGAGCAGGCATGAGCAATGCGCAATGCCAAATTCGCAAGATTTTTCAGGAAATGAGAAAGCATTCTTTTCTAAACTAGAATAAATCGAATTCAATTTATTCAGGGCGAATGTAAATGCCTTTCGCGTATTACAATCGAGAATTCGTAATGGACCATTGGATCGTGAAATCGTTGAATATGAGTACATTTTGTCAATAAATATAATATGCCATATAATACATTGTCTAAGGTATTATTACGAGAAAAAATATTGGCATACAAAGATACCCCCGTATGTAGTTAAAATTCTTCGAAGCTGGATATAGCTTTCAAGTTATTCTAAGAGTACGCAAAACATGCCTTATGGGACAAGTATGAGCAACAAATAATGTAATGTTAAAACGAATGAATTTCCTAATGATGCGCGGCTCATTAGTCGACATAAACATCGATATAAGATTAATAAACTCGACATTCAATAAGATTTAAAATATGATTAATAAAATTAAAAAAAAAAAAATTATGAAAAAAAAAAAAAGATATATTGACTACAATTTTAATTAATGCTTAAAAATATTAATTTAATTCAATATTTCCAAAAGATTATTATTGTTTTTTTTATATTATAATATTTATGTTAAATAATATTTTTCTTTTATAACATTTAATAATTTTAGCACAACTATTTTCATTTGAACTATTTTTACTTTAACATTTCGTCATTATCTTAAATAAATAGATTAAATCAGTATTATTGTGACATTATGTATTTTATTTTTAACATTAAAATATTTCATATTTGTTATTTGTGATTGATCTTGTATATATTAATAAGAATTTTTTATACATTCTCTTATATATATTTCAACACAAGTCTATTATGAACTATTATATTCATTTATATTCGTTGCGGTATCGTTAAATTAAAGTGAAAAAAAAAAATTGTTTGAAAATATCGTACAAAAAATTATAAAATTCTTACAGTACTCAATATTAGAATAAATTAATTTGTATCGAAAGTATACGGTAAATGATTAATAATAAGTATATAAATTAATTCCCTATAATTACATGATTTGATTTAAATGAAAATTACTATTTAAATTTACATATTTATTAATTTAAATTTAAATAGTAATTCTATTGGAATTTTTAGCTTATTGTATTACCATAAATGAGTCATACTAGCAGTTTCTTGGATGAAGCTTGTTCGATATAATTTAGAGTTAATTCAATTCCATGCAAACAAGGATGAGTTGGAGGCATCCAGTTACAAATTTTGATGAGACTATGGGAAATGTATTTTGATATATCAAGATGAAATAAAATGCTCATACTTTGATCCCTTAAATCTTCCGTTCTCAACTAATGAGCTGTTTTAACATTCATATTTATTACTTTAATAAGAATTATATTATTATTTTCTTTTATATGTTTTAGACAGGCAAATAGTTTTCCATGTTTTTATGGCGCTGCTTCTATTTATTCAACATAATGTAATAAATATTTCACTAAATTTCTATACAACGGAAATTTGTAAATTGTCGCAACGTAGACTATTCAATTCAAATATTCACTTTTATTCGGAAAAGTGTGGCTATCAATTGCAGAAAAATAGAGAATATATATTTTAGATTTTTATATAAAAAATATTCATATTATATTAAAATTGTATATTTTACAAATTTATTGCGAGCCTTAAAAGCAGGACATAGCATTTAATTAGCTCATATAGAATTATCAAATTTCCATAAATCGATATTTAACAAAAATACATTAATCTACTTAATATTGATATTCCGAAAACAATATTAGAGAGAGTACTGTTGGCATATAATTTATTCATAGAAATTTTATAACATCTTCTTGAACAATAGTCCAAGTAAATATCTGACATACATATCTCATCGATGACATATTTCAAAAGTTGGAAAGGCTTATCTCGGAAACTGCATCTTCTTCCGATATAAAAATAACATTCAATTTCATTTTATTTGAAATTTATAAACAACACGTACGATTAAAAAAAAAATCTGTAAAATATTGTCCTATGTCTATGTCTTTAAAATATTTTTTTACTATATAATTTCAATATCTTTTAATTCTTAAAATTACCCATATTTTATGATAGTTGATCATAAATTTGCCCTGACTTAATGAAAATAGACTACGCCAATGATATCCTTCGTAGAATGTCAATTAGACTGTACGAGGTTGGAGAATAGATTTCTTTACGTATATAGATAAGAAAACTAGGACTCCTTATCACGATAATCTTTTGAATTGTAATATCTCGAGCTGGCATTTAAAATAATCTTAACGAAAAGAAAGATGTAAAATCAGAATATAAATCTTGGAGATGTATCTCTTTCCTTTATCTGTTTAATCAAAGAATCTGCAAATAAAGTAAGTTCTCGCGAATTTTCACATTCCGGGCTTCCTAATTTAAAAACCGAGAACTTTCTAAGATTTTAAGATGAAAGACGAAATTATATTTTAATTGTCCTAGAATTGATTTTAAAAGTCAATTTCTCATTAGTAGCGAGTCATTAGTAAATCAGTTGCTTAATTACTATTAACAACTGCGATATAAAATTCTACAAATTTCAATATACGGTGACTTTATTCACTAATAATTTTTAAATTAAAACTCTATCTAGAGTCCATACGAAAATGTTATTATTAATTAATGCCTCCGATTAAGGAAATCTCGCTACTCTTTGCGTTATACACAAAGTGCCAGAATACTTACCGAATGACTTAATAAAACCGTATAATGCCGTTATCATGTTGTCACGTATAAAATAGCCGTTTCATTATACGTAATATGTCACAGGGAATACAAAATGCGTGACAGCACAAAATGCGGACTCGCGCGATTCGCATGCGACCTCGTTTCCACCAAACTGCCACGAGATCCGAGTTTGAATTCGAATTTCCACGTAACGCGAGATTACCAATGAAGCAGCGTCAGCAGCTGAAGATTCGAGAGAAACGAACTTCGTGGGGTTTGCCTCGTATGGAGTTGGACACACAAGGTCAAGCTCAGCTGGTGCCGGGGGAGAACGTCGAAGTGGGCTTTTCGCCAACTCTGCGAAAACTTTTGACCGGGGAAGAAAAATGCGATGAGTCGGGAAGATGCCGAAGGCGTATTCAAACCGAAAACAGAGACGAGCCACCACGTGCACTGGTATTGGGGAACCTGATACCTGACCAACGCCGAGACTAGAGAAGATGGACATACATATCGACACACGGAAGCGGACAAATCAATACTCGATTATTTCACGATTCTCTCGAGTGCCGTAAGATAATTCCGTTGCCTCGAGCTTTCATCCTACTGCATACTGGATCCTTAACGCACTTATGCAATAAAATTTTACATTATTCCGATTTTCGGCTTCCATTCAATATTTCATTTACACTTGTATTTATAATTATGTGGACAATCATTTAACTTGACGTTACAAAATATTTCATTCCAAATGGAAAATAGAAGGATTAGTGGCATATGATTACCATAAAACCTAAAATACATATCATCCAAACTATGGTTTTACTGTTAAATAACATGCGCAACCGATCAGTTTATAAAAATAATTGTCAATTATTCCTATTATTTTTACAATATAATAATTATAGTTATTAGGATAAATAAGATGGAAAAGACACTATTTATATTACCTTTAGCTGCCGTACTTCAATATTTTATTTAATTGGTCGCTCTTATAATATAAGAAACTACATATTTTTTTTTGCATTAGATCAATTTTATCCTATGGAAAGCTATAAATTATTATTTATAAAAATTTGACTATTTTTTTGTAAAATTCGATATATTTAATGAATTATTTATTAGTACTGGTATTAATACAAAGATAAAATGTAATTAATTAAAATGTATACAAAGATTTTTGCACGTTAGATGAAAATTAATGTCGCTCCTTCAAATGACGTGAAACGGTAATTAACACATTAATTATGAAAATAATGTGAAGGGAAAAAATATGATGTTTGACGAACTGGAACTGTATGGGTGTCGTAAATGGGGATGTTAATTATTGAAAAGATGTACGAATGATTTTATAATTTTTTTGTAAAAAATTTATTTTCACAAATTAAATTAATAATGGCATATTTAAAAAATAATCCTAAGCAAACTGTCAATACTTAAATTATTTTAAATTATTTTGATCATAATCATCGTCAGAAACTCAGTCTTTCTATTAATAATTTTTCATTTTATAAATTATCTTTGGCATACATTTCATTCAATACAAATATCTTCCTATGATTAATGATGATTTTTATTGTTTATTTATTCATTCGGGTGAAAAAGCTATTAAACATAAAACATTAAACATAATTATACGCACGTTAAAATGTGTTTTAGAATAAACTAATTTAATTATAAAAGATTTAATATATATGGTCAAATTATTGCTAATTTAAACGGTATATAATCTAATAAACTGACGTTATTACATTTATTCGCATAGATGATACGAGGGAACTATGTATCACTTTTAGCTGTACAGACTAAAGCTATCCGTTTGAATTAACAGTACCCCAATATTAATTGCCTTTCTCGCGTTTATATAAATTTGTCCATACCCACGCACACACGCAAACGCGCGCGCGCACACATAGTCACACACGCCAATTATATACATACATACATACATGCATACATATGTACATACATACATACATATGTACATACATACATACATATGTGCATACATACATATGTACATATATATATATATATATATATATATATATATGACGCATACGGGTGCATTTGTATGTATTTATTTCTCTTTTGATTTGAATTATGTTTGTAATTTTGTATCATGTTGAGAATTTATATAGACAAAATAATATACGACATTTTCAATTCATGTATATCTTATTTTTCCAGATCAGGCCAGCCAAATTCTATCTCACATTTATTTATTCATGTATTTTCAATATATTTTACTTTTTAATTTAAATTAATTGATATGAATTCCTATTGGACATTCATATACCGAAATAATTAGCACTTCAATTGATTAAATGCATTGACATAGATGAAACTCTACGTTCTTGTTTTCCTCAAAATATGGATAATTTAGAACAAACTAAATATCCATGCCTTGATTTTAACGGTTTTTAATATTAAGCAATATTTAATCGGACTATAATAAACTTTATTGAGAATAAAACTGTATTTCTCCATTTCGTGTGATCAACGAAATCCCAAATTTTTTTTATTATATTTATTATACTATGTTTTGCTTATATCGAATAAAAAGAATTTATAAATAGCGCATAGAAAATCTTTTTTTTTTATAAATTCAATATTATTATTAATGAATTATCAATCTTGTTTCGGATTGAAAATTTTCAATAAAATCTAATTAGCAAGCAAATATGTAAATTGCATATATAAAACTACTTTTTCATAGGTTCATCATTATTATTAATGAATTATCAATCCTATTTCGGATAAAAAAAATTTTATACAATCTATTATATTAAATAAAATTTTTTAATTTGTACTATAATAATGAAATGATATTTCGATATGAAATTACTTTGTTTTGTGAAAATTCGTATTAATATGTATCAAATAATAAAAAAGGTTTCGTCATTACCGAAATTTTAAAATTCTATATTTTAAAGCTCTTTTTTGTTATTTACATACAAAATTTCGTGTTGCAAGAATGACATTTACCTTCAATTATAAACATTTAAACTTTGACAAATTTAGACAACGTATCGTTGGGAATTACTATTTTTATAAAATATTAACGAATGACTTAATGTCGAAAGTTACATATCAAATCAGAAATTAATGCTTTTATATTATTTTATTTCTATGTTGTGAACTGTAGTATTTGAAACGGTAGGGCTTATCGTGTATTATTCGAGGATCTTTTATGTGCAATGATTGTTTGGTAAAAGACATTAATTTTTTCAAGTTTACAGCATACGTATATATATATATATATATATAATACTATTACGGATGTATAATTCAAATAAACTTGTTATCACATTACTATTACCTCATTATTAGTACATTCTGTCTTTTATAGTCATCCTGATTGATTACGACCTTTCACTTATAAATTTACCACGTACTCTCATCTCAATAGTCTCATAATATTTATACATCACTTTATCTTATTTTATTTTATCTATGTTCTTTTATTACAGACTAAAATTAATTTTGATTTAGTTTTATATTCATCGTTGTATTTAAAATATATTTATTTAAATTTTCCAAAACTTTTAATTTCTATATTATTTTCCTTATTATTTCAATATTATTCTCTTGTAAAAATGATATACCGTTATGGATGAAAGGACAGTATAAATAAAAAATATAAAAATATCAATAGTATAGAGTTATGCCTTTAATTATTCATTAATACACTGTAGAATGAGATTTCTGATAGTGGAAAGACAATATTATAATCAATACTAATATGTAAATAATATTTATTCAGAGTTTAGTTTTAGTTTTCATGCGACATTCAGTATTCGAACTCATAGTTTATAATACAACAATCATACCAAACTATCGAAGCAATAAATTAATTTTCTAAAAATATATATACTTATGAGAAATTTATGTATTAACGTGACTCTGAAAATGCAAATATAAGCATCGAAGAAACTTATTTTAACGTAATGTTCTGCAAGTACGGAAAACACGGTGTTCCGTACTTTATTCACATCGTTGAAACTGATGATAATCTGTATAGAGTTCAGAGCCATCAGAAAAAGTAAATCCTTGGAGCATAACAAGGTAAAAGACGAAGTGCTGAGAGATAAAGAAATAGATAGGCAAGAGAGATGGAGAGATGAAGAGAGAGAGAGATGAAGAGAGAGAGAGAGAGAGATGAAGAGAGAGAGAGAGATGAAGAGAGAGAGATCACTTTGAGAGAGAATGGGAAATGTCACTTTCTTGCAAGAGTCGTAATCGGACGTAGTTATGCGACTTAGTTTTTTCGTATGATATTATTTCTTATAAAATCTGCCACCAAGACTTAGAAGAAGCCTATCTATCTAACTAAATACGATTGCTCGAAAAATGTTAAGACTGCACGCGAATGAAACGAGGAGTGAAAGTGTACAATTGGCGCCAGTGCATCCTGCTTGCTCTTTAGTACCACCAATGCCTGCTTAAACCCAAGGACTTTTACGCCTACTACTAAATAACGTAACGAAGGCTCGGAGCGGCGTTGCAGGGCTTTGTAGCCGGCTTATACGTGTGCCGTCGGAGAGGTTAACGAGCAGACGGCTGACCCAGAGGGTGAGGTCGGGCGGAGATCCACGGTGGCGAAAGCGCGGCGCTCAACTTGGAAGAGTACGGAATTCTAATTAATGGAGGGGCAACTATCACACGTACCATCGAATTCGAGCTGATGGTGCGGGGTTGGTATCGTACGGGCATTCGGCTCTCGGATATGACATGTCCGCGATATAAGCGAATGCGCCCCGACTGCTGCGTACGTGTGCGCAACATGAATATATAACGTCTAGGGATTGCTGGTTGGCCGCTCGAGACTCCTATACCTACCTACATTGATTTCCATTGCGTCCAGCTTATCAGGGATTTTCCTACTCTCTCTCTCTCTCTCTCTCCCTCCCTCTCTCTTTATCTCTCTTTATCTCTCTTTATCTCTCTATCTATCTATCTATTTATCTATCTATCTATTTATCTATCTAACTATCCATATATCTATCTTCCTACCTCTATCTCTTTCAATCTCCAGCTCTCTCTCTCTCTCTCTCTCTCTCTCTCTCTCTCTCTCTCTGCTCTCCATATAGTGCCACACACTAGCCGCTGAAAATTTGGCTAAGTGCTGGATAGCTTTCTCTCTTGCTCACTCCCTCCCACGTACGATGTCTGTCTTCCTCGCATAGGATCCCACAAGTGGTGCGAGACTGCAAAGCTCTACCGATTTAGCCTCAACTTTCGAAACTAACTCCCTCCTCCAACTCCCTCTTTTCTATCCGTCTCTAGTGGCTGTCGATATATGTGCTTTGGGATTTTCGTTAACTCGTTACATATTCACGCTTTCGATCTTTCTTATTCTGGTCATTACTATTTTTCATTTTCACTTTAATCGATAGGCGTAACTCAACTTTTAATTAATTCTAAAACATTTTGAGGGTAAGAAGCGTAAATATTATACTCGTAGATTTTCATTTAAATTTACTATAATGTTCTTCGTAATGCCCATATTATGCCCGTAAAATGAAATAAATATGTAACTTAAGCATTTTAATGCTTTAATAACTTGAAAATAGAGATAATTTAAAAATGTGGTTACATTCTATTATCCTAAGAGCCTCTATTTGTTCGAATGCAGTGAAATCAGTCAATTACAAAGAGAGTGCTAGACGCATTTAATAATTTCATGTCCCAGCACTATCGATTTATTTCCTACTCGAATTCAATTCAATTATTTTATTGATTTAATTGAAGATTTATTGATATGAAATATGCCCATAGAGGTTACTATTCCTTTTAAAGTAATCATACAATTAACATTTAAGATTTAGTATGAATATCTTAAATGGGAATAAAAGTTCTTCGCTTGAACCTCAATTTTATTTTTAATTTAATTGTTCAAAATATCTCCTTGCTTACCAATTCAGCTGTTACGATATTCTTATTCAAACTTTAATATTTATGTATTAAAAAATTAAATAATACTTAGCAGTTTTATTAAATCAATTAAATTTCAATTGTATTAGTTATTAAAACACAAATTTCTTTAATCTTGAAATGCTCTTGCAGTTGTAATTTTAGACAATCAAGCTGAACATTGTTAGGCATTATTTTTAAGATTAAGAATAATTAACGTACGTTACTAAAAGTCGCTTCACCCAGCTTAAGTGAACAATTATATTCCAAATCTTAAATACATTTACGATATAAAACATAGATAAACTTGGTGAAAAATTTATCGTTGATTACAAATACAAAATACGTAACGTAAAAATATGAACCATAAGTTTTAATGAATTTTCTCATTCACCTGCTTATATCTATTTATGATATTTATAATGTTTATAATACGTAGGTATACCAAACTTTATTAAGCTTATATTAAATTTTGAAATATTCATTGAAAAATAAAAGCACAGAATACAAATAATTTAGAGACTCGTATATATTACATAAACAGATTAACTTAATTCAGTAGCATTTATTATTTTACTTACTGATTGAAGATAATTAAATACTAATTATATACTAATAAAGTTTATTACATTTGATACTAAATATTCGATATATGAATGTAATTTAACAAATTTAAAAAACGAAGAAAAATAAAGCTTTAAATATTAATCATAAGTATAAAGTTCTTATTTCATAAGCGAGTTGTTACGTAACTGCGCTGACACGTTACATGATACTCCTGCAATACCTACATCAGAGAATCTTGAGGAAACTTAGGATTCTCTTCAGCTCCTCTGGAGTGCTCATAGAAATTTCAAAATAAGTTTTAATAAAAAGCTCCGTAAAATTTCAAAGTTTCTTGAAAATTTTAAAAAATTGAAATAATTAGTCTCATCGCTCAAAAACATTTCTCTCTTAGATTAGTAACTTAACAAAATATAATTTTACGAGATAATAAATGAATTTCAAAATGTTAGTAGGAGCTTGTGAAGTAATAGTCGTAAAAATTGTTAGGTAATATTTCATTATGACATTGAAATTTAATATAAAAATGTCCTAATGGAATAATTTAAATAATGTCTTGATATTATTGAAGTGGCATGGACATTTAAAGCAGTTAGTTAATTTTGAGCTTTGCAAATTTTCATTACTCTTTACCATTTTTACCATAATTATTGAGATGATAAATAATGATTTAATGATCTAAGGCTCTATCGATTAATTAATATAACAATCTTAATATGGCATTTGTCTGAGATCAGACTAAAAGCTTCCCTGAGATGGTGAGGGGAGGCTTGCTGCGTTAGGGTCACTTGCTGATGGGTCTGGCAGCGTGTTGTGCCGAATGAGCTTGGCCTTCATCGAACTGAAATTGATCCGTACAGCGTTGGGAGGCCGAATGAGCTCTTTGTCAGTCTCGATGGCGTTACTCTTGAGGAGGGCAATTGTCCCATTTGTTGGCTAGCGAGTGTTTCTCCTTGTTTCGCTCAAGTAACGCATCGTAGAATTTATGATTTTATCGCTGATCTACCTCCACCGAGTGTATGAAGTGTAATTTGAGTGCTTCCATGAAGTGTGCTGAGATTGTAAGTATCAGCTGGTGTAATGAGATCGATCATGCTCATGGGGTAGCATGAGGGGGTGGTGTTTGAATTAAGTATGTTTGATGTATGAATAACTAAACTTGTCGTGATATAAGATGCTTAATGGAACTTGTTAAGTAATCATTTATGTTTTAATTGTTTAGGGGGGGGGGGCAGTAAAGGACTACTCACACACAGGAGTAATTAATGATGAGCCTTCGTGCTCTTGACGGAATTATTGAATGTAATTGTAGTCGATTATTCAAGTATTGTTGTCTGGCCTTGACAATGTGCTTAATGACTTGCGTCGCTTGAGTCGACTCTTATGGACCTGTACGGGGTCGAAGCGTTGGTTCGAGGGAGACCGTAAGTTTGCCCGCTCTGTTGATGTGCGTAATGTGACTAGTTTATTTATTAATGCAGATATGTATCTTGTGAGCTGCAGACAAGGTGTGTTAGTTTCTGCGTAATTAATGTCTCCTTTGATTACTATTCCAATTGACTTCACTACGTAACTCACTACTAAATCTGCCGATTTCCCTTTAATGATGCACACGTATATTATTTACTAGGCTGCAGAAGTTATGGCCACGTGTCGTTTTCACGGTATATACTAAAACACTGAGCGGCAATTACAGTTAAGTGAGTGCGAAGTAGGATCATTACAATGAGCCTCGTGAGTTGTGGTTGTTCAGGGAGAATGGCTGTGCGTTTTCTGTTTTCTGATATTGTTGTAATCGTTAGTCGTTCACCAACCCTTGTGACTCCGTGTGTGTGTCTGTGTAGGCGGTGTCTGTGCGGTGAGTGGATGGAATGCGTGTAATGAGGTCAGGTCTGTTATTTGCATTCTTACGTAATTCTTGGGCCAGGTGTACCTCTTGATTCAACCGTATCCACTGGGTTCTGGCCTGATTCATTCTTGCCTCATACTCATCGTGTGTAAGCTGATTTGTGGAAGGGCGTTTTCCATTTGGCATGCGATGAGCCTAATGCATGTTGCCGTTATTCTCAGTAGTTCGATCAGATTTTGGTAATAGTGCATGTCCCAGTCGTATTCTGAAGTTTGATCGTGGCGATTAACGTGATGCTTATTACCAGCAGGGCTTCCTGGTCGCATTGGTCCTGGTCGATCAGTTGCGTTGGTCACGAGTCTGGAGTTAGTGTCCATGGAGGGCCAGTCCACCATAGAGTAAGCTTTAAGTTGTTGGGTGGTGAGTCCTCTGGATGCGCAGTCGGCTGTACTTGAGTTTCTGGACACATACCTCCATTGAGCTTAGGTTATGAGTTCTTGCATTTTTGTGACTCTATTGCAACCAATTCTTTTCATCGTGATGGGTGGGCATTGATCCAGGTTAGGGTTACTCGTGCGTCCGTCCATGGATGTGGCCTTTATCTTTAGGTTCAGTTTACGGATTGTTCTGGTTTCGGTGGTGCCTTAATAGCAGTCATTGCATCCACGTTGGTGAAGTGCCATTTGCAACAGCGAATCCGCTTTGTTTTGCTTGATTGTTTTGCTGTGCCCACTAATTGGCTTGGATTGTGTGTTGATTACAGACTCACCTTGCTACAGCAGTGGCTAGTAATGTCATTGGTTGCTGGTGCTCGATTGCACTGGTGTGGTATCTGGTGCGTCATGTAGTAATGACTAGTGTGCCTTGTCGCGTACGTAGCATCCTTTCTTGGCTAAGCATGGCTGTGACAGATGATTGTCCAGGCAGTTCTGGCATCGCCCCTTTTCTTTGATTACGTCCAGTCTCTGTGTGGGGCTGAGCTCCTTGTATTTTCTGCATCTCCAGATAGGGTCACGTTCCTTGCAGTGGAATCAACAATTGTGATTTTACGTCGTCTGTCCTGCTAGTTGAACCTGGTGGTTCGTGCGTGGTGGATGATTGGCACAATCATTCGAATCTTTTTTTCGGGTGTATGATGCTGGGCTTGTTTTATTGACGATGGAATTCCTTGTGTACTTGCCATTGTTACATTTTCTAGTGCTTCCAGTTTTGACATTACGAATTGATCGAATTTCTCAAATAGTGGACACGAATTGTCTTCTAGTGATTGTTCCCAGTCTGTTATCAATTGTTCGTCTTATTGTAATAATGCCACGTGGAGTAGTAGTGCGTCCCATGCGTTTGCGACATTATGTTGCTTTAGTGATCTTCGTAGCCCACGTATTTTTCTCATTAGGGTCGACGTTTCCTCCTACGACTCCTTTCACTCTTGTTGTTGATCTTGGGAATAGGGATGTCTGGGAGATACGTCACTCCACGAGCTTCTGCTGGCAGTATCCCGTCATCAGCAATTGAAGTCATTGGTGTGCTGGTGGTTGTCGACCCCAATTCTTGAGACATGATTAGTGCCGTGGCCTTGGTATGGCAGACGGAATCTTCTATCATGGCGTTCCTTGTGAAGTACTCGTGTGATGTGCCTGACAATGGCCAGCTATTTACTATGGATTTGTGATCCATCATGAAGTTGTTGTGTGTCTCATCGATTTTGTTTTTCACTGCTAATACCTCGGGCAGGCTTATAGTTGCTCTGTCTGCATTAAGGCTGTCAGTCAGTCTGCGCATCGTCTCGCAATGCGGGCCCATTGTGATTGGGCAGTCATGATTTGTTCACCAGTTAATTTTTCCTTGTTCGCGCTGCGCGTGGTGACACTTACTGACTCCTTAATTTCCTTTTTGTCCTGAATATACATGTTGATATGATAGAGCAGTAAGGTTTAAATACGGTGGTGAAGAGTCTCTCTCGTAGTCAATGAACTGCGTACTGCACTATTATCCTTATGTTTGGTAATGTCGGATGTATGCACCGATTTCCACTTATCCGGCTCGAAGGGCCAAAATGTCTGAGATCAGACTAAAAGCATCCCTGAGATGGTGTGTGGGAGGCTTGCTGGCAAGTGGAATGGACAATGCAATAATTCAACACTGCCTTTGTATGAGTTGGTTTTCCCTTTATTAAATGTAATGGTATAATAAATAATCAGTGGTCTATTGAGATGGGATTGAATGAATGATAGAATGAATAGGTGAGATTTTCTTCAGGTAATATGAGTGATGATAATCTTGTAAGTGTATTCTTGATGGGGCGCGTGATTCTCCTATTCGTGGTTGGGACTCGTAGTGGTAGTGGGAGATGCGCTGATAAAGTGTAATGATGCCGTGAAGAGTGTCACGGTGTGAACGGGGAGTGTTGACGCCACCGATTGCCGCTACCAATAAGCTGGAGAGGCCTGGATGGTGGCATTGGTGTGTGACGTCACTGATAAAGGGCAATGATGATGCCGTCGTCTAGGTATTGCTGCTTATTTAACTCACAGAGCCGTGCGTTAGTGATTCGTAAGAAGGTGTGTAATAGCGCAGCTTACGTGTGGAGTCGATCTAGGTGCATTGATGGTACGTAAGGACGTGTGTAATAGCCTGACTTACGTGTAGTGAGGTCGATTCGTGTGATGGTACTGGGGGACTATCTCTGTAGGTGGGGGGCGGTCTGTGTGAATTGAAGGTGATCTCTGTGCAAGAGGCGTTGACTTGTAGAACGGTAATGTGTGAATTGAAGGTGATCACTGTGTAAATGGTGTTGACTTGTAGGACGGCGATTCCATCTTGATGACTGCTTGATTGAACTAGTAAGAGGACGAGAGCGTCAAGCGCGTCTCCTTAAATATTATGGTACAGGCTTGCGATTTCAGTGAATTCTAGATTGCTCTTGTCATGCCGATAGTTGAAGTGACGTCACTAGAATCTAGCCTTGGAGAGTTCGTCGGCCCTTGTTAGTCGGAATTGTAATGTAAAGTTGACTATTTGAGTATTGAAATTTTCCGATTTCGTAGAATCCTGTTTACGACTGGGCGCGCAATATTTTGACCTAAGTAGGTGTCATTACCTCTCCCACTTTGTTTACCGCGTAAAATGCTGCAATCCGTAACAACATTGTTAAAATTGCCTGGCTCATTAGTTCTAAGGCAATAAAATATATAAGAATTTATAAATATTTGTATGTGTAACCAACTGATTTACATCGTTAGAACTTACAAGTACCAATAATTAGATCAAACAATCGTGTTTTAATTAAGATAGAAACGAATTTTCCTTTGCTTTAAATAAAAATCAAATACGTCTATTACAGTTTATTGCGAAGACGAGCAAAGATTCATGCCTTTATCAATCCTTATTCACCACGGTAAAGTCGGAAACTGATGAGACATTTCAAGGAAAATCTAAGGTCATCACTCTGGACTTGACGGTTAACCACGTGACCCTTAGTTTTCTATTGTTTTACCCTCTGTATAAGTTTATTTTAGTGTTTATCATACGACTTTTAAGAATCCATATAAGAGTACATTAATTAATTAATTTTTTTTATTTTCTTAAGTCTACATTCATAATTCATTAGAATATATTTTATTTATTGTTGCCGCTAACTTATTATACTATTAATTACTGATACATTTCAATATAATTAATTATTATTACTACTTTTTTTTACAAAATATAAATTTTTAGATAACTAAACATTGTATTAATAATTATTTTTCATATTTCTAACTTATAGACTAGCGATCTAAATCTACTAAGTTATTATTCGTTTAAATTTTCTATGATTATAATATACCCTGGATAATACACTTAAAAGTTCGAAGAAAAGTAAATAGAGAAAATTTCACACAGTGACACATGTAAGTATATTTTGTTTGATAGTGGCTTTGTTCCTTATTGCTAAGTTTGCTTAAAATCTTTATATCTAAAAGTATTAATTAATCATTTATATAATATTCATTTGTTTTAATGAATAAGTAAAATACGGCTTGCACAAAGAGGATTAGTAAAGTAATATTATCTTCTAAGTAAGGGAAAGCAATTGAAATGTTAAAAGTGGCTAGTACAGAATCACTATTTTAATGTATTTTTTTTTTTTTTTTTTTTTTTTTTAATCTACAATACGTTCCTTCTTATTCAGATATTTGTTGTCACAATGTTCAATATATCAACTGCTTAGTAATCGTTGAATTGACGGGTACAAGCGGTTTGGTCGTCCAAATTCTAACTTTATGTTGAACTCCCGTTTTATGAGACATTTTATTTCAGTTCGGCATTAATGTGAAATATTGGTGAAGCGTAATAAAGAGAATTTATAGCTATTTCTGGATTCCATTTACCACCGCTTTGTTTTTCTTTTCTCCTGTCGTATTTATTCTTTGTTCTTTGTTTTTTACCTTAACATTTATCTATCTACGATTATCTCTCTCTTATTATTGACTGCCTATAAAATAATGCAACATAATCATTATACTTATACTATAAGGTGGCGGAGAATAAAAACTGAGAATAAAAATTGAGAAAAGAAAGCTTCTTTATAACTAAACTAAGCGAACATTACGATATACTTCTATTCTACTTATGATAAGATCCAAAAATTTGTACAAAATTTTCATTTCTATTTTCGTACTGTAACATAAATTATGTGGATTAATAGTGTAATAATTTTTTTTTAACGTTACATTAACTTTCCTTTAAAACTCCGATAAATTAATTACGATAAAAATTACAGTAAATTCAATTAGTGCATTTGAAGTAAGATGTGCACAATTTTTTAATACTTTCTGGACAAAAACATTTCCAAAATTTCTTATTTTACCCAAGTATGGGTAGGAATTATTTAGGAAGTTCTATTTCAAAATAATAATACACGTTATGGTATCTTTTACACATTGAATAGTTTTTGAAATAAAGCTTATTTCATATTATTTCACTGTATGACAATGCTGCTCATTCGACTGTTTTTAAATAAAATTGTAACTTTAATAATCAACTTTCTAAGGAATTTTATAAATTCAACATTTTGCTTTACAATTTTATAGTAATAGCATAAATTACACACTAATATCTAATATAATATAGTATGTAGTACAATTTAATTATATTAAAACAATACTTTTCATATAACTTGTAAAATAATTAGACCCTTAATTAACATTAGGTGACTTTTTCATTATATTTATATTTGCACTATACTTTTCTATTATTTTTTGTTTTATCAATTACATGATGATAATATAAATTTTTGGTATCATATTTTATTTATATCATATTTATGGTATCTATTTTTTTAACAAAATAAGCCATTAATTTTTTAAAATATATATATTATTTCTTTCATTTCTATTGAATTCACCATTATTTTTATTTGATGGATGTTGAATAATGGAATCGTAGATGATTGATAGATATGCAGGTACATTCTTGTTTCAAAATTACATTAATAAATTTTCGTCTGAATTCTATAGGACTAAGTTAATAATTTATTTAGTAGTTATACTTTTATCATGGCTAATAATTGCATATAAAACCAGTTTGAAGTTGAACAATAATTGTAAGACTTCTTTGCGTTACGTTTCATCGGAAAGTATTTATACAAAATGCAATTTTTATTTTATGTATGCAGAAATGACTAGAGCGAACAATTCGCGAATGTAAGGAAGGAAAAGCAAAGGGACTGTGAAAGATTTTTATTTAACTTAAGGGAAGCATGGAAAGCAGTGAGCTTCCAAATAAATAGGTACAATAATAATTCGTACGATTGTCCGAGAAAATCCGGATCACCGAGAGCACAAAGAGTGACTCCCGGAGTTTTTCAGCATTTCTGCAATTACCCATTCAACCTTTGCCTCTACCTCCGCTCTCGATCATTCTTTCCTTGTATCGGTCTCTCTCCCTCCCCCGTATCGCATTTACTCGCTTATTCCCTTTCGCTCTCTCTCTCTCTCTCTCTCTCTCTCTCTCTATTGCCCGGTATCTCTCAATTCCTCTACAACTTTTACAAACGATACATTAATACAGAACCACGAGTTCCACGGCGTCGCATAGAGCTGTTTTCTTAAAAGCTCCGTCGACAATAAAAGTAAATTTATGGCGAACGATTACGTTCATAAATAACCAGAAAATATCGCAATTCCCGCCGTTGCCGCCGTGGCCGCGACATAAAGTCGCAATCGTTATTCCAGTTTATTCCGCATTACTCACCCCTTAAACAGCACGCATTTTGCCTCCCATTCTCCCTCCTTACCCTTACTATCACTCTTCGTCTCTCTCTCTCTCTCTCGCTCTCTCTCTCTCTCTCTCTCTCTCTCTCTCTCTTCCCTTGATAAATTTACGAAACATTAATAATAATTATAATTCGTAGCAGCAACCGTGCTCCAGCTACAGCTTTGCCCTTAATAATTTATTCTCTTTTCGCTCCTACTCTCGCGCGTATATACATATCTATACACCTTTATGATAACCCTATAAACTCCGTCAAGAAAGAGGAAGGGAGGGTAGAAGCGAGAGAAACAGAAGAGAAGCTGCGCGAAGTTAAGATGGCGTTATAGAGGCCATTATTACTCCGTAGTTGTTCCATATAAGTGAGAACGGAGTTGAGAAAGACGAGAGAAACTAGTTTTCTCCTTCTTGCTCTCTTGTATACGAGACACGCAAGCTTAGGTCCGCGATCTTTCTCCACTCGCCGTTCCTCTCCTTGCTCCTTCTTATTTACTTCTACTTTACCCTCTTGCTTAGTGTACTAACATCTCAAGGAACGCTACCATAGCAATACTACTCATCGTCGTTTAACGCGGACATAGTCCGAGCTGATCCGCGGCGTTAAGCGGAAGCGAATTCCCGGGAAGGGTAATTGAGCTTGTCGTGCTGTATCGGCGGATGCGTGGAAATTTGAAAATTGCCGAGTCGTGAGAAAGAGCTGAGTTTCTTTCGAATCGGAAACTGTTGGAGAAATTTTTTAAATAAAGCAACTACCTTCTTATAAGTACATTTAAAGAACAAATCGACCATTTCACTTTTTATTAGCTCACATTCTCGATAGATATTGAACGCAGAAGAGTTACAATACATTTCTCAATAAATTTTAAGTTAAAACACAGAAAAGCTCTTACTATTTACCTTCAAATATTATTCAAATATAATGTGCTAAACAAATTCAAATATAATTTAGACTCTATTAAATGAATAATAAATTATTTTACACTTATTGCGATGTAATATGTATTGTCGCGTATGTGAATATATTAGTGAATATTAATTTTATAGTCGAAGTCTAAATGATTTATGTATAAATTGAATATCGACATTACATATTTTTATATAACTAGCGGGTATATTGTATAACGTATTTTATTAAATATATAATTAATATCTTTCGGTTATACTTATAAAATATTATTTAACTAAAAACAGAATAATAATAATTAATAATAATAATAATAATAATAATAATAATAATAATAATAATAATAATAATAATAATAATAATAATAATAATAATAATAGTATAAAATTTACTAAACAAATTAGAAAAATTAATGGAATAATTAATAAAAATGAAGTATGCTAAGTGAGGTATTCTGAATTAATATATTGTAATTGATATTTTCAAAGACATTAACTATAGATATAAAAAAAAAAACAAAAACGCATTATTTCAAAAAATTCTGTGGCTTTTAAACAGTAGTCAGTATCTTTTACAATACTTTTGGCTCAAATGAAAGATTGAGAGAGAAATACAGGCATAGATACAATGTGCATGTGCATTCGTTTACACGCACATACTCACGAGGACAAAGCACGTACATGTAGACGCGTAGAGAGATCATATAATAAATGTATATATATGCGTGCGCATGTGCCTCTGTGCGTGTGTTTGTCTGTCTGTCTGTCTGTCTGTCTACCTCTGTGTGTGTGTGTGTGTGTGTGTGTGTGTGTGTGTGTGTATGTAGAAATGGCATTTGAGTTTGCCCTTATTTTCTTCCCCCCTTTCTCTCGGCCCTCGTCTCTTTTTTCCACTCCTTTGCTTTCGTTCGGTCTCTCTCATTCTCTCACTCTCTCTCTCTCTCTCTCTCTCTCTCTCTCTCTCTCTCTCTCTCTCTCTCTGTTTTCGTTGTCTAAGCGGCAACTGTTTTCTCTCTCTTATTTGGTGTGCATCCGAGAACCGATCCGTTGTTGAACGACACGTTATCGCGAAAATGCGAGGATAGGCGTGTTTTTCTCTTTTTATTCGATCGTATATAGAAGAAAGGAGGGTTCACTGCCCGTTCACTTTCTGTGTCTTCGCACGAAGGAAAAAATTCCTCGTTCAGAGTCGTATAGTCTGGAATAAATAGAAATTTAAGCGATAAGTATAGGAGAAAAAAGTCTGAATACCGAGTGCGCTTCTGCTTCTCTCTTTTCTCAACCTCGATTGTCGCTCGTTTTGCTTCCGTTTTCATGTTATTCGTATTCTCTATCTTTTTTACTATTCTTTTGTTGCCTTTATTTCTTTTAATTCAATTTCAAGGCATGAAGGTAGACAGAAAAAGGGATAGAAGGAATTTTTCTTTAATTGGTTGTCTTCCCAAATGAAACTCTCCACATACATTTGTACTAGACAAATCTCATAATACGATTATTGATATCACGGGCTTTTTAATTTATTTCCATTGGATAAAATATTGTCTTATATAAAGGAAATATTAATTAACTATCATTAAGCATCTATTTTATTAAACTAATTTCAACGTAAAATTTTTTCGTATTTTACGTTTTTTAATAGAAGTAAATATAATAATATTTTATCAATCAGTTTAAAATATTATTTTTATAGAGGATCATTCAAAATAAACATTCGGATAAAATACTATTATTATTATAAATTTGATAACTAAATATCGTTCGTAATATTGTGTTAGTGAAAAATTCATTGCGATATTAATAATTAACTAGTGCTTGAATTATATTATCAATCAACAAAATACTAATAATCCATTTTTAAAATGTCTTCTTTTATTTAAAACAAACAAAACAAATGATATTAATTAATAATTTAAAAAGAAATTGTTATATTGAAGATAATATTTCATAGAAGCAAATTAACAATGATAAAAATATTATTATCATTATCAGTTAAATTTCTTGCAATTGTAAAATTCATGGTGTAATATTCTTATTTACTATATAAACCGATAACTATAAGTGGGCCCTGGCTTTCTATATAGTTTATTAGTTTTATTTAATTTTATGTATCAATATATTATACTATTGAGTGATTAATGAAAGTGGACAGGGAAAAAAAAAGAAAGATTATCGCTAGTTGCGTGAGAATTGCTATTTATAAAAAAACTGACTATGTAGAATTTCGTGGAAGGGATAGTAGTGTTGGAGTGGAAACTTTCATATTCTCTTATATAAACATGCCGTGGGATAAAAATTTGATTTCATCAAACTATAACGCTTGGAGAAAAGTTCAGATGCCACTAACAGATCAATTTGACACAATCATCTGGGAAACAATTGTATAGAACAGCTTGTAGCTTCGCGCTTCGACGAGCTTTCATCAGTGATTAGCAGCGATATAGTCATTCCAATCGAGTGACTTCGAACTATCTATCGCAATTATGGGCGCCGACGCCCATTGAACTCTCGATCTCCACGCACACAATGAAACTTAAACAAAGTACTGCCCACCACGTGCTCAAACAGCAACTGTAAGCTGTGTTGTAAATGAGCTCGTATACTTGTGTCGAAATCCTTTTGTATGACAAAAATGATGTGTTAAAATTTCTGCATTGACTATGGTAATTTTGATGTAAACAATTTTCTGCTAATTGAAATCCTTGAGCCCACCGTTAAAAATATTAACGGATTACATTTATGTTAGAAAAATAATTCAATGATTCATTCGACATTCATTAGTGAAATTATAATTTATTTAACCAAGTTACGAATGTCGATGAAGGATAGTTTCTTGAAATTCTTTGCACACTTGTCTTCGGGAGATTTTTTATTAAGTTAATATCAAAACAATATTACATTAATTATTTGAATTCATCAATTAATATTTTAAGAATTATGTATATAACGTTCTATTATAAATTGTATTGTATTATAAATATACATTCTGTACGATTTTATAATGAATAAATTACTCGTTGTTAATTGTCTTTTTTTTTAATGCATATGATACCTTTCAATCACAATATCCAGGACACATGTACTTAATTTATTGTAGAATAATAAATGTTTTTACGTGAACGTAAGTAATTTAAACTCATTGATGTTAATTGGATTTGAGTTAATGGAAACATGAAGTTTCAGTTAAAATTGTTTTCATAAAAAATTTATTCCACGTCGACCGAATATTTCGATACGTACATCTTCAATGATAACGATTATCTTGGGGAGTTGCGCTACCTAAACAATTCGACAAATATTCATTTAATATTGCCTCTTGTAAGATTACACTGCATTTTACAACTGTGGAAACATAAAAGCAAAAGAAAGTGGAAAATTATTTATCCTACTATCGTTAATTCGATATTTTGGCGACTCGGATAAACCCTATTCTTCGCAAATCCATCCGGACGTCCGACAAACCAATTGGAAATATCGATCCGACCAAGTCGTTCAAAAGTATCGACTCGTCGGCTCAATAGAAAAAGCAGGCTCGATCCTTCGAGTGCATAAGAATTCAAGATGACGAGCTGAAAGTCGAGATGGGACCAAAGGCGTATTTATAGGATAAAGACATAAATTAACGAGCTCGCGGTCCATTATCGAATGAGTATTACGTCGATCTCTGCCCCAGGTTGTGAGTCCCGATTTATCGGTCAAGTCGGCAGCGTGCGACTGACAAACACTGGTCACGGTCCAGAATAGACAACAGAGTAGCCGACTTCTCTGAATGCAAAACCCGAGGTCCTGCCTCCCATCTTTGTGTACATACGCGTACGTAGCTGAGCTGGGCTGGGCTGGGCTGGGCTAGAGGAAGGGATGGAGGGAGGGTGGGAGAGAGGGAGGGGGGGATGAGGATGCAGAGTACAGGAAATACATAAAATATGCATACACACATCGGATTTCCGTACGGGCCGCGCCTCGAGAAATTCTCTTCCGTGCCAGCACGGCCCTAGGTGCAATGCTGAATATTTTATTCCTCAGAATCCATTTTGCCTTGTGCTCCTGTAAAATCCACGAGTTAACGTTCTTCTTGCGCATCCCTCGCTCGCCCCTCGCCCGTCCCTTCCGTTGCTTCGCGAGTGCCTCCGTTCGATTCCACTATAGCATGCACTGATTTTCGGAGAGGAAAGAAAACATGTTATCTCTCTTAGCTTTGCATACGTGTGGCCGTACTTGTTTGCCTGTATACCAGAGCAATGCCGCAGCACTCGACCTTTCCCTATTTGGTTTTTGGATATTAGCTCGCAATAGTTATGTGTTCCTCTCGTATTGTTTCCATTTGATAAATAATAAAATCTATGTTTCGTATTATTTCATTCTTTGTTATAATGATAGAATAGATAAGTGTCGGTATGCATAAAGACAAGCGCACGCGTGTACCCATTTTACTTTTATTGAGTTATTAATCATTTATATTAATCACAATCATGTTCCATATCTCTGCTTCGTTGGATCTGAGCTAATTACGAAGAATTCGATCGTGTAATCGCAGAATATTATTTAATAGAAAACATTATCTAACAATAAGTAATTCAATAATATTATCGAGATTCAACGTAGCTTATAAAATGAATGCGACGAATCGTAAATAAAGTCTTAGATGCGTACTGTAATAATTTATTTAAAGCAGCATACGCATAATTTTAAGTGCATGTGGTAAGGAATATAATTATTGCGAAAATCTGCGGTTTTTAATATTGAAATATTTTACACGGTGATTTTTTGCACCAATTATTTTCTTATAATATTAAATAGCAGTTACATATCTAATAAAAAGCATGATAATTTAAAATATTTTTAATAAATCCGAGAGACAATCGTGTCTATAAAATTTTGAATGTTCCTTTATAAAAACAAAATGCCCTGTTTCTATTGACAAAATTTCAAAGCGTATATATTTACAATATTCTCAACTGCAATAATCTTGAAAAACTTTGCATCTTCGTATAAATATGAATACAGAAGTAAAAATACAGAAAGTGAAAATTTAAAATTGATAAGGAATATTTATTTGCACGTATGAAATAATAAGTTTGTAAATACATTCCCATGATAGATTAAAAGCTATTTAATAAATTTAATAATTTTTAAAATACGCTGGAACATGAGCGATACTTTTTTGATAGCCGATATGCAATTCCTTTTCTATGCGTCTGTATGGTAATTAAATGTTCTAGATAGAATTAAAAATCACAATCTCATTGCAAATATTATAAATAGCTTGTAAACGGCTTTATCGTAATTACAAAATTCTAAAAGTTTTCATATTGTTATAATAATTCTTATAAAAAATCTTGCTCTCATTATTCATCTTTCAGAAACACTATACTTTAAAATTAGTTTTATCTCGCATAAATTTAGATCTATTAACATAACATACTTAAATGCCCGCAAGTAATAGATATATTTGAATCTTTCAATTTAAGAATTTATTTGCCAATATGATTTTCCAACTTATTAAATAATATATACATAATTTTATATAATTAAATAAAAATTCATTTTATTTATTATTAGTATACATTATAATATAAATACGCTTTTAATATTTATCAACCTTATTTACTACACAAGATGTCCTGGTGTTTTTCTTTCCTTATATTTATTTAATATTTATATATTCAGATATTTATTCAATATCTTAGTATTATTCTCTTTTAAAGAATGATTTGTGTATTTATAACTATTAAAAGTATACATAAAATATCAATAGAAATTAGGTTAAAAGCGGTTTATATGATTTCTGTATTCGTTCAAATAACTTTGCCTTATTATCTTTTCTTTTACATAAATCCACTGCCATTTTAAATGTGGAATTTGTGTTATTTTATTATCAATACTTATGAAATAGTTCCTATTGTTTATACTTGTAATTTTAACATATTTACGCACGCATACTCAAACGCTCAAACGCGCGCGCGCCCACACATGCATGAATACACGCACACCCACACACATATATGCATAATACATAAAATTTAGGTTAATTTATATAAGCGAATCAATTACAAATTGCACAAAATGAAAGTAAAAAAATCATTAGTTAAGATACGTCGTCAAATTAATCTATTTTAAAATTATTTTTATAGATACTGGTTGATCACGATTGATATATATTGAATCAAAACCCGTGGGCATTCTTTAATTTAATACATTTGTAATATATCTAATTATAATTGCAATCAATTACATATTATAATAATGAAATATATCACAGAATTATAAAATTCTGTTGCTCGTGATATGTATCTTTGATGAAATAACTTGGGAGGTTGAGGAATTTATAAAAGGTTCCGTGCAAAAGACGTATTGATTATCAAAAATTCTCAGCGTAGTAAAGCCTGCGTGGATAATCATGAAATTTTCTCTAGACATCAAACCACTCACCGGCTGCTCAGACCTTCTGCTTACGTCAGTCAAATAGCTGATATCGAACTTGTCATAAAGCCGATGACATGAAGGTCACCATCTACACGGCTAGGTAAAGTTGATCCAGAATTATTGGCTATGCTAGGAGGGTTGATTTTGCATATCCTGCAAAAGGATAATTTCCTCGTAAGGGAGGAACAATGGATATAAAAATGCTTTTTCGTTGATATCCACGTTTTTATCAAAGGTACTCTCATTTCATGATCCTATTCCCTTTGATATTATTCGCATCCAATTTTCTTTGCCTTATTGTTCTAAAAGAGTTTCAGAATTATAGCAGAGCACATAAATTATGTCCAGGGGCGAAAAGTAGCAAGAGGATGAATAAACATTCCTATTGATGTAAGATTAATGCATTAAAGAATTCCGATTACATTTTCATTATTTAACAGAATGATAACTTTCATGCAGCAATTTTTATTTCAATTATTTTAATTATGTGAGATAAATATTTTATCATTTTTACTTAATTTTCACTTGATTATATCGACTGATTAACAACTTTACTTATTTTCCTTCAATATACAAACTATATTATATTAAATCTACATTGAAATAAGAAACAAAAATTTGATTTTGGCTAAAAATGAATGACAAAAGAAAACTGTGATTTATTATATATTATTATCATTTCAATAAAGAATAATTAAAAGATTTATTACTTTACTTTAAGCTTGAAGTTTTGAAAACTCTTACGATCTATCCGATCTAGCCTGATTGTTTTTTGTTTTTGTGATTTTTTTTTTTAATTTTTTTTTTTTCTTATTACACTTTTATGAATTTTAAGGGAAAATATTTACAAACTTTTAATTATTGATTCAACAGTGAAACATAAAGTAATGAAATTTTAGGGTGAAAAATAGTCAATTGTTTAAATGTCAAATGTTCTTTATTAACATCTTAACAAAGAGTCACTCAAAAGCAATAAAGCATCCGAAAACAATGTAAACTAGTCCGAATTAGGAGAAAACAGTAGGAAACGGTTGAAAGCAGTTGAGAGAACTAGTCAGCAACGTTCCACGAAGATAGGAACGGGTTTACAAAATAAATAAGAACATTTAAATAATAATATTATTTGGTTTTATCCTTATAAAATAATTACACTGTGCATTACTGTATTTATCAACTTAATATAATGTTTAATGCCTATAAAAATATAAAAAAATGAATCTTTCACAATGTTAAAAGTCCTTATTCTTTAAATTCTTAATATATTTATTAACTCCATAATGAATATCATGGTGAACACTATGAATTTAATTCTAAATTAATTATAAACATTTTATATTATTTCATTAAAAGGAGCTCAACATTATATATCTTCATTAGATTTATTTTTAATTTTAATTTTGCTTACAATCATTTCTACCATAATCTATCAATTCATCGAAAGTTCTATCTTTGTTCGATTTAATACCTTTAGTAGTACAATAATAATACATTGAATGTGCAAAATATTTCTAAAAGTCTTCTTGATATTGGCTGATTAATATACGCATATTAATATCATTACGAAATATGTATTTAAATGCGCGATAAATAAAAAAAAATCACAATTAGAATATGATACATAAATTAAAATGAAATTAGTATTGTTGAATAAATTTCGCGATAATTTTTTACAATTTTGTTGTTCTCGAATTGGGAAACAGAAAGCAGAAATATACTGCAATGAATACTTGAAAAAAATATTTACAACGACGACCTTTCAAACATTTCATGCAATATGTAGTTTTTTTTTTTAAATTTGTTTTAAATTATATACTCTCTATAAATATTCATTTATTTAAATGATTCCATCAATATGGAAATGTGAATTTATGGACAAAATATGTAAGATTAATATAATTTTAGTTTTATTTTAGAATTTACATCAAATGACGATATTGATTTCTTAAAATACGGCAGAAACTCATGAAATCAAATGTACATTTCATTTTACTAAAGCTTCTGCTTTGGTCATGCAGTGCTGTAAATTTTGGGTGATTATTTTTACTATTTAATTTAATTATATTAATTTTATTATAAGATAAATGTAGCTTCGTTGAAATACCTTGTACCCCTATATTGAAAGAAAAAATTAAAATCTAATTCACCATAAAATATTAAGCAAACCATTTCTTTAACAAGTTATTCACTTAATGTCGAATTTCAGCAAAATACAAATTATTTGAATATAATCTTCCATTAGTATTTAATGAATATTTGAGTTTTTTAATTTTAATATTTTCAAATATTTCAAAACGAAATTTTTGATAATTAACTGAAATTGTAAATGTACGTAAAAATAACGAACTAGACACTTAATGAATTTTTTTTATAAATTAAATAGCACTGTCAATAGTAGTATAGCTAATATATTAATTATTTATGTACCTATTCCATGGTAAGAGTGAGTGAAAGGTCACAATAAATTTGTAATTTAGTACGGAATTCTCTATGTCAAAAGAAAGGTCTTTTTCTCTATTTATCTATTTTCTCTTTTTCTATTTTTTTAGTTTTCAATCACGTTCTCTACCATTTAAATTTATATATATATATATATATATGTTTGTGAGTGCGCGCATATATGTGTATGGATATATATCTATTTATAGGAGTGTGTACATATGTGTTTGTGTGTTAATTTCTCTAATATAGTATTTTTCAAATATAAAATTCTTTTAATTTAATCTGAATAATAATATATTATAAATTTATGAAATATTTTAATTTTGCATAAAATTAAACTATATATATATATGATGGATAACAATTATTTTTTATAATATTATAGGAGTAAATCCTGTAAACCATATATTGTAATTTATTATATCATTTACAAAATTACAAATTACTTTTATTAATAAGGAATGAATTATAATTATATCATAATAAACCATACTATACCAATGTTTATTCGTATTTTACTCTTCACTATATTAGATTTATTTCAATTAAATAATCAAAATCTAATGATGTAAAATCAAAACTAAGAATGTTAATGTTCTTTGATGCAAGAAAATATATGATATTTATTGATGTTAATGCAAGTTCAACTGATTAATATGCAATTATGTTGTAAATTATTAAATAAAGAGTTACACATTCTAATTGACTTAACGTAAACTCATGAAAAATAAAGTTTTAAATTGTTTTCAAGCAGATCTATTACATTAAGATGTTAATGAACATATAAGAATCCGATTACATCATATAAATGGACATACAACCACACGCATATATACAAACATGCTATATTCTATAAAAAAGATTTAAGAATAGTATTAAACGTTTCATTAATAATAATAATCATTAATTTATAAGATCTACTAATGTTAATAACGATATCAGTATATAAAAATTGGAACTCTTTATGCTGTATTTCTTTTATTCAAATTTTTATATGAATGTTATAGCCGAAGTTCAAGTTATAATTTAATATATTTGTTAATTATTAATATTCTATATATTCATTTCTATATATTCAACGGTGGTAATGGAAATAATTTGTTAAATTGCAATTACATTAAACAATAAAAATACCTTTCCATGATAAAGAAATCTCTAAAAAAAATGTAACTATAAAACTCAAAAAAAAGAAACATTTATTAATAAAATTTTACTATAGAATAAAAATAGTAAAACAAAGAAATAAAATTATCAGTATGAAACATGTATTTTGTGTGTAGTAAAATATTGCAAATACGAAAAGAAAACGGTGGAGTGAATCCTATGAATCCCAATTCCATAGACTTTGATTTAGAACAAATTCTTTGTATATATACGAAATATTTGGATATTAAAGAAAATAATAAAATATTCCTCAATATTTACTTTTAAAATAATTTTTATAAAATTAAACTAGATGCAGAAATATTTGAGGATCACTACAATGTTTTGCTTAGATTCTAAAAATATGCCTAAAGCTTTATAAATATATATTTTTACACGATTAAAAATGGAGATTAAAATTAGATCTTTATGAACAAATATTTTCTCAATTACTCAATACGTAGTGTGATTAATTATATTTGTAGGATTTATTTATACCTTACTTAATTTATGTACTATTTACTTAATTGTAATACAGTTATTTGTTTATTTAATTATTTAGAACGTATATTTGAAAGAATAACATATTGTAAATATCATTTGTTTACATCACATACAAGTGATTTTTAATATACATATTACCAATGTTTTCACTATTTATATCTATATATATATATAATTATGATGATGCTGTACTTTTATTTTTTAACTAAAATTGTAATCTGCAAAGTGAAAGTTATAGTATAATTAAATAGATTCTTAATTATTTCATTTGATGCTACATATTTAGTTAATTAAAAAAATACTTGTATATTATAAAATTCATTCCAATTTTATTTTAAAAATGATGAGCTTTTTGTAATAAAAAAATTAAATAGAATAAAACCTATTTGTTTGAAGAATAGGAGATTTTTTAAATTAGTGGGAAAAAAATTGGCTTTGCTTGTAAATTTTGTAAATTATTATCCATATTGTCGCTGAAATATTTAAAGCTTTACAATTTATTTTTGATGAGATTTTGAAGTATTTTTGATATTTAAAAAAGTTTGTCATAATTAATTATTTAATGAATATTAATAATTAATTAAATAATGACAAAATCTTTTAGAAAATATCTTTTGTTATTCTATACAAATTATTGATAAAAATATTTAACATAAGTTCCAATCGCTTTGATTATAATTTTATAAATATGGCAAAATAATTTGAAAAATTATGAAATAATGTAATGTATATAAACACAGCCTAATTAAAATTTTTTTATATTTTAAAAAATTGTATAAATTCAAAAATTTAGTAATCCCAAATAACATTATATTAATCAATCGGATAAAATACTTTTCATCATACTATTGAATAATAATTTATTTACATGTAAATTTTTATGACAATGCATTTTATGATAATGAATTGTATAAAATCTTTGCTTGAAACAATTTTAAATATTACGACTAAAATATCCGTGAACCACTGCTTTATATATATGTATATAATATTTCAGTTTAATAGAAAAAGAGATTAATTTATTATTAAGATGTCAGTAATCTTGTTTTACTAACTTAAATGGAAATTTCATGTACGACTTGTGACGTTAAGTCGACTCATTAAAAAATAATAATATATATATTTAATATAAACATAATTCTTCCATTTCATCATTAATTTCATCTTACGTTAACTATTTAATTCTACTTGAATAATGCCTAAACTCATACATTCGTAATCTTAAGAAACCGAGGGTGCAGCTTCAAATTTTAAGTATTTCATTATCATGGAAACCCATAGGACCGATTGTCGCACCATTTATTGGCACAGAAAAAAAAAACAGAAGATAGACAATAGGGGAGAAAATAAAGGGTTAATACGGTATAAAAAGTAAGCACATTTGAAAATTTATCCAAGCACTGCCCCCAAAATGAGATTAGATTCTTATCTAAGCACTAGGGGATATGGGATCGTTCATTCAGGAAACTGACTATTACATTGCAAGGATATCGTGTTGCGCGATTAAACGTCTCATGAAGCTTTTGATTTTTTTTTATTGCCAGCCCTACGCGACTGCGCGCTATATATTGCGAAAAGCGAAACATTCGAATAAAATTAGTTTGTCTAGATAACACCTCTTAGCTTTCGAATAACGAAAAAATAAATTTAATTAATTAATTAATCCAATTAATTAAATGAATTCTTTTTTTTCTCGATACGAGAGTAAAAAAACATTGGCCAATTGTTTTTCAAATAAAGTCACTCAGTTTAAGGAATTTAACTCTTTAGGGAGGAAACAAGTTATTTCATAAAAATTACAGATAGAATTACAAATTATTAAACTTATTTAAATTATTGTTTAATAGTTCAGTTTTGGGAGATAATTGATAAATACACTATTATAAATTATTTGATATTTTATTTGTATATTGAGACATTTTTGAGTTGTTTATGATATAAAATTGATTGTATTGTAATTTTATTACTAATTCACCTCATATATCTAAATAGTATATTTATGTATGAAATTTCTTTTCTTTTTTTTTCGGAATTAAAGAATGCATAATTTCGTTAGGTTTTAATATAATTTATTCTATAAACTACATTCATAGTAAAAAATATTAACAAAATTTAACTTTTGTTAAGGCTCGGTAGCTATTGCATTACCTTAATTTTCATTTGTAGTTTCGAAAGTTGAAGTCAAACTTTCGTAAAAGTAAACTTTTACCCAAGACGCAACGATACTCGTAGCTCTTTATTACTTCTTACGAATAAAATTTTTGTATATTCTCATAAAGAAATGTTTTCTCTGGCAATATGGAATAGTTTTTTTTGTTTTGTTTAAATTGAACTATAAACAAGAAGTTCGTTTGCTTACTAACTCAGTCGTAATAATACTTGATTAACGAAATGAGCATTTCCTTCAAAGTTATCTTAAAAATAATCTGACATTAATTTGCTAATTTATTAATAAAAATTGTGATTATTGAGGCTATATTATTGATAAACTACAAGCTAAAATAGGATTATTGAAAAAAAAAAATAAACATTAGAATTTCAAATGATGCATAATCAAGACAAAATGAAAATGTATAAAAATATCAAGTAAAAAGCAAACGGGCCAAACACTTTTATCAAAAATTAAGTGACGGCTCTAAATGGCTATTTTAACGGTGCAAATTTTTTACAGTCCCGTTCTTACCCAACAATCCTATGTCACGATGATAAGAAGAAACGAGAAAATCAACGCAAACGAAAATAAACGTAAAACCAAGGAATCCAAAAAAAAAAAAAAAAAAAAAAAAAAAAAAAAAAGAAAAAAAAAGGAAAACTCTTGCGCGCCAAGCCACGCTTGAAATAAATGTCACGTTCTCTCCTATTTAAATATTATGAGACTTTCTTCTTCTCATTCTCTCTTTCTTTCATTCGAGAAGGAAAGCACCGGAGGCGCGCGATAGAGAAAAGCACTCGGCGAGCTAATTCATAACTTCGTGGGGCCGAGCGTAACCAAAGTTGTTCACAGTCGTTATACCAGAGGGTAAATATATGTATATATACATGCGTACATATCCACTCGGTGCCGTAGCGTGAGAAGCCGGAGAATGCTATCGTGTATCGTTATAGTTGCGCAGTTACCCGCTATCTCGCTTCAACTTCCTTATTCTTCGCACTTACCCTTCTTTCCGACACTTTACGTCTCCCTCCCATACTACCGGACTCTCCCTCCAAATCCCACTATCCACCTTTCTCTCTCTCTCTCTCTCTCTCTCTCTCTCTCTCTCTGTCTCTCTCTCTCTCTCACACCCTCTCTCACCCTCTCTCACCCTCTCTCACCCTCTCTCACCCTCTCTCATCCTCCCTTACCCTCACTCTCTTTCATGAATACGGAAGACCGCTCGCGCTGAATTTCATCTATGCGCAGCAGCACCAACAGTGACTATATGCATGCGTTCTGCTGCAACCGCTGTTTCGTTCCTCCATTTCCTCCGGCGATAAGTCATGCTGTCTGCTGCCGAGGAATATTACATGCAATGTTTTCCATTGCCTGCGCGTGCCCATAGGAGCGATACAGAGACAGAGGCACTGAGAGAGAGAGAGAGAGAGAGAGAGAGACTATCCATGCGTCTGATTTAACGCAAAGTCGTACCACTTCCTATTATTTGAGTGCGACGCATAGGAGGACACGAGACGAACACTTCTATAAGTTAAAAATATTTAAATCTGCCAGCTCATCGCGTGGAAAAATTCTTCGCTTACATATTGCCGGCAATACGTTCTTCTAGAGAGAATCATGCCGAGTAGGAGCGGCTTATAAAAAGGGGTTTCGCTTTTTAAGAAGCGAATTTGCGAGGTAGGATTTCGGCTTTGGTGCTTGCTATGCTATGGATATCTGCAAAAAAAAAAAATATGCGAAACGTTAGAATGTCTATATATATATATATATATATATATATATATATATTAATTTTTCTCTATTTCGTTTATACTTACGTTTTAGAATTTATGTATATTTATTCGAACAATGATTTATGCTAAAAATACCTAAGAGACTAGAATTCTTATTACTCCCAGGTAAGATTATTAAGATAAAAATGTATCCAAAGCTTCTTTTAAACTTATACTAAATGATTTTATTAAACGAATATAACTATAACGGGAAAGAAATAATTTTCGCTATAAAATATTGGCCAATATTATTTACTGATATATTTACGTGCAATTTTGCTTTCAACTAGCTAATAAATAAATGCTTTATTATCATAATTCTTATGTGATTTCTATTTCTTTCGTATAAAATTTTATATTCATCGAATAAATAATTGAAAAATTTCCTATCTGTATTTTAATCTTTAGTTTATTAATAGGCTAATGAGCAAATATACGCAAATATCTATGTATATATATTGTCGCGTATAGCAGCTTCGTGTAATAAAATATGTGTTTATTTGAACGAATGAATTAAATTTTCTGTTAATAGAATTGAAGAAAAATAAAATAAAATAAGCATTTCTTTTATTATATTTCCAGCAATATAAATAATCTCGTAACTGACGTAATGATATAGTAATTGAAGAAAAGTAAGCTGAGTAGTTGGCAAAATGCACGATAAACTCTCTATTCAATCTACAAATCCATTGAATTGACGAAACGACAGACTTACTTTCCAGTTCACTTTAATTTTAATTCCTTTATTTTTACAGTTATTACATTTTATATTCACTATTGGATTGAATTTAATTAAATGCAACATACTATGGTAGCTGATTCCTCAGAAAGGTACTATTACAGTGTAGACACAACCTTTTGTGAAGTATTATTTAGGTACTTAATGTACAATTCTTGTTACATAATCTTCGCGAGGAGAGTAAATTAAATGTGACGGTTTCAGGATTAAGTCTAGCTAAAGGGATTGAGATCAGCGTCACTTCAATTTATCATCGCTAAGAAGATGCAAAGTTATACGGCCCTGTACTATATATAGAATGTCAAATAATCATTCAAGAAGGATTTTCACGTTTAGTTATATGAAGAAACAACTCTGATTTGTACGTATTTATAAGTATTGTGAAAAGTACGTTGAATATGATTTAAATTTTATAACGGCTGAGCCATTAATTTAATAACTTTTCATATAAATTTTAAGTACACGTTCGTACTGTGTAAGCAAAATGAAGTTATATAGGCTCGGTAGCTTCTATGTTTTCACATTTTGCCTTGGGGCTCTCTTTGATCATTTTAGACTAGAAAATTGGTTTTCCATACATAACGTTAAACAACCTTGTAAATGTAATTAAAAATTAATCTTAAAACATTTGTATAAAATAAAATACCTCTCGATACAAGCATAAATGGAAGTGAATTTTTTTTGCATTTTATTTTTCAAAATCTTTTCATAATCATGTTATATATGCATGTACAAAGTTTTATTAAATATAAAATAAATTTCATATTATATATTCTATATTATATGTTACAGTGTATATGTCAAGCAATTAGTTATATTTAATTTTATCATATATAATTTATTATATATGATTTTACTAATAGTACCATTTGAGTATTTGCAAATGGTAGAATTGAATATTATTATTGCAATAGCGAAAAGCGGAATATATATGCTTATTTGTGTGTGTATATATATATATATATATATATATATCAAACTTATTGCAATATTTGTAGTTTTACAAATATCCTAAAATATAAAATAAATTAAATGATTATAAAAATTTTTAATTGAAATCTTTCATCAAAATAAAATTTTTTAAAAAATTATTTATAAAAAAAATAAACGAAGATAAGACAAAATTATCTTTTATCGTCTCAAAATCAACATAATTTTAAAAATTTTATCCAAATACTATTTAGTAAATGATTATTATCGTATCATAATATGCCCATAGCTTATGAGCCGAGGATATAACCTTGAAACATGAAGTCTACTACGAATATTCAAATAAGCGGTTGTAGACAGCTGATGTCGGACAGATATTACTTCTGTTTGTATTAAGCCTCACTAGTAATACAAGAACATATAATCCTGAATTGTTCCTGAGTCTAACACTTGGATGATAAGACCAGCATGTATTTGAATATGTACAAAGCAGCGAAGACTATATGTATTAAATTAAATTGCAAAAAAAACTGTATACGAATTAGAGTAGCGTGCATAGTAAATTTTAATTCATCTATATGCAGTGGAGAGAAAACTATTGAGATAAGCGCATTTAATATTCAATCACAGTTTTTCCATACAATCTAAACACTTTGTAAAAATTGTAAAAATATTTCTTAAGATTGTAACTGTATAATTGTATATGAAGAGGACTATGACGTTATATTAAAATATATATTCTTCAAGATATATACTATCTACAAGTATTCTAATCATTTTTATTGATCTTCGATACAATTGCTATTTTGAGATTAGCAACGATCATAATTCATAAATTATTTGTTCGATTTCACGAAGATTATTGAACACTATTTTGAATGTACGTAAAGAAGTTGGAGAACACTTATTAATTACCGCTTTATATCCAATAAATGGACGTATATTTTTGTATTATTAAAGAAAATATTGTTTAAAAGATAGTTTATTTAAAAATTTGTTTCTACAAAATTCTGTATTATTTTCAAATTTTATCTTATACAACAGTGTTGTATTAACTTAATGAATAGACTAAATACATACATTACAGTATATACAGTTAATATAGTATATTAATTATATAGTTAATATAAGTATAGTTTATAGTATTTTAATTATAGAGATATTTTAAAAGATTTATTTTAAACGTGTACTTTTCAACA
>NW_011948422.1:8964079-9068836 GCF_000503995.2 Ceratosolen solmsi marchali
TGCTGAACCATGTTTTAGTTACTTTTTGTTCGGGCCACGTGGGGCTCGTGCATGGAATGCTATTAGCTTTAATAGTTTTGCTTTAAATTTAACGGCTTTTATATCAGTACATAAAGTATAATTATGATGAAAACAGTACAGATACATTGAATGTACGTAAATTATAGAATATTGAATAATGCTTGATATTTAATGTTAATGAACCATACGACGAGAAATTCATTTCGCATTCTTAAAGACGGATAATTTAATTGACCAAATGACACATTTGCCCTATCGTCTTATAATATATCATTTGGAAATTTTTACATTATATGTAATACCCAAGTACATTCACTATTTTAGATTAATTTACAAACATAATTTGGAACATTAATATTATATAATATAAAATTAGTGAGAAAACTAGCTTCAATTTAACAGTTATCGTCACTAAAATTACACATGAAAAAACAATGAATGGAGATTTTTTAATACTACGTTGGCAAACATAAAGACAAATAATATAAGTTTCATGTTTAAGTAATTATGTATATAGATCAATATCGTTCCTAAGATTCATCTATAATATTATTGACTTTTTAATACATGATAATTGTCCAAAACAAAATAAAAATATTGCTTTTATTACTTACAACAATAATTTCAAATGACTGTAACGAAAAATTCATAATATATTGATATTTTCCGAAATTAATTTTTACAGTTTTATAATGTTTTCTTTGCTTATACAATTTTCACTGCAATTCCTATATTTATAATTAGTTTTTACTTTTTCAAAACTAATTGTAATACATAATTAATATTTGTCCAATTGTTTGGATACTATTTAATATAATATACACGCTGTCTTATGTCTTCTTATGTTTATTTTTGTTAAAGTATAACAAAAAATATTAGCGAATAAAAGAAAAACCAAGAAAGGTTATGAAAATAAAATTCTGAATAGAAAAATACAGCATTATTTTAATAGGGAAATAATGAACATTTCTGTATACATGTCGCGTTCTATATTTTAATAGATTATTATTGTGTAGCCATTTTAGAAAGAAACTCCATGCATGAACTCATTTATACTGACATACCTACTAAAGAAATAAATTATGTTAATAAATAGTTTCTCAAACATTTTCTTTCAATTCATTTCCTTCAATATATTTCTCTAATACAGTACACTGCTTTCCAAGTATATCTTATATATTGAAATAAAAATTTTCATGAAAACTTTTTACATTCGAGACGATCTCGTGTTATCAAATATATATGTAATACCCCTAAGTGATTTGGTACTAGATTTCAAAAAATATATTACTAACAGGAATTTAATATTTAATATTCATTAATCAATGACACGAAAGCATTGAATTTTTATCGATATCAACCTTATTCTGGATGATGCTCTTTTCATCTCTAAATTAAGTCACATTCATTATATTATTCGATTAATCTTATCAATTCTAGAGTTAGACACTTCATTAAATCTTTGGTCATATATATATATATATATATATATATATACATATCGCAACGAGTGATCGAACTTTCTTCACTTTCCATTCCTTTTCATTCTTTCATCCAACAATACTTTCTTTCATTATGCGTCCACTTACTCTCATTGATTCTTCCAGAATCCTAATCTTCACAACATTCAGATTTATGTCATGTCGTTCTCCTAGAAATATTCTTTTTTTTTTTTTTTTATAACACTGACTTTGATATATCAAAAAATAAATGCACCAAACACCTTCGACTCGCGTATCCTCGTTGTCTCTAATTTCAGATCTTAGATATACTAAATCGATCTAATAGGTACATCCCACTCTATAGCCTTATAGTGTTCAATTATTATTCAACTATAATTGCAATTATCAGGTACGAAGGATTTTCAATTCCGAGGACTACTGGAGCCTGCTTGACTATTTCATGTGTATACTCGGCAGGAAATTTCTCGTCGCTTAATGCTCTATGACGGTCCATCGTCAAGGCGGGCAAATCTCCCTTTCAGATTCTTTTATTTCCTCATTCGTGTCTTACAAGTGGTTAAGGGAGTGCCGTCCTGTCACGTCGTAACCTGACCCGTATGCTCCTATCTCGTCTTCCTCCGACGTCTCTACTTCTGCACAGACTCTTTTCATACCGAGTACATCTCCTTCGTCGCGTACATCACGTGTTCCGCATCATTAGTGCCTCCTGCCTCGCTCGCCTCTTTTGCACTTCTTATAGTACATGCCGCGTTCATCTTGTCATGTTCGAGCCGTATTCACGCTATAAATACTTATAAATAAACATTTTGTCTAAGGGAGAATAGCTTTCTTTCTCTCTCGTATTAATTATCGTCGCGTTCGTAAGTCTAAGGTGCGGATTTTCTGTGAATTTCGTTCTATTTGTTTTTTTCTTTACAGGCTCGCACAACAAGACAGTATATAACTGGCCGTTATAAGAGAGATCAATAATTCATTAGAAATTACAAAATTGCAAATTTTTTACGCTATTTACATATAACAGTTCAAGGGAATTAGAGAATTTTAAGTACTCGCAGATAAGAAAAACTCGTACTACACTCGTATTTCTAAGAAAATCCGAAGAATTTCCCATATGGATTTCGAATAGCAAGACAGGTAATAAGTTACGAGTTCATATATAACTTTTCATGTTTTAAAACTTCAGAGGTCCTATCTTGTTAAAAATATTATGTTATAAAAATGTATTAAATTATATGAAAACGTGAAAGATTTACTTTTCAAAGTATTCATATACGAAATAATATTGTTTTAACCAACACAATTTTTCTAATCTCTCGTAATTTCATTAAATCGTTAAATTTATCGGCAGTGTTAAAATCATTATACTTTTATTACGAAAAGTTTTTTATATAATTTCTTTATTGATAATTATAGAATTATCGGTGCGAAACAAAATGGTGATGATTCGCAAGCTAATTTACAACCTGATCTTTTATGAAATAAACAGAATTCATTATGAAATATCTTTAATTTAAACATTTATTTTAATAATAATGAATTACGGAGTTATTAATTGCTCGATTTTATGAATATATTGTGAGAGAAAAAAAATACATACTTAATTTTGTAGAAATTACGGTCTTAACGTTTAATTACATTTTTAACATTCTCACTTCTTTAATAGATGTTAATATATGCTCAATTAAAAAATAAGATTTAAAATATTTTCCAACATTACTCTACTTCTATAAAGTAACAAAAATACATTGAAATCATCAGATATAAATTACATAAGAATAACCTGCCAATATAACATTAAAATATAAAAATACTGATAAATTAGAAAGCATAATAATGAGTATAAGTCTAAAAAAAAACAAAAAAAAAAAAAAAAACAAAAACAAAAACAAAAAAAAGGAAAACAAGTAATGATAAACAAAATGCAAGCGAATCGAGCAGAATTTATTTTAATTTCTATGTAAAGTAGGCACGAATACGAATCTTGCATTCTCAGAGAATGTATAACAAATTATTGAGAAAATTATATCTAAAATAATATGCTTTGGAATTGTTAAAACTCGGTAAAATTAAATAACATAGGTTAAAAATTTAGTGGAATTCACGTTATTATTCGCTCGATATTTATATAATCGTAATGAGAAATGTTTTTAATGGACATATAGACTTTATTTGTATATGACAAAAGTGTATATGCTGGAAAAGTATAAAATCAGAGAGCAGTAAATTTTACGAGGAAAGCGATAAAACACTTTTTCAATAGCATTTTCATGAGCATACAGAATATTATGTAAATAACATTGAAATAAATTGTTGGTTTATCCTTTCAATTCGATTACTATAATCTTCGATACATTTGATAATATAATTCCAATCTGCTCACATTAAATACATTTAAATAAATTCATCAGGAGGCTTTAGCGAAATAATAGGATTTCAATCATATCTCTCTGATCTGATTATGTCCAAAATACATTACAGAGTTACGTTAAAGCTGAATAATAATGCTGATTGATAGCTAAATATCGGCTCGAGTCGGCCTGAAGGGCGGAAAATTGATTAAAATTAAAGCGTCTTGGACCGTCTTGGAGGGCTCGACCGAAAGCGACATTGAAGTTGTAAATTCTATTATACGGAAGACTTCTTAACAGCATGAAAAAGTTGCCGAGGCGAGGTGCGAAACTTTTAAAATTAGTCCTAACCCAACGCCGGACTCCAATATTCCCTTATATACGCATATAAACGTGGACGACAGTCGGATTGGCGGCGGTGGTACGGCGTCGGTGGGGTCGGATTGGATTTTGCGTAGTGTGGCGAGGGGGTGAGGTAGGTACCGGTGGAGAGGAGGTGGGGTTGAGTTATCCCGGGGCATTATGGGCGCGCAAGTGGCTCGCTCGTTCGTAATAAAACTTGGAGGTAAGATTAATTGTGTAGAAATTTAAGTGCACGACACGCGGCGCGAGGCCACCTCCTCCCCCATCCCCCGACTCACGACCCTTCACGACCAGCACGGGTTGCACCCCGTTATTACCGGACGTCGGCACCGGAGCCGCGGGACGCGAACATGCGGCCAAGGCAGTAGGAGCAGATATGAGTGATGATGAGCCAAGCGGCTATGCTTTCTTGGTGTTTATACACTCGAGCGAGGGGGAGCAAATATCACTGCTCCACGATCTTAATGAAATAATTAGTCGATTCCCCCGGAGCCGACGACTCACTGATAAATCGTCCTTTCTTTCGACTTCTTTTATGCCACTTTTCGTCCCATTCCTTCTGTTTTAATTGAAGCCAAGCAGATTTTAGCTCACGGGCATACGGTAGGCTAAGCGCTTCAGTCACTGCTCTTTCAAATTAATGAGAAACTTAGATGGCCCATTCCTTGTATATTTTCCTATATATTTGACATCAAATTTGCAATAATCTCGATTAATTTGGAGAATTGATGGGAGTATTTGTTTTATGCTGATATCGACTAGTCTTTTAAGCAAAAAATCGCTGATTTTTTTTTTTACGTTAATATAATCAGACAAAATATTAATGCTTTCGCGAAACTTTGTTTTTAAATAGTTAGATATTTTTCAGTGTGAAATCTATTTCTGTAATATATAAGAATTTCCTAAAGCGCAAATCATATTTAAAGTTAACAAAATATTTTAAAGTAATTGCCAGAACGAATATTTAAGTGCTTTAACCCAAAGTTAACGTAACTACAATTTATTTCTTTCATACTATTAAAATTTTATTAAAATTATAGTTAAATTACTACCGTTTCAATGGAGCGATTTTTTCTTATATATTAAAAAAAAATAATAATAATTAAAAAGAAAAAAGAATCTTGACTTATAAATGACGTATGACTTAGTTTAAAACTATTACAATCGCAATTATGTAAAAATTAATTACTCTGTTTATTTCAATATATCAATGATCTTCTCCTAGCAATTAATAAGTAACTAATAAGTTTTATAATTACTTTTTTTCATTATATATTTCTAAGAACTTACAACTTTATAAACAATAATAGTTCGTTTGTTAAACTTGCACCGTCTATGTAATATGAAAATATTGATATTTTTTAGTCAATTTTAATAACTACAACGAAAATAGTATTTTGTGTACTTGCACTTGTTGTTCGTAGGTATATAAAAGCAAATTTACTCGTTCATACATATGCGTATCGATAAACAGTCGACTGAATAATAGTTTGATGAACGTATGCAACAATGGACAGCAAATCTAAAATAATTGTTTAATATATTCGAGCTCCACAATTGACCCTAAAATATATTATTTTCGCTATTACGAATAATCATTATTATAATAGTAAGACAGTGTTGAATTTATCGCTCAAATTAATGATAAATAATAGTTAAGGTACATAATGTATTATTTAGTGGTTAATATAATCGTTTAGGAGGAATGTGGATGGACTGGTCTATACTACAAATAACGGAAAAGTAGGAATAAGTCATCATTATAATATTATTATAACCATCACTATTACAGTTAACACTATTACTTGTGAGAAACATGTATGATAAAACTAGCAAAAACGTAGCCACCTGGTGGCCGTTTCTTCCATGACGTATACTACTATGCTAGTATATAGTATATACTACCTTTATATAGTATATACTACCTATACCATATACTACCTATATGCTAACGACGCTACTCCTCACCTACACACCTTCACTAATATAATATTTTGTCGATAGAATGTATTGAATCAAATTAAACGAAATTTTTCTAGTGTATGTATAATAAATTACTTCTGTTCAATGAAGCTTAAAATACAGATTAATATTAAAATTTTTATATGTTTGTAATAATCAATATTATTTTTACTGCTTTTTTATTATCTACTGGATATTTGTATAACTTTTTATTTATCCATAAATATTTACAAACTGGCTTTTTTTTCAATTACATAAAATAAATTAATTTAATATAAGAAATATTATGTAATAATATTAATTTCAGAAATAGATTTTTATTTAATAAATGTCATATACAATTTCGTTAATTATAACAATTATACCAATGATTTATTAAATTATTATATGAATTCTGAATTATTGTTCATTTAAATGCTTTACAACGTTTATAATTCCAACGTTCGTTAAAATGTTTTCGAAAGATCGATTTTTTCAATTATTTACTATTCTGATAAACAAATTATTACTTTTTTAAGCTTATCTATATTGTTCTTTATAATTTCTCTGAAATATTAGTATAATTCATCATTGATGCTAAAAAATTTGTTTGAAATTGTTAAATTGATAAATTTTGACCGCCATAAAAATATTCATAACATTATAGTTGATGTTTGCACAAATGATAATTAAATAATTTTCTACTAACATATCTATAAATACTGCAAATTGCCTATGGCTTAGTATTTTCTACTACTTATAAATGAAATAATTAAGTTATGATATCTTGATGATACGCTAATCTTTTACTGAAACAGTTTCACGCGTTAAATTTTATAATAAACTAATCTCATCAATATGTTTATAAAGTAAGTATTTTCAGAAAATAAAGTATAGGAGAATGACAATATTAAATATGAAATACTTCATTTATAGCATGTTTTTTACTTAAAATCGAGCGTTCGTACTGAAGTTCGACGTAAGCAGACGAAGTAAATATTTTAAGGCATTGATTTCTTTCACGTGAAATTATTTAATCTATAATTATGTATTAAGCAGATGAGATAAAAATCAGATACTGGAGTGTTTGTATTTTTCTTTTTATTGCATTTAAAGTTGTTTATGTAAAACTATATAACCACATTGCCAGGGATAATCGTTGTTTATATTTTCGCTATTCCTATATATTTACTACTTTGATCAATAATATTGATATTGTATTATAGCATTATAGATAATCATGTTACTAATAATTTTTTAATAATGTTATAATTTTATAATAATTCAAAGTTTTTTATTTCAATGATATATCGATAAAAATGCTTTAGATATTACCAACAATCGAAATCGAAGTGTCGAATCAAAATTCAGAACCACAGGATGTTGTAGAAATTATGAAAAATAAAAATTTAAATGACATAAAAATGAAATAAATGAAATGACTTATCCCAAATTTTTTTGTATTACATGTAATTCTTTGAATCTCCAAATATAATACAAATTTGTGCAATTAACAGAATATAATGATGCAATGAGAATGAGACGTAGAAGGCGTGGGAATATCTAAACTTAAGAAGATTTAGCAATCGTAAATTCAATATTAAATTAAATATTGTTGTGATAATCCTTTCTTTTTGTTCTCTATTGTATATTGTACTTTTTGAATTTATAATTTCGATATAAAACTCTTATATCGAATTTCATAAAATTGTTAATTTGGCTGTGTTAACGGTAAAGTGGACAGCATTCTGTTAACAAAATTTAAAAATGTCTAACTTTCAAAACTTAGTCCTGTTTTATCTGATTTTCTAATATTTAAATGAAAAATCATGTACATCTTAAAACATAAATCAATATATGAAAGAAACATATAAGTACCTTGTGGAAATCAAATAAATCTGCACATTCATAGTACTTCGTACAGTGCACTTATAAATACTAATTTTACAAGCTATATTAGAGAAAATTTTAGACCATAATAATGAGAATAAAAACAAAAATTCTTCCATATAAATAAATATTTTTAATATTTATTTTACAATATCTGTAAAAGAGAAAAAATAATTTATAATATTTTTGATAATTGTATTTTGCAATATGTATAAATTTTGTTATTTTACCTGTAATGTTAAAAATCAAGTACACCTGTTTTTACTTGCGATATTATAATTAAGTTATAATAAACTTTGTTAGTAAAAAGGTCTGTATAAATCTCTTCAGCACTTGACTGCAATCATAGAGAGTGTTGTTATTCAAAACAAATTTTATTTTACATAAAAATAATGAAGTTCGTTCATATCAGTACAACATATAGTGTGCAGTCGCAATTAAATTTGTATTTTTATTTTTTTCAAAAGTGAAAAATCGAAAATCCATTATTGCTATAATATTATAAAATTTATTCAGTTTTAAAATACAAATTTATTACATAGTATCACGTATGTGAAAGACACTTTGTCCATTACATTACACTAGAGATAATGTCAATTTCAATAAAATATAAATGTATTCCATAAATTTATTTTAATTGATTCATAGAACTTTCCATGATGGTGTCCCATTACCAATGTAGTTATTATGAATTTAAACTTAAAATTATTGCAAATAGCTAATTTAAAAGTAAAACTACGAAAGACCTACTTCAATCGCTTGTTAATAAAAAATATGAATATTGATTTTTTATTACTGACTTCTCTTATTAATCAAGTTTTGCAGTTTCAGTCATTGTAAAGAATTCTAATTAAGAATTTTTTCATTATTATAGAAAAGAGATTTAATTTTTTTTCCATAAAGATTGTTTCAATTTCAAAAAATTAAATGGGCCAATGTCAAAATTAATATAAGTTTTTATTAAAGTTATAATCGAATATTAAAATTCCTTACAATAAAAAAAAAACAAAACAAAAAAAAAATTCAATAGATTATATTATTTTTAAATTCGCTCAGGGTTTTCTGCCGATACATTAAATACTTATTTAACTAAATTGAACATTTCATTCAAATTTTTATAAATAGAAATCTTATTTTTTAACAATGAGTATATTAACATTGTAATTACTTTAGGACATTGTTTATCTAATATTAATGTATTGGTAATAAAAAAAAAACATTATACAATTAATTATTTTGATTAAATAATAACTTATATAATCTCTACTGTGTAAAAACACCGAAATTAAAAATATTGAGGTCATAATTATAATAGTTTTTTTCCTATTATTTTTTTAATAGTTGTATTAAAATTGTTAATTTTGTTCATTCATGCTTGCTCTATTCACTGAAAAATCACAAAAACAAGTATTCACTGCAAAAAGTTTAGAAAAGTTTTTCGTAAATGTGAGTGAAAGTTAAAATCCTGAATGTACGATAACTTTTATAGTTTCAAAAGTAAGTTTCGAGAGATGGCTATTCAAAGATTTAATATCCGATATATCATATTGACTATCAGATATAAAATTGTTTACGAATGCATTATTTTATCGATAATACGTTGAAGATTTTGTTCCATTGTTTATTTATTCATGTACGTATAATATATAATTTCACGTTATAAATAGTAGTAGTAAAGTTTTTCTGTTGCTAAAAATTTTTATTTATACAACCAAATTATATTGAATTTTTTTTCTACTATCTTCTTTCATTTATATAACACCAATCGAACGGCGATATTAAGGGCTCAGTCATTTTCTTCTAAGAATGTAAGTGCACCAAAACTTCTACTTAATGAAGAATTATTTAGATAAAGAATCGTTTGCAAAAAAAATTATTCACTAACATCGGTGTTGTCAACACACTATTTTACAAATCGTTCGAAAGTAAGGCTCATTAAATCTAATTTTCCCGTATAAAAATCACATAATGTCCCGTAATAATAATAATAATAATAATAATAATAATAATAATAATAATAAAAAAGGAGTCCTTCTTTATCGAGAAAAATTTAATAGCGCCGGAGTATCTATCTCAACTCCATAAAAACAAAGTTCACAAGCGTAACGACCAGAAAAAGGAAATAAATTAAAATGAATAAAACATTTCCTTTAAAATAAAATTCCCTCAATCTCAAGGTCTGGTCGATTCAAGGAGACTGGCAGCGACTTTATTGAAACGGCGCATGTGCGCTCCTGTCCGATCGGCTCCCCTCCCCACCTTCGGAATACAGAGCGTCAACTTGATATGAAGAAACGCCGAGTGTCTTTCGGTTTTTTTAGCATCGCGCGAGCACCCGCGTAAGTCGAAGTAATCGCTTTTCCCGAGTCGCTCGCAGCCGTGGATGGCAGCCATGTGAAAATCTATCTGGAAAAAACGTGGCCGCTCACGAACAATGTTGTCGAGAGTTGCACACACTCGCGCGACTCGGCCCGATGGATGAAACGAAATTTTTCATCAGCTTGCCCGTTGGAAATAAAGTTTCCGAGTTTGTTTCACTATACTTTACTCCCCTTTTCACTCGCTCTCCCATCCCGAATTACAAGGAATTGAGATAGATAAATAAAGGTAGACACTGAGGACGAACTGCAGAAGGGGCGGTCGAGGGGTGGAGAAATTACGTACCCGTATCAACTTTGAGGACTTTTATTTGTACGGAACATGGACCCCTATATTCTCCTACCCATTTACTCGCCGATGATAGATGCTTCGAAGATACGATGCTTACAGATCGATGCCGCCTATTCTAATCGGCAATATTCTCATGAAATATTTCTGAATTCCAGTTAATATAATCTGCCGATTTAACGAAGGATACGATGAATCTTACGGCCTTTAATGGATAACGATAATAATGAGTAATGAGGCACTTTTCACGCTCGAAAAACTAATAAATATTAAAATCCGTTTTGAACGATACCGACCAAGCCCTTTATTGACTGTACTTTCTCAACTTTCTTTCTTCTTCTACGTCACTTAGATTTTGAAAAAGTACCATTAGAAACGATATTAAATCATTCGCACTTAATTACTAATATCATAATAAACAGCTTTCTTAGAAATAAAATCATTGAATGTATAAATTTTACTCTATAATTAAACTATTATTACTAATTTATTGACATTAATTTATTGACACCAAATATCAATTGATCTCTCCCTCTCTCTCTCTCTCTCTCTACTACTACTACTACTACTACTACCCCTATCGTATATTCATGTTCCTCTTCTAATCTGTCGCTTACACAATCACAAGATTAAAAAACAAAAAGTATATGTAGATTTATAATCAATAATTTTATCTGCTTATCAAATGCTTAATTTGTCATAAATTTAACGATATATATATATATATATATATATATATATGTATGTATGTATATGTTATCGGTATGCATTGGATAGAAGAATATATCATGTTTCACAAACTTTAACTTATATCATAACTTTAATTTTTCTTGCTGCACTTTAATTAAACTTATAAAAAAGCCGGCGCTTATGAATTCTTCAATTGTGAATACTATTTATATATACTTAATCTTAAATACTTTAAAATGCCGTTAAAATATTCCGGAAACTACATTTATGGAGAGGCTTCAATTTTAAAATGTATTATTATATGGTTGCCCCAAGGGAACCCATTCATTCTCATAAATTCTGACCCTTACAATATTCTAAAGTACACTTTACCTATATAAGCAAAACAAAATATATTTTAATAATATTCTGTATAAATTTTTATTTAATAATGGACTTTTAGAAGGTATCGGAAAATAGTTTCTCTACTACTTTTCTCTTTTTATTTTCTTTTTCTTTTTAATATTTGTAAATTCTGTCTAAATTATATTCATAAGTAGACATCTATCGTTATAAAACAGATGTTGCATAATTTGCTTAAAGACAGACATAATATCCACAAAACTACTCTTTCTTATCATTTGTTTAACAAAGCTGTAATTGTAACTAACGCACGTGTAATCTTATAATTGCATAATTATTTGAAAAATATATTTACAATTTATGGTCATAATAAGTTGTGTTCTAATCTTCGAAAATCACGTAATCATTATAAATGTTCCTTGCAATAAAATAATATCATGAATTAAAATCAATTTGTTTTAATTTTAAGAGAAAGTTTGAATTGAAGCCACGATCCCATTGAAATTATTCAAAAGTTAGCATTTTCGAAAATAATTAAACGAAAGCAAATTTTAGAAATTAAAATATTTAACGCTCATTTTCTATAATAATCCCAAAAATCTCTAACACGATTATTCAATTTTAACAATAAATATACGAAATTTTGAGGAATGCAAAGTCATTTTATTGTTTAACTAATTGACCTATTTGTATGTTGACGTGCATGCATAATAAATTTTCGTTAAATTGCAGTGGCCTGTCTATCGAAGGCCAATAAAATCTTGAAAATAATAGTACAAATAGTTTCGGTTAACGTATGCCATGGCATAGATAGTCACATGAATGTATAAAATCAAGGAACGTAAATTGAGCGAGTACTATCATAGTATATACATAGGAAAACAGCGAAAGGAAGTATCCTAGAAACTCATAAATATCCTTCCGCTTCACATATGGTATATTCCCCGATTACTTAATTCCGCACATGAGATCTCTGTCCTAAATTAATTTGCCGAACCCTCATTGACTTCAGAATACCCTCTCCGTTTACAACATAACACAGAGTTCCAGTCAAATGTATGGAAAGATGATAGTCGATCTGAATTCACCAGAGTCTGATTTCCCTCTTCCCTAAAACACAATCCGTCTCCTTCTCTCTCTCTCTCTCTCTCTCTCTCTCTCTCTCTCCCTCTCTCCCTCGCCATCTATCGAGGATGGCGACAGCAGTGCTAGCAGTGGCGCCCATTCATTCCCATTACTGCTCTTCCACCTATTCTCCAGCGTTATAAAGATTGTGGGCGATGGAGCGAGTAGTGGCTAGTCGGGCGCCATCTAGCAATGATAGTTAACCGCATACGCTTACCTATGTGTGCGCATGCGACCGTGTATCGTACTCCTTTGCCCAACTGTTAAAGTGATCAAATACGTTTGGATGAATGTATAGGGACCTGTGTTGGTAAATATCAATAAACGCAGTTTATTGTATAACGCAGAGATGAGCTGCGTGGATAACTGCTTTACGCGAACATAAAAAAATTTGCAAGGAAGTTGATGTATAAGCAAGTCTTTCAACCCATCTTGCTTCGTTACATTGTCGTTTGAATGGGAAAAAGGTCTTCTTAATTAAAAGTAGATTCTATTTATTGCCTCAGTTTCGTAATTATAAACATTGAAAGAACGTTTTAAAACATTAATTTTCAATTTTTTGACAAATGGTATTAGATGGAATAGTATGAAATTCATTAATATCTTCTTTAATAATTTATTCTTTGTAATAAAAAAATCTGATGAATAATAAAATTATATTATTATATAGAAAAATGAATAATAATAGGCTCCTACATATATATATAAATTGTTTTTTTTTTTTTTTTTTTGAATTATCGACTATTCTGACTATTTTGAACGGGCATTGTATAGTTTCTCAAAAATAATTTCATTATTTCGGCAATATATTCGCGAATACTTTCACTATACAATCTCTCCTTTATAAGTTTAGTTTGAGCTTATGTTTTTATATAAAATAAAATGTAAAATAAAGATCTATTTTTACTTGTACCACGTATTTAATTTTTTGTTTTCATTCGTTAAATATAGGAATATCGAAAATTTTCAGTTCTGCAACACTTTAATAATTAATGAAAAATTCATTTCAATAAAAATTAAATTTTTTTACCAAAAAAAAAAAATGTTCTGTTTTTATATTAAAATGCTTCTTATAAAAATTAATTCTTTTTCATCTTTTCCTGAAATAGAGTAATAAAATAATTTCTTAATCAACTCATTAACATAAATTAATCGATTACCTTAATAAAATAAATAATATGAAATATTATTAAATATTTAACAAAACAAAAAACAAAACAAAACAAAACAAAAAAACAAACAAACAAACTGAAATAAATACGCTATTGCCTTGGAATATCGCTTTCAATATACAAAATATAAAGTACGTACAATGTATTTCATAATATAGGAAGTAAGATTGTCTCCGGCTTAAATTTATCCTCTGTAAAAAAGTTTTTCGACTACTTATATATGAGTTTAAAAAATTATTTTTTATTAACGTTTTAAATCAAAATTATTTTCAAAGTAAAAAAAAATTAAGTAAGCGCGATGAAAAAGAGCTAAAATGTTGGAGCGATTCCAAACGTTAATATTATTTCGCGATAGAGTTTATATTTATAAAGTTGATAAAAGTTGATAATTATTGTGAAATACCTAATCCAAAGTAAATGATAATATGCAATATAATATTAGAAAGTAGAAGTTAATTGCTCGTAAAATATTTTCTATATGAATAAATTAATTTATAGCAAATACACATACGAATACTACACTTAAATCTTATGTGACGCATAAATAAATGTTTACTTATGCATATTAAAAACTAGATGTATAGCAAAATTTCAAAGCAATTCGGAGCTTCGATAGTTGCCGACTACGTGCGTTAATAAAAGCTTCTTAGACATTTCAAAATTCTTTTATTTTTTATTTTTTTTTTATTTTTAATTTTTTTCTATATCATTGGAAAATAGCTCTATTGCATAGAGAATGCCAGGACTAATCTCTGAAAGGATAAGCCAAGCATGAAAAGCGAAAAGTGCCATTGCACGTGACATTCGCACTTTATAATGTAAAATGAAAGCTCATACTAATAAACATCTAGTTATAAATTCAACGGAAGCTTGCTTTCGACGTGTGCATCAATTATCCCCTGTATAAGGTGCATAAAGGGCTGTATTTAAAGAAAAAAAATGCTCGTTCAAAGGATAGTGTGCGGATATGAAAGCTGAGAGAAAATAAAAGAAAACAGAAAAGCCAGCTGCTCGAGGCTTTACAATTTCGGATCAGAACAGACACAAACTCAACTATTTAATGTATACAAACGATCTCTTCTTCGAGGATTTTTTTTTTTTACTTTTACTCCCTCTTAGTCGTCGTAGTCGTCGTAGTCGTCGTGGTCTTCGACGCCTTAGTCGCTGTCGTCGTCATTTTTCTCCTCCTGTATTACCAACCCTTCCCTCCACCATCATCTTTCGTCATCTCGTTCACTCACATGTTCTGGATATCTCTATTGATGCCGTTTCGTCTCTCTCTCTCTCTCTCTCTGTCTCTCTCTCTCTCTCTATCTCTATCTCTATCTCTATCTCTATCTCCTTATATGCTGCAGACTTTTTACGATACGATAATCGCCGGGCTTCTCTCTCACGTGCGCGACTTGTCGCAGCTTCTAGAGAGAATTACTTAGATAAGGCGGGGGCGAGTAGCGGCGTGGGTAGTAAAGGGGGAGAGTAGGGAGGTTGGTATAGAGGAAGACGCGACCAGGACGTGAGGTGGAAGTGCAGCCTAGCGAGGAAACTTTTGACGCTCCTCCCTAACCTCGCTAGATGAGCTACGGCTGCACGTACGCAGACGAGTATATGCGTATAAAGCCGCTTTCATGGAGAGTAGCTTTAAGTCTCTGAAAGAAGAAACCCTTAAAATGAAGGTAGAAGGAGACGTAGGGGTTTTCTCTAGAGTAGTAAAGTCCTACTAAACGCACAGGTAAATATTTTTGTTGAGTGTGCCCCCTTACCGGAGTGGCTAATTTCTTACAGAATTAACGAAATTCCCAAACTAAATGCATAATTTAACAGCATTGCCAACTATATAATGTCATGTTCTAACTTTGCTATGTCTTTCTCACTACGTTTTTATAATTGCGGGGGAAACGTTTAAGCGAGATAAAGCCTTATTTCTTGCATCCTGGAAAATGTAAAACTAGATAAAAAGTTAAACCACTGATGTTACTAGTAATATTATTTCAATTTAAAAGAAAGATGCAAGAGAGTGTTACAATTTACATAATAATGTTAAGTAATTTAAAAATATCTTGGTACTATTTTACAAGTTTGTAGTAAATTTTGGAGGATTGTTATCGATATTGGAAAAAGTAATTTAACGAATAATCGAAGATACTTAGTACATCTTTCATATATATATATATATATATATATTAAAGCCATTTATCGTGTAATCAAATGAATTTTTTTAAATTCACCATAAATTTTGTCTGCTTTTATTTTGAAAAAAAAAACGGTTACATGCGGTATGTACATACCACATGAGTTTGTGAACTACAACTTTTTAGCGAGTTCTATCGTTTAAAGTGGTTGAATTTTCTTTGGAATTTCATGTATTTTTATTATTATTATTCTGGACGAGTAAGATTACTTTTATTAGTTTAAAAGTTTGTAATTATTTACATTCTTTTTTCTTCTCTTTTAAATTCACGTACATTTTATTTTTTTAATGTTAATAGCTATTTATAGTTTTAAAATGAAAATTTTCAAAAACAAAAAACTATTTTCCAAGCTAGCCATCCAAGACTTTGCGTGAAATAATTTAATGATTTTTTTTTGCCATGATCTTTAATATTTCAACTACTATAAAATGTAACTATTTATACAATGGCAACAGTGATTCCAATATTATGTTAAAAAATCGACGAAACCTAACTATTATTGTACATATATATATATATATATATATATACATTAGTCGTATCAAGATCATTATTATTCAGAAGCAATAACGTAAACTCGTATAATTATATATACATATTATTAATCGCCTTAAGAGATGAAGAACTTTCACTAGAATGCTTTAAATTGATTGTTAAGTACAGTGAGAATATATCCGTAATACTATATGTCAAACACAATAGGCATACAATTGCATAAATCTACTTACGAAACATTTATTATGAAAATATAATTGGTTAAAGTAAGCCATTAGTTTGCTACTTCTCTACATTACTTGCAGAAAATTTGAAATTTATAAGTTGAAAAGCCTTCAAAGTACATTTAATCTCGATAGATTTGAACGAAATTATCTGGAATGGGATAATAGGCATTAAAATGGCAAAAGCCAAACAAATTTGTACATAATGCAATCGCCTTAAGGACTTTCAGTCGAGCATTGCTAGCAAACAGTTCGCGCTCGCCGTATTTTGCGAATTTTCGGTCGGACCACTCGACGTGGGGCGCTCTACATTTACGTTTCGTTTCTCTCTTGCACCGACCCCCCCCCCCAACTCACCACGCAATTTCCTCCACTAAATCCATCCAACGTTACATCCTTTCACCTCCACCGCTTCCTCGTCTCGTGCCAGCAGCAGCAGCAGCAGCATCAGCAGCAGCAATACCAACAGCAATGGCAGGGGTACCTAGAGCTCGACAAATTTGCGGTTAAGACATTTTCGGCAAATAATTACACCTTCGTCTCGCTCTTGCGACCATTGTACATGTATGCACGCACGCATCACCTCCTCGACGTAAGAACGCCGACGAATTTCATGACTTGGCGACGTCTCGAGCGCCGGGCAGATTCGGTTTTGCCGCCGCGTCGCACTTTGGCCCGAGTCAGGTGACGACGATAGCGACTGACTCCGTTAGCCCCTTCCCCTTTTTGCCCACATGGTTTTTTAGACGTGCGAGAGGGTCGAGGGAGCGAGAGCTATTCGCTTGGCTTTTCCCATTCGCTTCGCTTCATTCTGTAGCGCGCTGTTTTTGAACGGATGACTAATGGCGGCGGTTTAGGGCTGGATTAGTTTTGAATTATGGACATTTCTTGTTTAAAAGCAGGCAGGATCGCGAGCCGACGCACTCCAGAACGCAGCTTATGTAAGACACTGGATTTTAGTGGTAAGGGTCGCTACGTATTGACCACCCTGGCGGAATGAAAGCAAATCCGGGACGTCGATTACTCGGTTGCAGGAAGAATAAGTTCGTGAATATTATCGCGTTGGTTGAGTAAATTTCTATATCGATCGAAGGCTCGATATCGTCCATGTAATTAATGAGTTTGATAGGTAATAATGTATCACATGCACGCGTAAGGTTGAAGGCGAAAAGAGATGGGAAATAGGTGATGTTAGCATTAGTCGATATAAAGATATATGCAGGTAAATATTAAAAATCATTTTCCGGCGTAATATTGAGAAGAAGAAGGGCTATTATTCTGTATGAGTTTATGACTTTGAAGATATCAAATCATCGGCATTACTATTCAAAGCCGATTATTTTAAAATAAGAACTCAAAGTTTCTGTTAGTTTACCGAATTATTTTTCAAACAAAGGGTATAACGAGTAATTGAATTGAATCAAAGTGGTAGAAAAGAAATCCTGTAATAAAACATTTTAAGAATTTATAAAAATTATTATATAATATTTTGGCAGATGCAGATTTAATTGAGAATTTTTTTTTTGTTACTAATAATAAATGACATTTTTTCTTTAATTATTAATCCGACCTGTGAATCGTTATATAATATAGAAGTCAGCTAAATTTCAAGTAAGTAAATGTAGTAATTTTAATATAAAATATATTTTACTAGCTGATTTTGAAAAGGTGATTTTAAGAAACCGCTTCTAAAGTTCATAATTTCCTGCTTTTAACATTTCATATAAAATACACTTTCAACTCATAGAACTCCATCAATTTATTTACTTTGATTAACTGAAAACTTGTTAAAAATAAAAAACAAATCAAAAATTAAAAATTTTCAGACGACGTATTTAAAGGAAATATAAAAACTGTGAAATTAACATTGTGGATCGAATAATCACACTTATTAGCTCTTTTTTATTAGATGTATGTATACGTGCTTTTTACATTCGATGATTATGTATATTTTTTTTATTTCAATATTAAAATATTAATGGCTTTCTAACATCAAACATACAATATTTACCTTTGCATGTATCTTTGGATTTATAATTAAATTTATTCGATTTATCCTACTTTCCGGCAGCAATTTTTAATGTTGTGTACATTAATTCGTACAAACATTTGTTACAAAAGAAAACAATCACAAATTACTTTCTAGTTCTCTAATAAATTGCAATTTTAACATAAAAAAATATATATAGTATTAATTTGAAGAAAAAAAAATCATTTTAATTAATTTATATTAATCAATTCTAATAAATACAGATACATTAATTATTGTATAAATAACATTTAATTAATCGATTTGTTTACAATTAAAAAGAAACAAACAGACAAAATTTCTTATATGTAATTCGTTACACAGATAACAACTTATTTATATAATATTTAATTACGCTACTAACAATAACTTTCAACTTCATCAGAAATTTAAAAATTATATCAATAATTTGTGAATATATAATAACAAAGAATTAGTAACAAATCTATAGATAATTTTATTATTTTTATTTTATTTTATTTTACTTTTTAAGATCAGAATAATAAATCAGAAGAAAACATTTACACTTACAATATTTATTGCGAGCAACTCTTTTTTTTTTGCGAAAAGGTGAAGGAAATACGTGAACAGAAAAGATGAGTGAAATTTTTCGAGAACTCCGCCACTACTTTTTATTTACATTATATTATGGGATTCTTATACAAGAAATTTAAGGCCTACCGAAGAATCAAATTTTATTTACATGAATATACTATTAAGCTGTTATTTCCAACTCTATTTATATTCTATATAATAGATTACAAATTGGCATTAGTGTAGATAATGTCATAATTAATGCATAATTATATGAGATTTATAATGGAGATACCTCGAATGTACACATTCATAAAGTCAAGTGAGACATAACTTTCATACACTAGTCACAGTATTACTTTAATTACTGATTAAAATTCTCGTTGTTTAAAACTTGATATAAATAAATGACCTAAATTGTCAATAAATTCCGATACCTATTCAAAGTTTGATATCGGGAATTAAAATAAGTGCATTTTATTGTATTTTATTGACAAGAAGTTTATTATTATAATAGTTAGAATAATGCATGATTATATATAGCATTATTCATTACTACGTATTAGCATATTATTTGTGAGTACGAGGGTCTGTCTCTCTCTCTCTCTCTCTCTCTCTCTCTCTCTCTCTCTCTCTCTGTGTGTGTGTGCGTGCGTGCGTACGTGCGTGCGAGTACATATCCATATATATCGGTATAGTATTGTACTAAATTTCTTCTTTTATTGGATTGAAAAACAAAATTTTTTCAGCTATTCTTACACTTTTATATCTTTTATTTTAATACAATGAATACAAACAATCTAATATTGTTTTAATCTTTGTTGTTTTACATATTAAACAACCAATGAATCTTTTGATAAAAATCGAATATTTTTTTATCCAAATAATGAATGAGCAAGTTTACATATATATATATATATATATATATGTATACATGTATGCCACAATGAAGGGAAAAAAAGGTCTAACAATTTTCATAAAAAAAAAACTGGTTACACGGGGAAATATAAGAAAAATATCAAGCTTATCAACGCATGGAGCGCAATATTTTTAGGGTAAAATTCAATAACCTCAAGCTTCTCTGCTGCTCTTCTTTATCAACGACGATCTGGAATATACTCCGAGGAAAGAGATCGAGGAGGAGGAATACAAGGAAGAAAAAAACAAAAGAGCCCTCAATGTCCCAAGCCGTTAAAACAATCGCCACTTATGAAAAGAAAGAGAGCTCTTTCAGAAATATTCCTTATCGCCTGGAGGACCAAGAAACTAGTAAGATAACGTCAAGTAAGAGCAAACGAGAAAAAAAGCAGGACGAGAGAAAAGGCTACGAGGATAGCAAGCTGCTTTTCTAGACGATAGAGAGAGAGAGAGAGAGTGTGTGTGTGTGTGTGTGTGTGTGTGTGAGAGAGAGAGAGAGTGTGTGTGTGTGTGCGTGAGCGAGAGGGAGAGGGAGGGAGAGAGGGAGGGAGGGACAGAGAAATGAAGGATAGTGTGAGAGCATATGAGACAGAGGAATGGTCAAATTAACGACCGCAGTCTTGTATAAGACATTTTAATAGCTTTTACATAGTAAAAATGAAAAGATGCTTTATGTCTACATTTTATTTCCTTTTTGCATAAACTCAGCCAGAAGGAAATCAATATTTTGATAATACAGTCTGAATTTAAAGTTCGAATATGTATAATCTGTTTTTTTAATTACGTATATAATACTATAATACATAAAGATAATAAAAATTATTTAGTTTTTAAGTAAGAATTTCATTATAATATGAAATAATCATCTTCATTGCGGATAATAAAAAAATTGTAACTATTATAATAACTACTGATTTAATATATTTCGTATTTGGAATTATAAGAGTTGGGTAAATTAGGCAATAACTAATCACGAAAATCACAAACTGTTTTGAATAATATTCTAATTAGTAAATCATAATTAATCTCCACCATGATTTTGATTAATATACGCATTAAAATTGAAATATAAATAATATTTAAACTAGAAATAAAAATTACGTAACTTTATTTCAGATGTAGAATCACTCATTTAAATGTAGAACTTCGTTTCACATTTACGACTTAGAAGTTGTTCAAATAAATGCGCAAGATGATTCCAGTACAACTTTATACTGTTTATTATATGGAAATTTATAAAAGAAATTTTAAGATGAAAACGAAATCATTTTCTTTTATGAGTTCATGAAGCATCAGTGGCTTAACTTAGAACATTAGTCAACATTTGTAACAACTAACACTTTTAGCCCCTGAAAATTCAAATTTTCTTCCTTCAACTCGAGTTTTGTATTCAAATTTCTTCACCAACTCATGTTTCATTACTCCAACTTCGATATGAATTTTCTCGAATAATTTTATAGTCCCTGAAAATTTACAAAAACGTTAGATCACGATGCTCAAATGTATTTCTTTATTTTTCAGTCATTGTACTAATTAAATTTTATTATCTTTTTACATGTTTAATAAAGCTTTGAGAGGCACTAATAAATGACGATTTAAATAACCTCTACTCCGAGTATAAGCAATTATTATTTATTCTAGATATCATTCAGCTGAATTAATAATAATATATTTTAATAATATATATTATTTTATTAATTATATGTTTACTTCGGATTAATATTCAAGTGCATATTAATTTGAATACCTAATAAATATTTATATAAACTGCTATTGCATGAAATAGTTTCGCAACATACGAAACGGGCTGCTACAATATTAAATATTTAACTAAAGTAATCAAATATGTATTTATAAACTTTTTATATTTAACTTTTATATTTTTATATAACTTATATAATTAATTGTAAAAGTTCGTCGATAAAGAATTGACGAATTAGTTTTGCATTTATCTGTATTATATTTCCATTATTGCTCATACTTCATATAAATTGTTTCTTAAATAAGTATATGAAGTCTTATCTAGAGGATAGAAGAAAACTTCTATAATATAGATTGTATATTAAATTGTATGAAATAGTTTCTGCATACATCATAAATAATTTACGTTAATAAAACTTTATTTTATATTACAAATTGAATATTTAAGATAAATATTAAAATAGAAATTGATATTAATTAAACATAATGTATTCGGAGATAGTGTGTAATTAAATTTAAAAAATAGTTTCTTCGAAATTATAATACATATTAATCCCAAGTTTGGTATTGTTATAAACATTATATTCATTGGTTCCCTAATTCCATATTATTTCACATTTAAGAAGTTTGCTTAAAAGAAGATACATTCATAATACAAAAATATTAGTTATTAATTAAACTAAAAGTTTATTAAAAATATGTTATATCGTTTTAATGGAATATTTTATGGCCCATCAAAATCTATGAAAATTTAAATATAAATAAAGAATCTCTATATTAAAATATTTATATAAAAACAGTAACACTAAAATTTCTTTAAAGCTATAATAAAAAATTTATTAATATTTAACAGAAATATTATTATAATTTACTTTTTCATATCATAGTTTTCTATTAAAAAGTATTGAAACATTTTAATCAAAATTTCTTTATGTACGTGAAATATCGCTACAAGGAGGGTATATATTTCAGACACTATGTGTTGCAGTATCTTATGATCTTTCATGTACACTATATTTTCTGTACTATTCGAATAATAAAATGTTTATTAATGGATAATAATCAACTATGGTTATGAACACTATTAAACTACAATATAAAAATATTGGATAAATATAATGTATCATGAATTACGAATCCATCAATATCATTGAACTTTCATATTATTATATTATACGTAAGAAATAAAAATTTTAACTTAACAATAGACGACAAAAATAGCAAATCTTAATTATTTATTATTAATAAGTTCATATTGAATAAAAGTCTTATAAATATTTAAGAAGCTATAGTTAAGCTCATTATTTAATAAATTATTACGTAGGTAAATACATATGAACAAACGTCGATGTAATTAAAAAAATTGTCTTTCGGGATGCAAAATGTGAATTGCATTTTATTTATACAATTATTCGAGAGTTTATTGTTTATTGTAATTATGAAAGAATATAATAATTGTAGAATATGATTATATTAAGTAATACATTAACATTTCTTGACAATATTAATTGTAACTTCTGGTAAGATAATGACATCTCTAAATCAGAACAAACTTCTATATAATTCTGATTTATATAAATTTAATACAAACTACTCGAACAATCAAAATATTTATAAAAATATTACTACTTTGAGCAATAGTTTATATAAGAAAATTAGATTCTTTTTTTTATTGAACATTAATATTAGCAGCTAAACGTAATTCAATAAAAATTCAACAAAATATTCTCAAAATGTTTTGTAAGTAATAAATGCACAAACAATTATTGTGTAAGGCTTTCTAAATTATAATATCAAAATTAACTTAATAAAAAAGTATCTCCTGTTAATAGTTGCCGCTTATTTTACACATTTGCGTTACACTATTACCACTCCCCCCTACATTTTGACACATTTTCCATCATCTATCATCGTAAAATTAATATAACCCAGCGACTCTCGTGTAAGCCTCGATTCTAATTAAATATACTTTCTTCGCGTATGAATATATCTCGTCTTTATTCTTTTTTCATTTTCTATTTTCATTCCGAGAACTATATTTTGAGCCTTATCAGAAATTTATTTAGATTTTCCCTTAAAGCATCGTACAACTACCCATAATTTTGAGTTTATCTCAGATATTCCTGCGTCGTTATGCTTGAACGTCCCATGCATGTCAATCAATTTATGTTGGCCAATAATGTCAGTCATCTTATATCGTTCAAAAGTCAAGTATTTCTTAACGATAATTACAAAATGTTAAATATTCTTAATTAGTAAATAATAAATTGGCTTTTATTACTTTCAATTATCGTTAATATGATATATATTTGCGTATTTTCATTTTTAGTTCCATAATGGCAGTTTTAACCAATTTTTACTTTTCTTAAAAATACTATGCATATATATATATATATATATATATATATATACTTTACATGTAATTTGTAATTAAATCTGGCAAATTATAGCGATTGTTTTACAATTATCTTTTCAAAAATATAATTAACTCGAATATTTATATATGATCGATACCACTTATTTAAATTTGTCTCCAAGTTAAAATGAAAAATAAAAAAATATACATCAGACTATACCATAACTATTTATCTTATTTTTAACATTAATCAACATAAATATAAAATTTCAATATTCAGCACAATTTATAATTGTTTCAAAGTAATGATCGTGTTTTTAATATAACCAAATTTATGCAAAAATTTTGTACTAATTAATTATTAGATTATTATCTTACTGTTGGTCCGATAAAATCTCGATGATATATTTGTAATTTTGGGTTAAAAAGATTATATACATAATGATAGACCCAAGAGTAATTAATAATAAATTTAATAAAGTATTAATGGAGCATTAAATTCTTTAATTAAAAATTAATGTCGATTAAATGATAATGTAAGCCTCGAGCTTCCAACCCCTTAAGGAAAGCGCGTCTGCATTGCAAGATAATCTAATGTAAATGAGATTCACATCAAAGAACGATCAAAATCACTATCAGAATTACTCCTACGACCATAAAAAGTCACTGTTTAACTTTATCGGATATTATTGTGAGTAGTAGTGCGCTGAGTGACTGAGAGAGGGGGAGATAGCGCTGTGTACGTGTGTATGATAGTGAGTACGACCATGTGTGCTTAATATCGCAAAAATTTCCGCCTCGCGCGCACCTCATCATTAGGCCGAGCGAGTGTGAGTGTCGAGGGGTACGGTAAAACAGGTGGCAGGGCGTAAAGCTCGGAGAATCGCGGAGCAACGCCTGCCAATCCCCAGCAGCGTCGTTAGCAGTTCGAAAATCGAGCGTCGATCGAGGAACTTCGAGCCCGACGCGCATGGGAGCATCGTCCGGTGCCATTGACTGTACTGGACTGAATTAGACTGGACTGGACTGAACTGGACTGGACTGGACTCGATGGTAGCCCGCTGGGCTCAGCCACGATGCCAAGGAGCCGCTTACTGCCATTGGATAGACGTCACCTTAGCGGTCGGCTTTTGTGCCTCTTGTCTCCCGAGGACGCATCTACCTCACTCGGACCTCGAGTACCCGCACCATCTATAATGCGCTTAAACACTCTGGCATTTAGACGGTTGGCCGGAAACGGACGGGGCGGGGTGTGCGGGTTGGTGGGTCGAGGAGGGGCGCATTGACGAGGGAGGGGGGGGGGATGAGAGATTACGGGAACCCGAGCGGTTCGGGGTGAAGTTCATGGGCCTCGGCGGTATCGAGCCGCCTCGGAAAAGACAGATGAACAGTTTGGGTTATATAACGTTTAGTCGAGTTATCGACTGCGTAATTTAAAAGGGATGCAATTAGATTGGGTGGTATATGAGCGATAGTATGCATTACGAAAGCGCTACGTAATTTTGCGGATTGCGGCTATGCACACTTATTTACTTGCACGAGGTACGTTGGGATTGCTACAGTACTGTGAAAGTGAAATAGGGTTGGATATATCGATACTCGAATATACTCATTATGTGGTTTTTCGGTGAATAGCATATTATATTATTTTCAAATTGGTAGTCCAGTTTTGAATGTGAGAATGACTTAAAAAGCCATTTACCCACGTATATTCTCAATTATTACAAATAAAAAATTTAATAATGTTCGAGTGTTTGAAACGCTCTTCGCCTATGACACATAAAAGTCTGCATTAAAGATATTCGTTTTAATAAAATTTCTTTGTTGAGAATATTTTTCCGAATAGTAATAACTGATATTCCTAGTGCATTTGTTAAAATATTATGAACGTGGGAGTACAAAAGTTTCTTTAGAACCATTTGCCTGTCTCTGTCATTTCAATTTAATTTGAGCGAACCATTTTTAGTGCAATTTGTAAGATCTTCTATTCTTATTCATACTCGTTTCTATCGTTATCCGTTGCTTATTGAAATATCCTTAAAATAATAAAAAGAAAAACCAAAAAAAAAAAAAAATAAAATACATATCGTGTTATTATAATATAATATAGTATTATGATGATAAATGATAAATTCTTAAATATAATAACTAGATATTTTAATATTATTGTAAGATAATTGCATATCGTTAATTTTTCTTGCTTTTATTATCGCATTAAATACTTTACTATTATTATTATTATTAATATGATTAATAAAATTTTTAATTCAAAAAATATATTGAACAAAATAATTGAATTTATTATGATACAATACAATAATTAATTTATTATAATACAATACGAAAATATTAATAATAATTTAGAAATATTTTTTTCAATATTGACATTAATTCAAACTAATTCATAAAAGAAGAAAGAAAATTAAAGTAACGATTGTTAAAATAAAAAAAAAAAAAAACCAAACAACTGGTCTAATATAATAATAATTGAATATTATACGTATTCGATAAATCGATAGATATTATTGCATAGAACATTTTGCAATTGATTGAGAAAAATTGAGGAAAATGTAAATATACTACGAAACTATCGTGCATTAAAATAAATAATAACAGAATTAAAGAATAATTGTTGAGTATTAAATTAAAAAAAAAAAAATTCTATACAATAATGAAATATGTAGATTTATCGAATATGTCTTTGAGCTGAAGATAAACGTAAATTTACAAATAAACAATTTTTAATTTTAATATTAAAAGGAAATTTGTATACATAAAAATAAAACTAATTATGCTCAAATCAGGTATCGAATAGTAATAATTATAAATATTAAAAATCTGGTATTTAGGACCAATAGCCTATTAATATAGGATTTTCTAAAATTTTACTCTATTTTTTTCCAAAAATTAAAACAACTAAATAATATCATTAACGTAATAACGGATAATAATGGATTTTAATAAATCAATATTCAACGCAAATATTGCGAACCGATCTTATTTCTCACTTCTACAGATAGTGTGCAGTAGACGAAAAGAGATGCACAATGAATGAATTTGTTATGCAAGTTCATACAAATGATAGATAAACAATTATTCTTCTCTCAATGAATGACTACCAGTAAAGAAAGAAGTAAGGGCGTATATACTTGTTAGTGCAAAGTACTGCATTTCTTTTCGATAGCATTGTCATCGAATAACGAGGATTTTGAATTTCATCCCGTGGAATAAATCCTAAGAAAAAACTAACCTAAAAAAGACGATGAAACTTAAGATTCTAATGAAATTCACAAGTCAGAGTATAAACTATCTTCTGCAAAATATGGATTAGGAGAAAACGCAAGCTAATCTTAGCTGGAAGTCGGAAACGAATTTGAAAAATGCAAAGCAATATAAAGGAGAAATTTTATGCGAAAATGAAGTGCGCGTAGAAATTATTTAATATAATTATTAATTCACGAGCTTATGCATGAAGCTTTATATTATTGATTACTATTGATAATATAGCTTAACTCAAATATTCCGGTTAGCTGAACATTGAGGAAAATAGTTACATTATATCGTGTATGTATCAGAATTGGCATTAAAAAATCAAATGTCATTTAATAGTGTGAAATGATTCGTTAGTATGTATGAAAATTTTAGCTGATAAAATAAAAAAAAATCGCTACCTCCAATTTTGGAAAATTAAATTAATTAGATTTTTATACTTGGACGATTATGATATTCTATATGAAATTTCTAACGATGTGTCAACAACCACCGTATAACATTAATATCGATAATGTTTAAACATTTTACATTGATATTGTTTAAGTTGATGAAATTAATAATAATTAAACGCTCTACTTACTACTCTACACCGCATGTTAGTTAAACAAAAAATGAAAAATGATCATTCTATTAAACTAATACGTAACAATCAATACATAAAGTTAAAAAATGGTAATGAATGAAATGTTTCTCAATCTTCTTAATAATATAATTAATGAATTTATTAAATGAGCCCAATTAATGCAAATTGAATGTATAATATTAAATCTATAAAAAAAATGTGAAAATAGTGTATTAAATTCCACTAGAAAATCAGTTATAACTAAATTACGAATTGGGCAAAAAGAAAAGTGATAAAATAGTATTAAAATAAATTTTAAAAATAGAACATAATATTTCTCTTATACTAACAAGATGCAGTTTATATTTCAGTTGATGGTACGACGAATTTTCATTACTAATGGAAACACGCCAAATGAACATTTAAATGAAACATTCGAACGTCAGCATCATGATAATAAAATTCTCGTACATATAATCACTTTTTCAGATTCAAATTGCTAACTTAATTGCCACTCCCTTCCTCGCCTCCCCCCGCCCCTCCCCTCCGCCAACTAACTACTTTCCAATTATTTATTTAACTTTCTCTAAATATGTAAATCTGTTTGACGACTTTAGCAATCCAAATGTACAATTTGTGAAATTCATACATGTGCGTACGCGCATGGGTTTTAGGTACTCGTGTGAGTACGAGAACGAGAATCAACGGTATGCAGGTTTTCATTCATTTATACTGCCTCGGTACATCTAGCATTCCATATATTGAGCAAGCAATATCTCTCTGTCTGTTTCCCCTAATTCCGTCTTTCTGAATCGAGTTAATTGTGCTAGAACGCACGCGTGCTACCTTCATTACGGCGAACTTTATTGACTCGTTTGACGAGCCATTGTTGGGACGATCTTCTCTAGCTCGTTCGCTCTTTCTCCCACTACTATGCCCCCCCCCCCCCCCAACCCCCCCCCCCCCCCCCCTTTTTCCTTCCCTCCTTCCTTCCTTCCCACTTACACTTCATTTTATTCGTTACTTCGCTATTCGCATTTTTTACGTCACCAATTCGCTTTCTCTATCGTACTTTTAATTGGGTTTTTCGCATTTACATTTCCCTGCTAAAAATTTTCCTTCCCTCTGACGTTGTATTTACTTCTACTCAAAATTTTTTTCCTTAGTCGATGGACTACTCGTTTAAGCAAAAAATAGGTTAAAATATTCTTAACTAATAATATTTTAACTAAAATATTATTTTATTATGTTGAAAAACAAACTGTCATTCTGTGCAATGTGTTATATAATAAATGAATTTCGACAATATTTTTCGCATCGCATTAGAACTTGTTATTGTAAACAATTGTAACCGTATGCTTTACGAATTTCGAATTGTATCATACTTACGAATTGAATACGATCAAATGTGCAAGGATGTTGATAGGGAACTAAAATAATAAATAATTAATTTCCTAATATTCGTAAAGATCATCACAGTTTCTGTTGCAGATAATTTCGAAATTTTCCAACCAATGAACGATATCTGAAACATAGCGAAGAATATTCAAAACAAGACTACCTCGTTTATTCAAGTCGCGTTTGTAAAATAAGTTCAAACTATGTATAACTGTAGCCATTGATCACTACGAAGAATTTTCAAAGTCCTAAAAGCAATCGTACTTTTCTTAAAGCTGTCGTAAACACTGATAAAGCATGATGCTTTTATTATAATAAGTAAAACAAGATCAAAGTATCATAAAAAAAAAAAATAAATAAATAATATATGAAAAAATTAAAATCTTTGAAAATTATCATTTTTAAACTAAAATCCCACGAGAACTTCTTATCATGAAATGAAAAGAATCTTACATATAATATATATTTATTTCCACGACATACTGATTAAATAAGAAAACTAACCAGAAATTGACCTATAATCAAGATAAATGAATGCCTTAGAATTACTTTAACCGTCAAAATATCTTTAGTAAGTAAAAAAATATTCAAATCTATAGAGCGCGAGTCCTTTTTACTCAATACAATATATAAAATACTATATAAATTAAAATATTGATATTAAAGAAATATTATCTTACATTACGATTATTTGAAATGTGTAAATAATATAAGAAAGTTATTCAAAGAACTTTTTCAATCTTCAGTTTTAAAAAATGTGTAGAAAAGAGTGAAAATAAGAGATTTATAGAACAAAAATATTTACTTTCGCATGTTTAGACGTCCAAAAATATAATTGAACACCTACAAAATAACTAGATAATTTTAACTAGATAAGAAAAATCTTTGAAAATCTTTGAAAATTATGTATTTACATAAAATTATATAAACAAGATGTAAATAAATATATTTATAATTTCTGACATATCGTTAAACACAAAATAAAAAAAAAATAAATGAAAAAAACGAATCTACAATTTCCAAAGAAACCTATGATATACTACGGAGTAAAGAAATTAGAAATTAATGATTCTAATCAATTCTCAAAATATAAATTTTACACTGAAAACATCATAACTCGGTTGATTAGTTTTTTTCAATAGCGCCTAGATCAAATATAGATTCTTTATTAAGAACGAAAAATAGCTATTTTGCATTCAGATAAAGTCATTAAATTTAAATAAAGGAAAATATATATGACTAATCATAAAAGTATTATTAAATGAATAGCAAACTAAGGCATAAAAATCAAATGGCTAAGAATAAAATTTGAATTATAAAAAGATGTAAATATAATAAAATATTTAGACCATAAAACTTACACACGCACGCACGCACACACGCACAGAATGTAAAAAGAATTTATAAAATAATATTAGTTGTAAGTAAATTTTTATTATCTTATGCAAACGCATTACAACATCACTATCTAATAATAAAAAACACCAAGTTCAAACTATGCAATGAAAATTTATTTAACGCTACAAAAGCAAACGCTTCGTATATTACAGAAAATTCTGAAAACAATGTTATATAAAGAAATATCCAAAGCAATCGAATTTTCAAAAAAAACTATAAAATAAATCTTCTACAAATTCTTCCTGATAATGAAGATTTTTAATAACCGTAAATGTAGAAATATTTATTAACTAACTCTAGGGAAATGTCTAATGTATTATAATATAAAAGACCTGAGCTAATTAAATAAAGGATATGAGTAATTGAATTTATATACGTCAGTTTATCTTGATAGTCGCTTATCAACATACCATTACAATTACTCAGACTATATTTATTATAAATAATGAAAAAATATTTCAAAAGTTATTCGATTACAAAATTAATAGAACGTCGAGGTAAATTAATTTTACAAATACTTAAGTGGATGTCAGTCACAAGTATCAAAATTAGTATCCTTATTAAGTATACGATAATATTAAAGGATGTTAACAATAATTTACTCCAAATAACATTAGTGAATGAAACAATGGATATTTTCAATATGGTTGAAGAAATAATAAATAGAATTATAATTTATAAAGTAATAGAGCACTCAAAAATAAATATAGAAGAGGCTATTTATTGTAATTAATGGGCTATTTATTAGATAAATGTCATTAAAACGATAATAAATAATCGTACAGAATATATAAAAATAACTAATCTTATGAAACATTGCAAATTCATTTATAAAAATTTTAACGGGTATTGATTGGTAATCTCCCTCTCTCTCTCTCTCTTTCTCTCTCTCTCTCCCTCTCTCTCTCTTTCTCTCTCTCTCTCTCTCTCTCTCTCTCGCCTCTCTCTCTCTCTCTCTCTCTCTCTCTCTTGCCCGACTTTCCTACTCGTTGCACCTGTTATTGTACTTAACAATTAACTGTCTCATAATACATAAAGCTTTTAAGCAAGTTTTTGTCAAGGAGAGATGTAACAGACGAGAAATCATCGTTAGACAGTCATAAAGCTCCTCGGAACGTCATTTTTGTCCAATTATTTGCATGAAAGGGAATCTCGAAAAAATTCTTAGCAACAGTCTCACTTTGCAGTTGGAACTTTACATAACAGGCGACACGAAAGAAACGCACTTTGCAACACTCCTATCAAGATACACACATACACGTACCCGAGCGTAATAATATATGCAGGGAGTAAATGACAAAAAATGTATCCGATCCCCCCTACGCCTTCTATATTAACCTATGTGCGCTTCCCCTATCACCCGCCTCGCCCCTCTTGTTTGTTCCATAGTGTATATATATATATATATATATATATATATATATATATATATATGTAGGTATTTATGTATGTATGTATGCTGCCAACATATAATGCGCGTAAGAAGGAATGAAATGCGGCAAGTAAAGTTAGGACCGACCACGTTTCAAATACTCTTGCTTGTTACTCCTCTTCTTCCTTTGCCCTGCCTCATCCTCTTCATCATTCTCCTCTCATAGAAAAGCAGTGCCTTTGCGAGCTTTGCGACCAGACAGCGCAAGCATCATTTCCGCTCTCTCACTCTCATAACAAATAAAGATATGAGGGGAAGCAAGCCAGCAGAGAGAGAGAGAGAGAGAGAGAGAGAGTGAGTGCAATGTAATCGCCACGCTCGCGAAAAATTTATGTGCACAACGTGGCCGGCAGTAAAGTGAGGTTTTTCTGTTGAGCTTAATGTGAAATCGCTCGCTTATACAATTGTTAATTAAATCATTATTCTTGTAAGCTTTCCGAGTTGCATTGTTATTCATTCCTCGATAAAACTTACACAAACGGTTTATATCATTATAACAAATCAATTAAGTCAATTTCCAAACATATTTGCTCTTTAATAAATGATTTATAATGTTTTTCTGATACAGTAGCTTATGATAGCTTAAGGAAATTCAATTTATTAACAATTTATTGAGAATCAATATTTAATTGATAATTTGAATAATACGTACAGAATCTAGTTAAATCTAGATAAATCGAAGCATTTAGCATTTATATGCATTTTTTTATAGAATCAAAAAACAAAAAAAAAAAAAAAATGTAATGATTATCATAAACATAATAATTTCATTTTTTACTATATTATAATATGTTCATTTTTACATATTTATCATATTGTATTTTCATATGTTTATTAGGTAGTGTAGCATGTTTATTTTTACATAATGTAGAAATTTACATAATGTAAAAATTTACATAATGTAAAAATAAGCATATTAATAAATAATCTAAAAAGATCATTTTAGAATGCAAAAATTCTACTACCGAAAAATCTGTTTATATAATATAACGAAGATTGTTCGACATAATTAATAATATTTACAAGAGATCAAAGAGAACTTAAAAAAAAAAGGCATTGAAAAATGCTATAGATATATTTGGATTAAATATTATAAAATATTCCCAAGTACTGCGTATCCACAGTTCATTTCAATAATCCATTACGTGCAGTGTACGTTAACGATTTTTATTTTTTTTTGTTTTTGTTTTTATCATAATCGAACATTTCATGAAAAGATAAATCTACAATTTTAAAAATCAATAGAAAATTCAATAAACAATTGTGTTATTGCAGAAAATCTATGATTATCATCAGTATAAAATAAGTAATGCAATAACCGTATAACCGAAAATAGCAATAACACATGCAATTTATTGTAGCGGCGATGCAGCGAGATTACGAAGCTTCGCGTATAAAACCCTTAGTGAAAAGCCATATTGAGAAATAGAAAATTTACAAGCATTACATGAGATCTATACAATTGTAATACAATTGTGTTCGGTTGTCAAGAGTGGAATCTCCAAAATGAGCGGATGCCTCGAAGCCCTAATACGAGTTGAAGCTCGCAAACCTGAGCTCTAAAGAGACGTCGATTGGTTGATTGGAAGGAGAAGCCTTTTATCTCCGTCTAGCACTATTTCTATGAAGTTAGCGTTAATCTCGATGGCTTGCAACCTAGCAACTGAACGCAAACTGTGGCTGAGCTAAGGGATCATCCATACACACTTGGCATGCAGTCGTTGGCTGCCGCACCAAGAGGTCGCTCTCACTTGACAAAAGTACCGATTCACCGTGATAAGAATACTTGTGTATTGTCCTCGCGCCGTCACCGCGTCTCATTGCAACGGAGTCTCGGCGTTAAGAGAGATCGTTCCACTCATTCCACGCATTTTACGTCACACGGCCCCAGCGACCCCTCCAACGGCTATTATTATTGCTAACGAACGTTCATAGAGTCCCTGTGTTGAGCCGTCTAAGAGCGACGATCATGACCCGAAGGGAAATTATGGGACAATGTATTACGACCTTTAAGACAACTCCTAGTGCTTTATACGTTGATAATATACATTAACATTCACGACTATGGGATAGAAAATTGAGAGGCACTCGGCGCGACTGAGAGTTTGTCAAAACGATGATACCTTTAATGCTCGGTAATTTACTGTTTCAAATTACGCGTCACGAAATTTCAAATTTCATTAGTCTTCGCGGTAATCGTCGATGCCTATGTCTCTCTCACAACCGAACCGACTCTGCCGATAGTTTGACGGTGCGTCTCCGTTATCAACGGAGAACATCTGATCGAAGCGGAAGATATTGCGATAATAGAGCGCGTACGTGGGTTTGCGTGTGGATGCGAGTAAGGGCGCGCGGGGTTGTAGGAAGGGCGAATGTAGCCGCGTACACATCGACGAAGCTCCTTACCGCTGTTTAGATAAGGCGAAAGCCTCTTATCAGCAGCCACTTTATTGGCCCGTATCTTCCGCTACGCCGTTACTCGCGCTCCTACGTTACGCGACTTTTCAGCCTGTCGTCAGGGCTTAGAGACTCAAGTTCACTCGCTCACTCTCCATACATGCCTTATGGGATGTACGTGGATATTACGTGTACAAGGGAAGCAAGCTAGGTTGAGGTCGTAGCGGGTGACGGTACGAAACTCCTAGGTTCTTACGATTCCACGCGAGTTTGACATAAGCTGTTGCGGTACGTGAACCACTGCTAAGATACTTATCTTAAATTAGGTGTATCGTCGGAATTATTGAATTCGCGAATTGGACTACTTGAGCCATCTTGCCCAGAAGCTCGATAGTGTTTTATTTCCTCCCCCCTGCCCCTCTCACTCTCTCTCTCTCTCTCTCACTCTCTCACTCTCACTCTCACTCTCTCTCTCTCTCTCTCTCTCTCTCTCTCTCTCTCTCTCTCTCTCTCTCCATCCCTCACAAACCCCATCTCTTTAGCTCCTTATTCCCCATCGATGTCAGCAGTCTCTCCTCCTCTCCAACGCCAAAGGTACAACTGTTTTCCAAGCTTATTATAATTTTCACTTTCGTTTGAAAATTATAATAAAGATATTGAAACCAAGTACTTTCTGCATTTCATTCGACTGATAATCGATATCCACTATTTAATGAATTATTATTCAATATTTAATTATATCTCTCATAAATAACTTTAAGAATTCGTATGAAATACATTTCTAAAAAGTCTATTCACATATGGTTTTTGAATTATTATCAAATATTAGCCAGACTATGTCAATTATTAATTTATGTATTTATAAATATGTATGTCTCTATTAATAGTCCATAAGCTCTTTGCCATATTATTAAATTGAGAAATTTTAATTTCTTAAAGAGCGTATTATTATTTTTAATCGAAATTATTCATACATTATTATTAGAGTATTAAGGATGAATGGAAACTTTATTAATTAAAATTATTTCATCAACTCTTTTGAAATATAATATTTGAATTAATATTATTCTTAAAAGAAATTAAAATAAAGTTCATTATTAAATTTCCTTTCCTTCAAGATTTATCTAATATTAATTTAATATTAATTTAATCGTTATTTTATAATATAAGGCTTATACATATGATCAATGAGGTAAGAGCCGAAAACTTAAACAAAACTGGCCAAAATTTAATTTTTCAATTATTCATTCATAAATTTTTCTACGTTGATTCATTATAATTTTATTAGTATTAGTAAGAAGTTAAAAATTTATTATATCGTAAACGTTATATTTTACTGCTACTTTAATAACGAGAGCAATAATTACGTAGATTGCTAAAATTTTATATTTTAGAATAATATTATTATGTGGATTTTCGTTTTTTTTTTTTTTTTTTTTTTTTTGCCGAAATCATAATTGGAATAAAGTATTATAATATATCAATTGAAAACGTATTAAAGAAGTTATTAATTTATACATGCTACAATGTAATTGAAAACTTTCAACAAAAATGATATAATTGCTAATAATAATCACGTGAAATCGTAAAAGTGTATTATTACGTTATAATATATATATATATGATTTACTGCCGGTTTTATATTATTTATAAATGTATTAATGTCTCAATTTGCATCAAAGTCCGTTCTTATATAATATAAGCAATTCCAAACAGTTCCCAAAAGAAGTAGATACAACGATAGAAGTTTATATTTAATAAAGAACGGAATTTTAGAAGTAAATTTTAAAACTTGAAATACAGAAATAGTGTTATTCTTACTCGATTTCTGTCAACATTTCAGTGAATTTTAAAAGCTAAAGCAGTAGCGTTCGATACCATTAAAGATAACAACGTTGGCTAACGTCAGTAGGAAGAATGTGTTTTCCTACAGTCTGCATCGCTTCAGACTTCACAGCTGCAATCAAACTTTAATTTCGCGCGCAATCGACTCCGCGTGGCGTGGCTCTACTCCCCGGAACTTTTTTTCGATAAAAAGGTCATTTATTCTCAAGAAATGGCTAGTAGGAGTTCTTGCGCCAATTCCGCGCGTAAAACTCGCGATCTCTTTCAAGGGACAAGATTGTAACCTTCAACTCTGGTGATTATCGTTCCTATTATTGGAGAAACTTAAATACATTAGAAAAGGATCCGTGATCAATGCCATACCGTGAACTTGTATAATGTAACATATTTAACCTTATTATACCGCAATACTTATGTGTGTATAAAAAAGTATTTACTTTAATTTAAGTTATTATCTATATTTGTCGATCGTAATGTAAGCAAATTCTTATGTAATTACATATTAATGTCTATAAACGCATGAATTACTTTTAGTGCATGTTACATGTGAATTGTAAACAATTTTTAATGTCATTTTTTAAATCTGAATCTTTTAAGTTGTAAATAATTAAATATTTTGATAAAAACAATTCTGTAAGAGGTAGGATTTTGTCATTATTTAAGAATTTTTCTTAATAAACATAATGTATGTACAAAATTTTTTATTAATCCGAAGTTAAATAAACAGATAAGTCAAGTTGCAAGCTTTTAAATATAATTCGAGCATTACTTTCATTCTATAAATTCGTATATTTTCAAGTGATATAATACGTTCTAACTTTAATTCAAAGCTATTTGATATTTATTGATTGATGAAATATATTTTTATAAGACTCAAAATTTTAAATACTGTCTATATGGATGATCTTCCGTATTTATTAACAAATCTAATAAGATTATTAAATTAAATTTCCAAGTTAGGCGTATATAATCTTTGAAAATGTTACGCTATTAAATTATATATAAAATACATAATATAAGAACACTTAATAACATACAACTTAAATGATTTAAAAATGATTAATAGATTATAATATTAAGAATTTTAGATTATTAAAGATACGTTGCATTTCTTCAAAATATCAAATCATTTTTATTTCCACGATTCAATTCAATAATTCATATTTTCCATTATATTTAATACACGGGAATTTTCAATTTCGTTTGCCAAGAATACAAAAATGTTTGAGCGCCATGTTAGGCTCTGTGAAAAAATTTAGTCTGCGCGCACGTGTGCGCGCTCACATACATCTACAAGTTCAATTAGATAAGAGACGAAACTAGGTTGAGCATCGATTCGCATACATGAATATTCATTGTTTAATTTTTCTTATTGGATTTATATTTTTGGCTTTGAAATACGATAGATCGTGCACATTAACATCCATTTCGTATGAATTTTAACGAATGATAATTTACGTTGATCGATAATATATATAAATATAATATTTAATGATTATATATATATATATATATATATATATATATATACTTTCTGAGCGGCTCGGAAATAATTTCATTATCATAATTAAATGCAATCGTTGATAACGTTCGTCTTCCTTTAATTTACAAGCGATATGGGAAGCTCTCGCAGCACAGCAGTTAAAATAATAAGGAGAAATCAAGAACCCCATGAACATCCGTTTCGTAATCAGTGATCGTAAACCTCCGAGCCGTAAAAATCAGACGTAGAAATAAATAGGGACACGCGTGAGGTAGGCTATCGGATGTGCAGGATGTAAGTATAACGTGGATCGCTGCCGTTGAAAATATTGAATTCCCGTTGGCTCAGCGCATCTTGAAATTCGCGGCTCGTGATCCGATGAAACTAACTTGCCCGCCTTCCTTCTTTCACCTCCACTTTACCTTTCGCTGCCGGCTTAGTTTCACAAGTCCCTCCGAGCTCGCGCGCGTGCACACGCACACGCACACACACACACACACACACACACACACAGAATCATGGTTTTCGCTTCTTCTCTACCTCGGCTGCTGAATCGCGAAGCCGGGACGCGGGAAAGAGAGAAATGCCGGCAGGCTACGTGTCCGCGCCGCCTAATGTCTCGTTACGCCCGTAATTTAAGGCGGGCGCCATGCTGACTCCGAATCGCCTACTTTAAAGCCGATTCGCCACTAATCTAGAGCTCGCACTCGCTCTCGGCTTGCCGCTGATCGTCCAGGAGGTTCGCCGCACTCGATCTAAACTTTCAGAGCCGCTCGAGACCACCACCACCACCACCAATGGCCTTTTCGATAGCGAAAACAAACGCGTATCCGATGGATTGCCACTCCCGAGCCAACCTCGCCTCTATCTCTTTTTATTTATTTATCGGGCTTTATGGGAAGGGACTCGTTTTTGAATGGTGAGCCAGCAGGCAGATGTACTCTTACATCCTTTATTCTTTTATTTTGAAGCGAGTAGTATTTGTGCGCTATCGGTCGCCTTGTATAAAGAAATGAGCGTCGATTTCTAAAGTCCAAGAACTCTTGGCAGGGAAGCGAAATCTCGTTATCGGAAGTAGACTCGGCGGTTCAACTCTTTCCTCGTGTTTAACCGAAAAACTAATTTAGCTGATAGACTTTTACTTTTCACCAAATAAAAGAGCCAGGAAATTCAATACAATATATTTTCTACTCGTAAAAGAATCGAATATTCTTTTGAAAACTTTTAGCTTCTCACTCAATACATAAAAACTAGTGATTTTTATGGGAGAAATTTTAACGAATAGGCCTGTATTTCATTAGAAAATTCCTCTTCCCACGTGAGCTCAACGTTCGTCTATATATATATTATTTAGCAAGTGGTGTGTATAACGAGTAATTGACCTTGAATATTTATAACATATATTATTATGCGATTCTTTTCAATACGTCAGTATATTTATTGTTTGCACAAAGGGAGAAAATTTTATTTCTTACTTTAATTACTTTACGTTAAATTTTCTTTTATTATTTACGTTCGATACTTTTCAAACTGAATGATTAAAGTCATTTTAAATTAAGCTTTCCGTCGCATTTCGATTTACTACTAAAACGAATAAATGTTTTTTATACATCCACGTGTATTTACAGTCACTTTACTTAATGTAATACTCGATAGAAAGAAATTTTTTATACTTTTTTCTAATTTTCATTCTCTTTTCTTCTAATTATTATTTCATTTTCAAAAATGAATTAAAAATGTACGAAACTTTTGGTGAAAAAGGTACGGAGTAGAGCCACGCTTAAATAAATTCTTTTAATAAGCTACCTAAACATTTACATTAATCGCATTGAATTATGCGATTGAAGATACATTATTTTAAAGATTCATTGATGAATGGGGATACGTGATATTATAATACGATACTATTAAAATGAAGATTTTGTTTCTTATACATGCAAGTCGTTAAATTTTTGTTGAAGGGAAACGAAGGTCTTAAAGTCTCCATTACTGTATAAGAAATTTGAAATCAATAGTAATGAAAACATCATTCATTCATAAGTTCTTTTGCAATAATAATTCCGCGTTACACTGTATTACTTAAGCTAGATATAATTTCTCATCCACTTATATAAAATTTTAAATATATTCCTGCTTTTTAATAATCGATTTCTTATTACAAACGCGCACGCAACTACGCACGCACGAACATACATAATATTTACTATTGAGAATTAAGTTTGTCAATTTTACTTTATTTCTAGCGATAAAATTGATAAAGCACGATATGAAATAATATATTTAACTTTTCATAAAATGTGTATTTTAATAAGATATTCTAGCAACTCCACTAGTCTTAGACGTGAATAATTTAAAACGATTTATTCGATGAAAATTCATTGCAAATGCAAAAGAAATTTGTAATATTGGAATCGAGCACGAAATAGATTTGAAACGACTGCATGAAATTGGAAAAATTCAGAAGCTCAGAAATTGAGGATCTGTGGAAGAATAGTATTGACCGCCGGTTGAATCTACGCATTTAATCGCTCTTCTATCAATGTAAAAAAGGAATTTTTATAAAAAAAATAATTATAATAACTGTGTGTGGCTCTATATATATATATATATATATATATATATATATATATGTACGTACATTTAATGCTCAAAAAATCTTATGCAATTATAATTACAATTCATAAGGTTTCTATTGCTTGAGTAAATAGATATTCCTATAATAAGTATTAACAGCTTATATATGTTCTAGTATGGACGAGTTGGGAAGCTTACACAACATTAAAAAAAAAGTATAAGAAATCTGGTGATATATACACGGATGGCTGTCTGGATGATGCTTATGAGTCAACTTTGTAAAGTATGTTTTAAAATTTTCTTTTAAAAAAAATACCTATCGCCTAAATTCATCAAAAATTGAATGATATGAAAAACAAGAGAAAGTCCTATATAATTATTAATTATTGAATAGCTATGGATATTAGTTGAACACTTGGATTAAAATAATTGTAACATCTATAAGTCATCTATTTCAAAGCTCGATATCTATATAAAATATTTCAATTGTTATATTAGCGATATTCGTAGGATATTTTATTGTGAAATGATAGAAATGATATTATGTCTTATTTAATTCGACGAAATGTAAATGTTATTATTCAAACGGATAATATGAATTTAGTATTACCACAGGTTACATAATTTACGTCGAATAGTATAAAATGCATAATCTATGTGGCTCGTCTTTATTCAACGTCGATTTTTATATTTAAAAACAATTAGTAGCTACTATGTATTAATATTAATTTTTAAAAATTAGTTTAACGTAGCATGTAATTTTCATGTACATAATTATTTCTGATTTAACAATACAGTTCGTGAATATTTCGTTACTCGAATATTTTGTTCTCGAGCCTAGTTCGAGAATATTTCGTTCTTAATTCTTAAAATACATTTGTCATTAAAATCAAAGGCGAAAACAAAATTTTAAATTCTTATTTATATATTGCTATTTCAAATTAGTTTTCAATTTTTCTTTTTCTTTTTTTTTTTTTCGAGTGTTTATAAAATTCAAAATTATGTTATTATATTAAATTCTGATATTAAATATAAATAAATAAATAAACAACTGGCTTTCAAAACTATGTTGAATATATGTTTCTATGGAAAGAGAAATGACACGATGACAAGTACGAACCTCATAAATTCAATATTATAAACCTGACATTACGAATAAAGTAATTGTACTTACTATTGTAAATGATAAATGACAATTGTATAAGTATCGTCTCTTACGATAAAATTATTTTTAAAAAAGTTTACTAACACAAGTATGGATTTAATGGCGTATAAATATGCGTAAAAGTAATCAGAAGAACTGATAATTTTCCTTTAAGTATATTGAATTTATGTATTATGATATCTTGATGTTTGATGAAATGAATAATTTACGTCAGAAACAATATATTATTCCTTCTAATTAGAACAAAAAAAACAAAAAACAAAAAAAAACGTATAGTCACCTTTGCATTTGCACCTATTTAAATAAAATACATAAATTTCCTTATTTCATACAATAATATAATAAATAAATGTTATATAAAATTTCTGTATATTATATAAATATGTATTTTATATTTTTAAATAATATCTGCATAGAAAATTTATTACAAAGTCAACGCTCAATTTTTATTTTACTTTTAAGACATTAATTCAATGATATGATTTATTTGAAGAAAAAAAAAACGGCTCAAGCAACTCCCAATTATAAAATATTTACTTCCATAACAGTGATGATATATCCAATATTTTTCCTAAATTATATTTCACAAAAATATTACAACGGTTGAATAAAGTGTCAAATTATATTTGATGAAATTCCTTGCAACGTACAATTTTTGAAAGTTTAAATCGAATAGAAACAATTTTTTGAATATAAATAACAGGCATTAAATTGTATTTATAAACTAGTTGAATTATTTAGTATAATAATATTTGAAGTATTTATGTGAATAATATCGAATAATATGATAAATTATTAAATAAATAAATATCTGACAGTAGCTATAAATATTATATTATTTATTATAATAAATTAGCTATTTTAAATATAAATTACGTTTACCTATAAAAATTTTCCATTGAAATTGTACGTTATTTTTATTTACGAATTATTTAAACAAATTGAATGTTATTTAATTAAACAATTTTTCCATTGAATTTCATTGTCAATGTGCTTTAATAGAAAATTTTGTATAATAAATTTCTTTTACATTTAATTTACACGTAACTAATATTTTTTTCGGACACCGGGACTATGGTGTTAGATATTATTATATATGTCTCCGGATTACAATAATTTTTTTTATAAGCTTTAAATAATATTTGAAAATAAATATTTGAAATAGTTCATATACAAGAATTTAAGATTTATTACTCTTTAGTAAGTATTAGAATATTTTGAAAACCTAAGACAATATATAAGCCACACAATTACGACTCACCACTGGATATAAAATATTTCCCCAATCAATGATAATTTATAAAACGTTCCTGAAGAAATATTATCGTTTCCTATAACTTTTATAATGAACTCAATTTTAAATGTGATAAAGACATTATTTACTTTTCTCTCGCATTCCTTTTTCTCCATATAGCCCGATGTGACTTGTACAAACTCTCAGTATATACTTTTATTTTACTCTTTTACAATTCACTCTCATTTCTTGGTGCGTGCGAAGAAAAATAAAAAATTTGCGATGCAAGGATCGAAGCTCAAGATCAGACTCTTTGTATCCTTTATTTTTTCATACAGTTAAACGAAAATAGAAAATCGGCATGATGAGATGGAATAAAAATCAAACCTTTATTATGGATGTATTAAAATATCAATAAAATATCGAGAGAGAGAGAGAGAGAGAGAGAGAGAGAGAGAGAGGCAAGCTAGTCTAACGGTTGAAAATTATTATTGATAAAGCTGTTGGATGAACATTTGTTCCACGTCTCAACAAAATCTTTTTACAAATTAAAGGGATCGAACAAACGACTCTAGTCTCTTATATAAGGAAGATAGTATTCAAGTGGCAGACCATGCCATTTCGAGATTTTATTGCACTCTGCGACGACTACATATAGCGTATAAAATCGAAAAAATAATATGTTCCTTAGACCTACAAATTTTCCGTTTCGCGCTTTATATACCAAAGTAAATCCTTTATATTGTCACGTATTTCATTTACTCTGGCGTTATTAGTTCTTTGAAAATTCCAAGTATTATGAGGATTCGAGAGAACAAATACTTATTAATTTTATTAACTGAAGTTGAATTTATATCGAATAAGATGAAAGAATTTAATATTATATTAGTACGTTAAAAAAATCTATCGCAATTATAATAGTAAAAACGATAAATGATAATATATCTTTAATATATGTTACACGTTAACTTGATGTTCCTTTTGTTTCCTTGCAAAAATATTATATCACCCTTTCTTAATTCTATTTACTAACCGTTAATATTAATTGACGTACTACAATTATTCTTACATTTAGTGAATTGTTTAATTCCCGTGGTTACGCATATATAATTTTTTAATTTTTAACTTTGTTTTATTTTATATCATTATGATAAGCCTTAATTATTATAATGCTTAAACACCATATCCTCATTATATTTTAGTTTATAAATCCTATTTTACATCCATATATGTTAAACGTGCCAAACTATATAAGGAACACTACTTGATAAGAAATTTTATAGATAAAAGTTGTCATTCGACAATTTCAAATGATCAGTCATAATGTTTGTACTCTTTATTTCTTATTAGAACACAAATAAATATTTGCGAATTCTGAAATATTATAATTATGCTTTTCGATGAAAATTTATTTTAATAATAAATTAATATAATTATCTCGGTTATATTAATTGTAGAAATTAGTTGATTTTTCTGTATAAACTTGATGAACATATTTTGCAATAAATTCATAATAAAAATACTACACTTGAATTACAGAACATTAGATTTTTATTATTTGAATATATTCCTTTTCTCGATAGTACTCTTATTAATCTATAAAAGATTAAATATTTCCATTTATAATTTATTTATATAATGTATAATTATGTAATACCTGCAATTTCTTAATAAATTTGTTGTATTTAATTACAATTCATATTATTACGAATTTTTATCCTATAATAAGTTTCAAATTCACTTTTTATTTTCAATTCTTTTTGTTTAAAAAATATTTTCTTTACTGCTACAGTAATTTTCTAACATTTTGTCGTCTTTATTGTTGAAACATAATATATATAAGTTTTTATTGTTCTTCACACGATTTACCATATTTCTCGTTAAGATATGAGTTAACTTTTCTTTTTTTTTAATCTATTGCACTTGGTAAGCTACGTTTCATGAAACTTTTGAATTGAATCACTGCAATCTCAATATTCTACAATTTATCAAATTTATAGAATTATTATGAAGTTGAGACATAAGTTTTAGCGTTCACTTATCGCGTTACTTCATTTAAAATTGCCATTTCAAAGAAAAATATTTTAATTTATTTTTATTATATTATTAATTGTATGTATTATACGATAATAGAATTTTAATTTTATGTAAATTTCAAAACTCTCCCACTTCAATGACATTTCAAGCAGCTAAGTTGGTATTGTTTATTTTATCAATAAATGAATATATCATCTTCATTATACATATTATACTGACGTAGCGAGATTGTGTTATTTATATTTATATGCCAAGTGCATTTATAATTAAATTTTTATAATTGGTAAATTTCTCTTCTATATTTTCAATATTTATTTTCCTCATTCCTTATATCATTATTATGCGAACTTTCATATCTTCTATTGGTATTTAATTCTGGACCCTTTTAGTAGTGATATTAAAGCTATCGAAAAGTATCTTCTTGTTATACCAGATGATTATGCCACATCCTTTGATTTTCGTCACATTTTTCATTATTTATATGTGGTAATTCTAGATATAACTATATGAATATAAATTGCACTTATACTAATAACAAAATAAAATTTCAGGTTTATTTGCTCTGAATAATTTAGAAATTTATGAAAAATTATTAAAAAATGTTATCTCATAAAAGTTTAGGTAATATCTGGCTTACTTAATGTATTATGTAACTCCGCTCCAAATCTATACACCTTGTCATTGTACCATTTTCTTCAACATCCTTTAAATTAATAAATTCACAAAATCTATATACATCGAATATTTTACCTATATTATTAATAAATGTTATAATATAATAGTACATTACATTTAATAATTTTAAAAAAATTACATGATTACATAGAAAAATTTTAAGTAATTTATAATGTCATTTCAAATATGATATGAAAAGTATATTTATATATATATATATATATAGGTTTATTATTCCAATGAAGTTGTAGTGAATGTATTATCTACTTACTATCGTAATTCTATTGATAGATATGAATTCAAAGTTATTATAAAATTTTATTTCCATAGTTTGTCAGAAAAGTAAAAAATCAATTATTTTGATTTTATCGCCGATATTTTATCGATTAGTGGACACAAAAACCGTAACGTAAGTACATGAATTGTGTTTAAAAACATTGACGTGTTATAAAAAATGATAAATGCTATATCACAGGCATATAAAAATCTTGTATATAGATTATGTTTACATGGGATATATTAATTAAGCTGGAAATGATGGTATATTTTGAAATTTATTTAATTATCTCATATAAGAGGAATACTGATAAAAGCAGTTTTATAATTTTAAAATATAAATAATTTTTAATTAATATCACGTCAAGGATATTGGAAATATTTTGATAGTCAAGGTTCTAACATTATGAAAAATAAATTTAAAAAAAAAATATATGAATTCGTTTAAAATATTTCATAAAAGTATTATTTTATCGTAATATTATTTAATTGTAAAAATATAATAGTTTTAAACGATCATTTTAAATATCCGACAAAATAGGTGATATATTGACATTTATAAATTTTGAAACACACTTTTTTCGTAAAATGTTGATGTTGATGTTAAAAATGAACACACTTAATTGTAAAACGTTTGTTGATTTATAATATTTTAGTTTACTTTATGAAACTACAGAACGAACAAAAAAATATATTGTTAACGTACTGTTTTATCTATTAGTAATTTTTCTTTACGCGAGTAATCTATTTTATAAGTTAAAATTAAAATTTTATTTGAAGTAGTAAATATTTAATAGATTGAAAAATAAAAAGCAATATGACAAATAGAAAATATATTGGTTCTCTTGCTATGGGAATGTAAGAAACTGTAGTAAATTACCTTAATGAAACCGTATATTTTTAATATGTGTAATAAAGTATTGGCAAGAGATTGCAATAAACTTTACTATTTTTATTTCCTGAATTGGAAATTTGTCGTACATCAATTGTTATAAGTGCTTAATGTATTTTATTCTATTTTATAATATAGAGAAACAACTAAATTTATACAAAGTAATGATAGTGAAATTTGAATAAATAATGTTTGAAACGAATGTGATATCCAAATGGCATCCTAATTTTCACTTGCACACGTGCTTAATTCAAGTCTATTGTATTTGTCAATATGTAGTTTGAATCTTCTTACTAACTCATGGAAATGAAGTCCGATCGACCAGAGCTTAGCAAAAAAGAAAGAGAAAAAAGCACATAGAGAGCCCTGTACGATTGTCGAGGACGGTCGAACACTTGCGATCTTCTTTACGAGCAACCAGGGCCGTCCAATGCTGCAGTTTTCCTGATCCTGTTGATATGTTTGTGTCATCGACCTATTGTGGACAGAGAATCGCTCTCATCGAAAAACTACCCGACTCAGAAAACCACGTCTCCTGGAATTTCCCAGGAGCTGGCGGAACTCGAACGGACCGACGTGCAAACATAATAAAACCTTCGCTCGAGAAATGAGTTTACTCACTAAAAAATTCACCTACATCTGTAACTTTGCGAATCGCCACTGAGTTTTTAAAATATTCGGTGCACCGGAGACAAGCGCCTCGTATCCGTGGCTATCGGCAGCGAATTCCAAATGCGTTTCTTCAATTAAACTCCCCGGCTTATTTACCCAATTGATCAGCGAAAAGTTTTAACGAGGAGTTGGCCCGACAGTGAAAAAAAAAATAACCGATTTCAAGTCGCTGATTTCACCAGGCACTGCCGATAATACCCTTATATAATCGCTCGCAAATCTATTCAAGTAATCAATCGAATTTTCGCCGACATCCTGGAAAACTTTCCTCCGTCTGTGAAAATGACGGGATACGATAGGGTAAAGTACGTCTAACGAAAGGATGAGCGCTAAAAAGACGGAGAGAGCTAAGTACGACTCCTGAATTCCATCGCGCTCCACTCCCACACACTCGCCCATCCTCGTACCAACACGCGCTTACGGGAACGTGTGTACGTGTCGTGGTTGCGCGTGTCTGAATAAAAATAGCTCATCCGGGAAGATCCATTCGCCACTGCGTGCACGTACTTACATTGCAGCGCACAGGTGGGGAAAGTCGATCGATTGCACGAGTGAATTCCCAATCAAAGACCTCCTCTCTTCCAGTCCCTTATCGACGCGCATTATCAATAAAAGATACGCCTCAACAGCACCTTCCCGATCCCAAAAGTGTGCAAAACAGCGGCAATGCCAACACGGCGCACGAGCCTCCCTCCGGGTAGAGGACTAGTTCCTTCCAACCAATAAGGAACATCGATTTGTAACGCGGCCTCGTTAGCGATGCTGATTGCCGCTTTGTACGCCCCCGCCGGCTGACTCAGTCATCGGTGCTCCCGCCCTCGCGGGAGGATGAAGACGCCCGGGACGTCTGAAGGACGTCTGGGGCCTTTGGCGATAAGGGCGACCGAATTGTTTGCTTTCGTTTCGCGCGATTGTTGGCGGCACTGCGGGGACTGGATGCGTGGGAGCGCGATTGCGATGCGTGATAAACCGTAATTAGAACTAAATAATTTGTATTTGCTTATTTCAGATGGGAGACGTCGAGCGTAGGCGGCTTGCTTTCAGGTGCTTTTTTCGTTTGTAATTGTGGGTTCTTGTAAGAGTGGATTTACATTACTCGCAGCGTTGTTAAGACAAAAAATGGCGCTTTTCATTTATGACACCTGTACATTCAATCACATAGATCGCAATGATTGAAATAACCGATAAAAAATAATTTATTTAAAACCGATGGTACAATTAAAACATTAAGAACAAATACGTATATCAAAGCATTTTTCCCATTCCATTTACGGGTAATTCGAATAATGTAATTTATTTTTGCAAAATAGTGTAAATGTTTACACTATTGTAAAAATGGCATTTATTATTATTTACAGTCCAAAGGTATGCAATTAAGTAGTCAGATTATTGAAATTCAGAACATGCAATAATTGTTTAATGCATTTTTTTCTCTCCTCGACATTCCAGCGCATAAACTTTGTGTTTATTACAACATTCTAACTTTAATGCTTAGCTCATATAATAATGAAGCAACATTTTATTATCAAATAACACTTATTATTTTTATTAACAATCATAACATTCTTAATCAGATATAAACATTACTATAAGCTAGTACTTTTAACAAAATTATTCAAGCATTTAGCATTTAACAGACAAAGCCGCGCAACACAACTAACTTTTATATTATTACGAGAAATCAACGAATTCCTTTATCAATTTTATATTTTTAATATACATTATAGTAACAACATCGTTAACATGATTTACGTAAATAATTCTATATAACATTATATCCTAATATTACAGAAATCCTTAAAATAGAGAATAGTAATAGAAAATGATGAAACGTAATCATATTCGAATAAACAAATACCTTAATTGTATTTCATATCAATTATTTTCAATCAAATAGTGGATTATTCTTCTTTCATTTAATTATAATTTATTTCAAGTCAATTATCTCGTTGAATATAAAACTCAATGAAACAGTATAAGAAACAAAATTTACATAATATATTTATTGGTAAATGTATTCATATCGAAGTTTCAAGATGTGATAACTTTATAATGATCGTAAAAAAAAATTTAGAATCTCAAAAGAGTATAATTTTATCCGATTTTTATAAATAAGATATACATATTTATTGATTAAATATTATTATAAAAAAAAAAAAAAAAAAGTACTTAATAAAATTCCATAAACCTATCAAATACAGCATGAATTTAATATATGTCGATGAAATTAATCGATTTTAAATCTTTTTAAATAATAATAATATTGGCTCTTAGTTTATTTAGAGTTTTCAAAATTAATCTCTTTATTTTTATGTCTCCCTGAAATATTTATGAAAATAAATATGTTTCAAAGTACTCGGTAATACATATTTAATCGAAAAAGCTCTTTTATCGACTTTTTTCCAATATTCCGCAGCTGCTAAAAGAATGAAAATTATTTTTAACTGCAGAGTCCTTAAAATTATGATAACAAGATCATTAAATAGGCTATATTTATTATAAATTTAGAAACATATACCATAAATTAAAATTGTAAATACTCAAATTAAATATTTGAATGAAATTTTCTTTCTTGTAAAATTCAAAGATTGCATTCTTATTTACAATATTAAAAATACATATTTTCGAAATAATTATTTATTGACTTTAGGCATTAATATATTTTTAATTAAATTTTAATTTCATTCAATATGATAAATCTTCTATATAATCGACAATATTATATGAAATCATTAGAGTACCCGGAAATCTTGAAAATTTTAATCATATTATATATTTTTATTCTAAAGTATATCATTGAAAAGAAGTAAATAATAGTTTTCCTTTAAATAATTGTATGTTGGGAAAATTTGCATTTCTTAAGAGATAGTTTTTTTAAAGTTTTAAATCAGACTCTCGTAATCAAATTTTTTTATAATATGAAATACTCCATATAAAGATATCGAATTAATTTTTGAAAAAAGTATTAAGAAAAATAATTTTCTCATACTCAAAATATAATAAAATGTCAGCAAAAAAAAAAAAAAAAAATTGGAACCATAGTAAATATATTATAATATTATCATTTTACAATTATAAGTGTCACAACTAATTGATTCCTCATGTTCTAAGCAAATTTTTATTCTTATTCGATATATATTTTGTCATTACATATGCCTTTAATTTTTAACAATTTACACATACATGTTTAATTATAATTTTATTACATGCCATCTTAAATTTTTCCTTTTAATTATTTTTCAAATGTATTTATTATATGTTTTATTTGTCGCTATAGTTTCTATCATTTAAATGGTTTAATTAATATTGTAATAAACGTAGAAATACATTAAACGATGAATGATGATAAATCTTAAATATAAGTAATTAGTTGATGAATTTTGTTATAAAATTTGTATAATTAATTTAAGTTTCATTTAATTTAATGCAGTTTAAGCGTCCTCTTGAATGTTACACAAATAAATTACAGATATGTATATATAAGTGTGTGTTTGAGTAGGCGTGCGTGCGTGCATGCGTGCGTGCGTGCGTGTGCGCGTGTGCGCGCGTGTGTGTGTATGTGTGTGTATATACGCATATGTTTGCGCGTGTGTGTATACATATGCAATTCATTTATACAGTATTCAAGGAGTTGCCTAGATTATGAAGTTTCTCGTTGCGTATGCGGGCGTGTGTGTGTACGCGCGCTTACGGTTTTATACATATACATATATACATGTATATATATTTAAATATACATATATATATAAATATATATTCGATGTTCTATAAAAATATATATTTAATGTTTAATTTATAAGTATTTACATGTTTTTCAAATTGCATTCAAATGAATTTGAAGATAATATTAATAATGCGTAATAATATGAAAATAGAAAAAACCTATTTATAAACTCATTAATTCCAAAAAAAAAAAAAAAACTTACTTTGTAAATGTTTATAAATAAATAAAAAAAATTGGATAATGCTACTTGAAAAATGCTCTTCCATAATGAATACTATTTAAAGGGAGATATTTCAAATCGACCGAAGGTATTTTCAACAACGCCAGAGCCCCTCGAGCAGCAATTTTCGCAAAAAGCAAAAATGAACGATGTTGAAAGTCAAATAAGCTTTACACAGCTCTATTATCGTAATGAGAAAGTGAACGAGCGAGGTTGAAGAGAGTATGAGGCAGAGGAAACTGTGAGAAGCCGAGTCAGGGGAAAAGTAAGAAGGGGAACGCAGAGAGCTTGTCCAAATTACTTCTCGGACTGCTGCTCCGAGGCTTGTCAGACAAGTCGTGGCCAAACACGAGGACGAGCGACTCGACACTCCGCCTCAAAGTCGTAGGAGTGAGAGTCGTACCGACCAAGCGGCCGCGTCAATCTGTTTAAATAAACTTAGCCACACCGGCAATTTTGAAGAAATGAATTACAGGCGCTCAACAGGGACAAATGAATTTCAGGTTTGGTGTTACGATGCTTCGCTTCACCGATATCGATCCATAATTTCGTCATTCACTTTTCCCATTACACTTTTCATCTTTATTCTAACTCTCCTAGGCATACACTAATATACACGCCCGCATTGAGATAAGTTAGAGTAGGAATAATATAGACATACATGTACGTGTCATGTGTTCATAATATGGACATATATGTGTTAATATAGCTGTTTGGCTTATGCAATTTAATATTGACAAATTTTATTCCTTGAAGAAAATAATACAAAATAATAAACATAGAACAAAGATTTTATTATTGACATATCTATGCAGCATTACATTTAGTGACGTATGGAAATATTATTATAAACCTATACGTTCTCGCTAATTATATTTCGTATGAAGACAGTATGTTTATATAACAAATACTTTATCATTAATCTGAATACAGCTTTATTGAGAATTATATAAATACAAATTATTATTATATTTACTCTACCCATGTTTGAACAGCATCGGTATTTAGTATTTAAACATGTACATGTATACATCATACATACATATATATATATATATATATATATATATATATGACCAACATTATACAAACTCCCGGCATTATGTTTCCTTTAACTTTTTCATATATCATTGTATATATAGCAAATATATATAACATATTAATAAGAAGTACGATAATATAATTAATCTTTTACCAACTGGAATCTTATATATATTTATATAAATTATTAGGAAATTTAGAGAACAAGAGTTCAATCTCAAACTTACACTTTATTTTTCTATTACATTGATATTTATTTTTAAACATTTTTATTTAGTATATTTGCCACTAAAATTGTATGCTAAAATTTATAAAATATCTTTTGAAATTTTTCGTATGCTCTATATAAAACGGATTAATACATTAATATTTACAGAATCCGTGAGTATTAATAATTAAAAAATCTGTCTAAAAAATCCTATTTTTCGCTCACATGTTAAATACGTTTGAAGGAACATTTGAACATTCAGAAATTTATGTGAAACGATGCTTCAATTTACTTGGTAATGTCAGTACCAGAAAATATCACTACCTGAACGAACAACTTCAGTCGAAAGCGTCGAGATGTTTGTATGTGACAAACGTTTGATGCAAAAATTTAACTGATTTGTAAAATGGATGATGAAAAAGGATTTGTTACAAAGAGCAAATATTTTTCTAATTGAAAGATTAATGTGTCGCATCGATATTTCATTAATAATTTATACAATATTATTGATAAACTAGATCTAATACGAATTACGGATGAACTATAATCTGGAATCATTCAGACATAATCATTATATTTATTACCTTTAGCAATATTCCATAAAATCATCTGATATGGGATTGGTGAGACTATAGATAAATGAAAAAAATGAAAAATTGCAAATGAAAGCACTGCACTTAAATAATATATTTTCTAGAACGTAATCTCGATCTGTATAAATTATTGCGTTGATTTATAATCGTAAATGATTTTTTATTTCAATGTAAAATAATTAAGATCCGAACATGATTGAAATGGCGAACATCGATAAATTAAAAATTTATAAAAAATAATAATAACCACTTGACGGACTTGGAAAATGAATAGATAATTTATTGTTGATCAATCACATTTTCATTAACTATATTGTAAAGCGTGATTGAAAAATAGATCATTTTGTATAATGTCAAATATAAATTGGATGAAAATTAAAATTATTCTCTCTAAATCTGCTTCGATTAATATTTAAAATTAAATTTAAAATTAATATTTTTTCGTAATAATTTTCATTTCGAAATTTCTTCTTGATTGCTTTATCCCTGTCCTTGTTCAAAATTGAAAATATTATATAAGATTATTTATTAGCTACCACGTATATATCATTATAGTTTTTATTATCATTGATTATTAAAGAAAAACAAAAAAATTCAGCCAGTTTATGGAAAAATTTATTGGACTATTTGGAATGACGTATAGGTAATATTTAATAAGAACTTTTATTCTCTATTATTTTCCAATATTTTCAATTATTTTATTTTTAATTTCATATCGATAAAGTTCGATATAATTTGAAAAGCTTATTATATATGTCTTGTAAAAGTTTCGTCTCAAAGCTCCTTGTCTAATGAAAAACTTTTCAAAAATATTTAAGATATTATATTGATTTTATGAGTGCATGTATTCCTCGAAAGTTTCAAAGCATAATAAAACAAATTACATTTTATTAAATTTCCATTTGAATATTATTTTTACATAAAGTCTAATGTTTTAAAACATTGTTTTATCTTGGATTAATGATTATGTTAAACATTGTCTTTATAGCATTACAATCTTGAGCATATTAAATTAAAATATATATTTAGGATTAATTTAAAATGAAAAAAAAAAAAAAGTATTTTTTTATTCTACTATATAATATTATAATTATAATCGTTATTATAATATAAATATGATAATAATGAACATTATAATAATTATCATAATAAATTGTCATTCGCAGTATTATAATGATTGTTATTGAAAATACTAAATAATAAAACAAGGATCCCTTTTCTTGTTGAAATCAGTTTAACCGTTCATTAAATATTTCATTAAATATTAGCAAATGGTCCAGCAGTACTTGGGGTGGTGTTTTTTGTTTACAATGCGGATATTGAACGATCAAATACAACAAAGAATTGTTGGACGATCGGATAGTTAACAAGAAGCCCATTGGTATCCGATGCCGTTTATTATCTATTCCTGGGCGCACTATTAAATTCTATTCTCTTTATGGGGAAATATACAACGTGGCCGCGTCTACGAGATAAGCGTTGCTAAGAGCGTTTTATTGCTAAATGGAAATGCCATGCGCCGAGACTATTAGCTATGCAATTCATTATGCGCCTTTATGCAGAAGAATCGCCTTGATAAAATAGACGGGGAAATAAGAGGAAATATAAGGTTAATTTACAAGACCGAACATAAAGAATCCTTTATCTGCGTGTAAACAAATGATTAAGGACGGTTCTTTTACATTCGGTTCGGTGGATCGTCAAGTCGATAATCATCACCTCCTCTATTACTCTGTCTCTTGCACACTTGTTGTTTTGTTTTTTGTTTTTTTTTTTTTTTTTTTCATGACTTGAGAGTCGTTGCCCAGTGAGTCGATTAATTATATGTAACTGTACAGTAATAATAGCGATGATTGACTTCGTTCTAATGAAATTCCATTTAAAATTCGAGGCTCTTCGTCATTTTCCAACTCAAGTGCTTTTATTTCTATTCTTATCTATATTGAATTTGTATTTCTATTGAAGATGATTGTCCGAGTATTGATTTGTTTAAAAAGAAAAAAAAAAGAAGAAAAGAGAAGTTGAGAAATAATTGGTTCGTTCAGCAAACAATTTCATAGTTTATTTGTTGAAAAATTAAATATTAGACAATGTAAAATGAGACAATTGATCAAATTGAGTATGATGCACCGACACAAGGTATTAGGTAGAGAAATTGAAGATTACTTAGTCATTGCGCCTTTTAGGCATTCAATACTTGCTTATTTAAATACCCATAATTCACTGTTCACTTATAACATTTAAGTCGTAAAAGTTATTTATTGTAAATTTAATTTGGAAACTATATTAAACGATAAATTAAATATTTCAATTAACTGTATTAACGGTTTTATGATTTTCCGAAAATATAACATTTATATGACGATCGAATTTATACGTTTTGTAAAATAATTCTTTGCCATATTAAATATGCTATTCATTATAAATTCCAATTATTCATTGTGAAAATATGTATAAAGAAAATTAATGCCTTTAACTATAATCATCAAAAGATATTCATATGTATTTGTGAATTAATTTTTATGTAAAAAGTGTCCTAATGTTAACTGGTATTGTTGATGTTGCTTTTCGTTAAATATTTATGTTAACAAAATTAATAACGTGAAATATTTTAAATGGAAAATACAATTGTCTTATTAGGATTTTTTTTCTCGATTAAAACTCTGCTATTTTATTACAATCGATAGTAGAAATTCTATACTTTAATTACCCCAACGTTATTAATGAGATATTTTTTTATCTTGGTATTATGAAGGTATTTTATTCCATTATTTTTTAAAATAATTTTTATATTATTTTCTGCATTCAAACATTTTAATAATACTTCTTTTTATATTCTTTTATACAAATAATTGTATATCTCGCGTATACGTCTGTGAAAATTTGATGAATTACGATATAAGATCATACAGATTAATGTTATTTATTACAGCTATTCTATTAAAAAAAAAATCTAATATATTTATAGAAATAGCACGTACTATTCGTTATCGCCGAAAAGTCTGTATCTGGAGAATTTGTCAATTCTCGTGGTTTGTTTTATTCAGTAATTAACTCGCTAATTAAGAAAATACTTAAGGATCTTTATTTTTGACTGAAGAATGTATGTGGTGAAGCGTCAAAGAAAATTGATATGAGCACACGTGTAACCGTACTTGTGAGGTATTGAATAGGCGGCATCAAATTTTAATTATCAACATTATTTAAAGTTTAATAAAAAATTTAAGTATTTGAAGAAACCCACGAGGCAGTTTTACAAAAAGAATGAAAACGATGAAATTCATCTTATGTAATAATAGATTTCGTAATACAATGAATATATAGAAATTTCGATTTTTCATAAATTTTTAGAAAAATTAACCTGAATAGAGAAAAAGAGAGGTGGAGAAAAATAAAACTGAAAAACTAGTTCTCACAACTTTTTCAATCGACATTATTTGTCCTTACACAGCTATAGATTCAATAATAATTTAAGTATAACTATTATTCAATTATCAAATTAGAAAAAAAAGTATTAGAGATGAAATTGTCAAAGTCAAATAGTCTTTTCTATATGCACTCGAAATTTCTTTTTACATACATATATATATATATAGTATTCTATAAATTTTCTAGGACTTCTTATCTATTGATATTATATAGGTGAGGGAGAATGCATATCCTGAATGTGTTATTATTCTCTTGAATGATAGTAATCTCGAGGAAGCACGCTATAATAAACTCCAATACAGAGCAGAATGTTCCGAATGAAAAAATGTAGGCATTAAGTAGGTGAAAAGTTGAATCGTGCACGATCAGTATGTGAACAGAGACAGTATATGCAAATACATATCGACTATTTATAATTTGAATTTTTATCAGGTATTTTTCAGCATTGAGTCCAATAAATAAGTAAAATTTTTCTTTGATATTTCCGAAATTCTCTACGTTATACTATAGATTTTAAGCTCCAGTGTATTATAAAAATATTTTTTGTGCTTCTTTGGTTGTATGTATTTTTCTATCGCTTTACAATATAGCAGTTACAACATTTATTCTACAACCACATGGCTTTTTCTTGCATACTTTAAATTCATTTTCATACGCTTGAAAATGTCGAGTACTATAGTACTACGGCTAATATGAAATTTGAACTATGTACTCTACTATTTTTTAACCATAATAACATTTTATATTAGAAGCTTATAATAGTTAGCTAGTACTTTTGTTGCGTATTTAATTATTTATTTTGATGTCTACGCTGGCTATGATTGAATAATCAATATGTTAACTTGATTAGTAAAATATGCTTTAAAAATCTTTCTTATTTTACGTGTAATTGTAAATAAATTATAATATAAAGTTAAACGTATTAAATTAATATTCTATATGTTCTCTATACGAGTAATTTAATAATAATACAGTTATTTGCTATGAATTACTTGAATTTTTTAATATATAATTTGATTGTGTTTCAATTATCGTTTTATTATAAACTCTTTGTCTCTAATTTCGTATCTGTTTTCTTTAACTTAGAATAATTAGGCCAAATAAAACGTATTTATAATTTTGAATAAATCAAAAATAAATAAATCAATAAATCATTTATTAATAGCAAATAGCAGAAAAATAGACATAGTCGTCTAATTCTTATGTATTTCTATTTTATAATAAAGTATTTGTTCGGAGTACATGATCGCGAATTTATGCTTCTTAGTTTATATGTAATTTGTATAATTATAAACTGTTCATGGATTACAATTAAAATTAACTTCAAAAAATTTATAAATTCTTGAACATAGTTCATATATATTAAATATTTTACTATCTATACGGATAAATAAAAATTTACATTACATTACATTTAATTGTCGATTATGTTTTGAACTCATTAAGCATTTTTAAAAGAATCCTTAATTAACGTCACTGCTTTCAAATAAAATTCCTGGTATTCTTTTGTCAATAATTCCATAAAAATTGTTATAAGTAGTTTTATGTTTTATTTTTGTTTAAATCATTAAACTGGATAATACGGAATGAAAATGTTAACATTTTAACGTATAACTCTTGGCGATTATTCTATATTGAAATTCTGTAAAATTCTTTTTTCCTAAAATAGTCTATCATAAAACATAATAAAACTGTCCTATTACAGAAAGCCATAGTAATATATTTATTGGAACGTGGCTTTTTATAAATTACACTTTACAAAATTACACGTTATATTTTATTTTTCAAAATAATTTCATCCCATTTATAAGAATATGATCATATTAATTTATATATCGTAGAATTAATAATTAAGAGAGAAAATATTTTTATCGCAATGATAAGATCAAATTATAAATAGTAAAAATTTTGAAATTTCGCAAATGACATGCTTAATTACGTCACGCATTGAAAGTATAATAAAATTGTCCTTAATGTAGTATAGAAATTACCTTAAAATAAAAATTTAAACAATAAATACTTAAGGAATAAGGTGTTTTGGCGAACAAAAATTCCGGCTTATTTTGTAAAATAGATGCATACGCAATCGAAGAATTAAATTGATAAATTAAATATATTAAATATAAGTATTTACTATATGTTTTGTATAAATGCAATTGATTAACGATTCCATGAAAATTCTTGCATTTGATTATAAAAATATTTGAATACTTACTTACACAGAAAATATTTAATTTTAAATACTAGGACACCATAAGAGAAACGTAACATGATATTTAAATATTGCGGGAAATTTAATACAAATTTAATTTAAATTTCCACATTAGATAATTGTATTTTCCAGAAGGATCACTTTATTAAAAGTCTATATAGGCACATGCCTATTCATAACTTAACATGAGCAATTTTTAAAATATTCTATTATATAATGTGTAATCTAACCTTTTCCTTTTTAATCACTTCTTCGCGGCAATATTATTTGTGTAAAGTACACTCGTATCGTCTCGTGACAAAAGTACGTGAGCGTGTCGAAAGTCACCATTTTCGATCTTGATGGGGACAAGGGTTGCCCGACATTAGAATCTATTTAAATAATTCATATGCTGCGGGGGCATAAGATAACAAATTGTATGCGAATAATACACTGTCGGGGGAATAAATTATAAAGTCTGGTAGAAGAAAGAGTAAACGTTTCTCTACTCGCCATCTCGACACACGAAATGTATCCACTCTAATTCCCCGTATAATGGAAAAATTGATAATGAACAAACGCTCCGGCTGAGCGCCGTTAATAAATGACTAAACCGACTTTCGGCTTTTCGTTTTTCTTTCGACATTGCCTTCTTTACTTTACCCACGAACGCACGCACGCACGCACGCCCCTTTTATCTTTTTATCAAACAATCTCTCTCTCTCTCTCTCTATCTCTCTCTCTCTCCCTTTCACTCTTACATTATTCGCCTGACAAGTCCAGCGATCTTATTGGCTATCGGTGAGAAACTGACTTTTCTTCTTCTCGCTATCCTCCTTCTAACTTTCAGCAAACGTGACAATTTCAGCGTTCCTGCACAACTCCTAATATGTCCTGCCCGCATATTCGCAATGCCTCGCACGCCTCTCCAATGGACGTGTTTAAACAAATAAATTTTCGATACTTACGATTTACTTCGTATTTAGTAAGGTTAATTTCAAAAGTAGCTAGAAATTTCTAACTAAATTCCCCGATTCGTAAATAAAAATTTTTTTTTAATTAATTAAAAAAACAAATTACATAAATAATTGTTGTTATAATACAGTTATAATTAAAATCATAAAACATCGTACGATCAATGTATGAACGTACGAACGTACACAAATGTACGAACTCATGCATAAAGACAAAACAAAACAAGCATCTGTTTGATTTAAAATTGTGCTTTTATGATGCTATCGTGTAAAAAATTTTTCATCAAGCTGTCTGAGAAAGCAATTACGGAAGAAAAGAATAGCTAAAATAAAACAAAAGGCGTTTGATTTATTAATACACGAAATAGTATAGGAATACTTTTTAAAAAGTGTCTCTCATCAGTCGCCCATTCCCAGTAAAATGTTGTTTTAATAGTCGTTACGTCCGGCAAAGTGAAGCCAATAAAGTGTACAAAATAACCGTCATTTTACGAGGATTTTCACAGCTTAGCAATAAAACAGTGGAACTTACGACTCGTTGAAAGACCGATAGTCTATAATTAAAAACAATCAATTCTGATTTCTCGAAGGACATTCATAGTGAACGGCAAAATGTTCCGAAAGGGCGAGTGTACGAAGGATTCTACTTCCTAACTGAATTCACAATATTTTCCAGGAAATTGAAGTTGGTGTCGAGCGATAGAAGCTATTGGAGAAGGAAGGACGACAGAGACAGAGACAGACAGAGAGAGAGAGAGAGAGAGAGAGAGAGAGAGAGAGAGAGAGAGAGAGAGAGAGAGAGGGAGAGGGATATTGCGTGCTTGTGTGTGTACGCACGCACGCGCGCGTGCATGCGTGTTTGCATGCGATCGTGAGTAGTGCAATCGGAAAATCAAGATGAAGCGAACGAAGCAATTGGTGGGAGTGAGCAGGGCGTTCGCACTCGATTTTTCTCGCAAATTTAACTCAAATCAATTCGATTGCAGACGCACAATTGCGTAATCTAACGTCTATGAAAAGGTCTCCAATACGGTAATCGAACCTTCCGCCATGAAAATTCGCTTATATGAAAATTTGCGGCGCTTAACAGTATTTCGACATTTCTACGAAGTCCTGTCTTCTCTTTCTCTCTTTTCCACTTTCGCTCACTATTTTCCATCGCTCACAACTTTCGCGCTTACGTTATCACCATCCCACTTTTTACACCCTGTCCTCCACTATAAATTCAGCATATAAAAGATCGGAAAATTAATCCTGTTGCATCGTAACAACTAGCTTAGCGGTAAATCTTGTTCTTGTGAAAACTTTAATAAGATAACGTTTCTCAAATTCCTATTTTCCTTTCCTTTAAATTTAACTGCTATTGTCCTTTATTTTTATTTTTCTTTAAAATCTAATTCTATATAAATTTTCGAATAATACGAAACGAGAAGTTCAAGATAGTTCTTTAAACTAAAAAGAGTTATAGTAGCGAATGGTTTATATAACATTCATCGCCGATTGATCCGTACATTATATTATTGAATTTACGTTGAGCATAAAATAATGTTCTAAATGATCGTCAAATAATACGTATTCACTTTAAACTATATTAAACAACGTTACTATAATGAATTAACAATTTTGTAGTTTCAGCGTAATTATAGCACGACTAAAATTTTAACAAAATGTCCAGACAAATCTAATACTTTTACTCAAATTCATCTGTAGTTGCAAAAAACTTTTGATAAAAAGAATTCTGCCATTGTGCCTGGATTTTTATCGTATACCGATTAATAAACGATAATTGTTTGTTATTTAAATTTGTTATATCTCTGGGTGCATTGTTACAAAGTCGTCGAATGACTACTTAATGAGAAAATTTATGACTACACTGTCGATGTATGCTTGTCAAATAAACTTTTATTTTAAGTTTCGTTGGCTTTGCAAATACCTGCAGATATTCTCATTGTAATAATTTTTTCCGTTTAAATTGTAACTGTGGCAGAAGAATATGCTTGACAAACTGAATTTCCCGCGGGATAGGTGAAGGGCAAAGGGGAGAATAGACCGCTACTCACTTACTTATTTATCTCTCTTTTTACTAAACTAATGTCCCGCTCGTTTTTTTTTTTTTTTTTTTTTTTTTTTTTTAAACAACGTTTCTGACTTGCTTTGTACATTGCTGAATCATGCCCAGCCTTTGTAAGTGTTCTTGCAGATCGTTTCACGTTAATAAGACTTTCATAGATTCCAGATCGCTAATTAGAGCTGTAACCTCACCATAAGAACCTCGTCGAGTTGCCCGACTAGCTGAAGCTCAGCCAAGAAATGAAGTTCAGCATCTAAAAAGCGAACATCGCGGATTAAGACTCGTCTTGATACCCGCCGACCTGCCTATTTCTCCATCGTCTTGACACCGCAAACGACCAACGACGGAGCACCAGCAGGGAAGGCTAAGCGAAGGGACTATCATCACACCCTCCTCAGCTCCTAACCCCCCTCCCCCTACCCCACCCCGCTACCATACCCCATCACCTTGTTACTTACAACAACTTGTGCCTTCTAGTGGCGGTCTGATTTGCATTGTAAGCGATACTCGTGGCGCGGCGCAATGGCCCCTGTGCACCAGCCGCCCGAAATATTCTCCGACATCGTACTTCGGGGGCCCCGCAACAGACTCGTTAATGAATCCGATTAATGAATTTTCCTCCCGCAAGGAGACTGCACCCGTATATGCATATGCATACGCCTGCTGCAACGCATCGGCACCCGCGAACCGCTCCACTTCTTATTATAAAGTAGCGGTAATCGTTTTCCTCGAGAACCGTAGCCGTCGAGGAAATCCATAAAGAGAATCCAGTGAGATTGTGAGGTAGGAGATGCCGGTAAGGTGGATGATTTGAAAGTGTTAGAAAACTTCCCTTTCCTCCAATACATATCATAAATTTAGTCTCTCAACCGATAAATAAACTCCAACAACCGACAACTCTTATTCCAAAGAAAAGCAATGACTCGTAGTGCCACGTACATGATGATATTATCAGGAATTAATTGCGAAGACAAATATTTGTGTGATAATATTCCTTTCAATACTGACTATTTTTAAGGAACTAACCGTTATTTATAATTAATTAGAGTATTTGTAACTTCAAGCTTTCAAAAATATTATTTTTACAAATGCTTTAAATAGTTATCAATAAAATGGAACAAAAGTGATCCATATACATTTATAAGAATTAGAACTTATTTCATCTCATATATATATATATATATGTGTGTGTGCGTGTGGGGGAGGGGGGGAGGATAAATTAGGAGATAGAATTTTGCTTCAACAGTATTTGAAGACTAGATCATATGGTTTATTGAATTCGCAAAATATATTCAGTTGACTTGTCATTGTAATTCCTCCTATTATAAATAATTTTCTAAATCTAACTTGTAATGAGTTTATTAAATGCATCTTTGAAAAAATACATATAATTATCATTTCATTAGATTCATAATCATTTTATACAGGCATAAAGAAGACTGAAATGTCATAATGTACGTAACTTTATTCTGCTTACACTTTATTGGCCAATAAATCGTGTGCACAACTTTATAGAGAGAAAGAGAGAGAGAGAGAGAGAGAGAGAGAGAGAGAGAATAACAATTTTACGTATTTTTTTCAGTTGAAAATCGTTAAGCATCATAAGTATTCTTCATTTTCTTTATCGTTGGACAAAAAAGTTTATCTAATTTACATTTTGAATTATCTAATGTTATCAAGAACAATGGAAAATTTATGCAACATCATAAATACTTGCATTAGTAGCAACGGAAATATTTAATTTTTGCCTTTATAAATAATTCATATATTATATGTAAAATTTTTGTTTTAATGTTCAAGATGTTTGATTAAGGAGCTCATTTACGTGTAAACTCTATAAGGACTTAAACATTACATCCGACAGCTGAGCAAAAATTACTTACTAGCTTACATCATAAAATCACATTCTTCTCTTACGTAAATCTATAAGAATTTCGAATATAAATATGACTGATACGGCGCTATATATCGCGCATAAAGTATTCTTTAAATTGCGTATTATTGGATATGTATAATATAAATGACATTTAATAAATATATTCTTATCTGAAGAAAACTGAGAAATAAAAAAGAAAAGGTAAAATACTGATAGATGATGTAATAATAAGTGAAAATAAAAGGATGAATATGTTTGATTTAATAATTCGATTGATCAAATTAATATATTTCATTGAGTACAATTCATTATACTAATTCGTATATTTAATTAATATATTTATTTATATGGGATCGACAGTTGGAATATAGTTTCGGATGTAATTGAGTAATGAAAAAGTTTAGTACCAATAAGACATCGATATTATAAGCATAATGGTAATTAATGTTTTTTAACTCATTATTCACTCAACTCGTTGTTTATTATAATAAAGTAGGTACATAGATGACTTAAAAATGAAGGAGAGGACATTAATTGAAATTAAATAAGGATATTATTTTTCAAGAAAATTCTTAAGAAAATGATTTCATATTACTCTTACGACAATTTAAAACAACTATTTAACACGGATTTTAATCGAGTAGAGTAGTTTAATTTCACCCCGAATCGTCCAGAATAAACAATCTAATTTAAAAATATAATTTAAAATCGAAGAAATATGATCAAATGAATATAATAAAAAATTAATAGCACCATAAAGAAGCGAGAGCCAATCTAATGAGAAGCGCATATTGCGTTCAAAATTGACGCCGTAACTATTATTACGTGGCCTACATATCCAAGTCATAAATGACACACATCGCTGTGAATTTTGCAGAGAAAGTTACAGTCACAACAGGTATTGTTGGCCTATTATAGTAAGGAACGTCTCGTGATCTCTACTTTAAGTTAGCTGTTGCATATATACTGAGTATGGCCCTGATCCAACGACGGCAGTAAAGCAGTGCTCCTTGCACCGGAAGCAGCATCTGCACCGCTGCATCGTGAAGCTATGACGTTGTTTGGTATTTTGTGTATTCGCTAGAAGGGAACTTCTTAAGGAAGTATAATAGCTGTAAATGGGGAACTCGATGTGATTAATGTGCAAATGCTAAGTAAGAGTTTTTCCGATAAGAAAAAAACAAAGAAACGTACGAAGAAAGCTAAACAGTGAGCTTAATCTGATTAAGATAATAATAAGAGATGAATGGCTTTCTCAGTAAAGTACATTTATATTAAACTTGAGTATATTTTATAATTATGATTGTTGAAAAGATAAATTATTTAGTACTATAAAGCGTTGTGAATTATGCAGCTTAATCTTTTACATAATATTATGATTCTAATTTTCTTCCCTTGCTGGTCTAAATAGAATAACTTTGATAAAATTATTGGTAAATCCGTATATATATATATATATATATATATATATATATATATGATATATGCGTGTATGTAGGTGTGTGCGCTTATTTATACTGTGGGGTCTAGTGAAAATAACATGATACTTCAGAAATATTTCACTTACATTAGTTTGACATTTGGAATTAACACTTTTACAAATACATTATTGCTATTAAGGGGTAGAAGTTCTTATTATGCATAATCAATTTTGAAAAATACCACATTCCCTTATTAAGAACAATTATTTTCAGCTTCGTAGGTATTTACTTTTTAATCTTTATTTTAAACCGAAAAATCATAAAGTATAAAGTATCGTTTGGTAAAACGTGAAACTACGAGGTACAGTAGCTTCTATCGACATCGCCCTTCATCTCGACAATGACAACCTATGAGAGAGGAAAGAAAAAATTCCGTGACGGGAATTTTTCCCCGCATGTGTTTAAAAATTATGGAAGTGCACACTGACGTCATAAACAATGCCTACATGTGCATACAGTACCTGAAGTAATAGAAGGTTTATCGTTTGATAAAAGTACTAAATTCAAATAATATGATTAACAGTGAGAAAAAAGGGATTGACTAAGGCCATAAAGCTATGATTTTTTTTTTTAATATAGACCATAAATGGAAAATTACGAGTATCGTGCATGGCGGTTATAAATTTAGACTCTAGATAAACGAGGACAAATGTTGACGGCCTTGTCCTGATTTAATGATTTTTCTGTTCTCCAAATCAGTGAAACGTAATGCTTGTAATCCTACACTTCTCAATCAGTTCTTAATCATACATAAAGGACTTGCAATGCATTTATCGAAAGACATAAAAGAAAATAAATAATGATATAGAATAGTATGCTTAATATTAGCTTATTAGTGGAATTAGTTTATGAAATAAATAGGAATTACAAGTCTCTCAGAAGAGAATGAAAATTAATTGTCCGGAAATTAATCCCATGATTAATTTTAAATTATATTTTATTAAACTGACATTGTTTAATAGGGAAAGTTGTTGGCACAACATCAAGAATGAAAATTACTTAAAATAATAAAATTTTGCTGACTTTGTAAGTTTTATTGTGAAATGCACATAATTAAATTTAAACTCAAAACGTAATCATAGAAAATTTACCTTCGTTTAAGAAAGTACAAGCAACGTTTTCGTCTGATGGATTTTCTAGAAAATTTGCATATTTAAAAATTATATTACTTAAAATATAAATTATGCTTTTACTAGCATACGATTTACTAACACTACAAGAATATTATAATCCCATTAGGAATAAAAAATAATAAATATACTATTTATTACATTTATTTATTAGATTTTTATTTATTAGAAACACAGAATAGAGAGAAAGATTAAAATATTTACTCAATTTAAAATTTAATACTGAATTATTTTATTGCAATATATATTGTAAATAAATAAACAATATTTGAACAACTGCAACAGTTTTTATAAAAAAATGGTAAAGACAACTATAAATTGAAAAGAAATATGGTAAATCAAACAATTGTCATAAATATTAACTTTCGGAAAATAATATCAAAAATCAATCCTGGCAATAAAAAATCGCATCATTTTTTTTTTTCTTTTTTTTTTATTACATATATAATACAAATTAATATTTGATATTAGAAAAACAGAAATAATAATATTTATATAATAAGAGTATAAGTGCGAATACTCAAAATTTTAAGTTTAATTAAATTTTGTTACGGGATTCCATATTATAAAATTTACTTGTGTGCATTAACATAGAATTATCATTTATAATCATTAATTATTTACATATTTAAAATATTAAAACTAATAAGTATTATATATATATATATATATATATATATTGTAACTTATCCTATTGTATAGAATATCTAAGTAATATTTTAGAATTAGCCCAATAATTTATTCATTAATCTTTAAGTAATAAGTTAAATAGATTATTACGAATATTTACTACGTTATTTATAAATAATTTTTGAAATATATATTAAAAACATTAATGTTTAATAATAAATCACAATTTAGTAAACCAATCAGGTAAAAGTATTTATTACTCAGTAAGAGTACCGAAACGTGTTAAACATTGATAAATCCAGAAAATTAAGTTGTAGTGTTCACTTTATAAATATAATTTAAATATAAACATGCAATAAATAAAATGCATAATTAAATAAATAATGTAAGACCTGTGGACCAATTTTTTCGTTTTTTTTTATAGTATTAGTATTAAAATTACTATCTCTCTCTCTCTCTCTCTCTCTCTCTCTCTCTCTCTCACTCACTTCCTTTTTCACTTTCGTCTTCATCATTTGCTTACATATATAAAGTTTTAATTCAATCGAGCTTATGAATAAGACTAGTTAAATGAATAAATATATCGGCGGAATTTTAAAGTAAAATTCGAGGAAAGAATAATTTATTAAAATCACAGTCGATAAGAGATAGTATACGAGTGATACTTTGAGTGAAATAAAGAATTGAATAAAGACTGAGGAAGAAAAAGATTTTAAGTAATGTAAATTAAAATCGACATATAAATAATAATATTAATCTTCATTAATAGATTTTCACTATAATTAATTGATATTTGATTAATTAATAATAATGATATGATAATGCAATGACAATCTAATCATGAAAAAATTCATATATTAGCACTATTAAAGATTTCAATAAATTTTTTCAATCAATGTTGCACTTAATTGCTTGAATGTTCAATTTATATTTTGGTCGACCGTTATAATTAACGGATTAATCCGCCATTTATTTTGAACGGAATAACGCTAACTTGAATTTCCAACAATCTAGTCTCTAGACAATATTCATTGTCTTGAGACTATAGTCGTATAGTCTCTCCACTTAAATGATGCAAATGGATTTCATGGATTTAGTTATTACAAATTTAGTCTGGGCATTTTTATTATTCAAAAACATTAATGTCTAGATATTCATCTTTGTTTTTTAACTATGAAAAGTTAATTAAACGATTGCATATCGTATATATATATATATATATATATATAACTTTATTAATTAAAATAACTTAAGAATTCTCAATTTCAATGCAATTTATAAAGAATCCAACAATATCAGTTTATTAACAGAATATATATATATATATATATATATATATATATATGTTTGTGTGAGTGTGTGTGTATAAATATATATTATATTTGATACTATTTGTATGATTGAAAAGATATTTTTCTCAATTAAAGTATTCCAAATAGTAGCAAATTTACTCGGAGATTAGAAGTTTGATAGTTCCTCTTATTCTATAAGATAAGCTCAAATTGTATTAAAATAAGAAAAAGAGCTTTGTGTAAAAATACTAATATTAATTTTCATTAAAGTATTATAAATTTAAGGATTCAAACATTTCAAACAAGATTTTATATTTAACGCTAAATAATAAGAACGTTAATTTATGCATTATGGTGAAAAATTTTATTTCTATTTTCAAAAATGATATTATTTTGTAAATTTCGAAAACAAGCTACATTTATCTCAAATAAATAAATTAACTTTGCATTATTAATTAGTATTTAAAAGTTTCAGAAAATAAAAATATGAAATGCATGTGAAGTTTTTAGTAATTTGAAAGAAGAGTAATTTGAAGAATTTCGCCGTTTCATTTGATATTTATGTTTGAAAATTTTGAAAATCGTATATACATAAATTTGGAATCTCAATGTTACGGAATTAATGAAGAAATGAAAATAGAGTTTTATTAATAGAATCTAATTAGAGCAACGAGAGTATAATAGTTTTAAGTTTTAAGAAAGTAGTATTACTGTGAATAAGAGCCACATAATTAGCAGCAGGACAATAGTTGTATGAAAATTCTTAATTGGATACACCACTTTACAATTATACCGAACACCAAATCATATTTCAATCCATATAAAAATCATTAGGCAAAGCGAGTTAAAATTTAATCACCAAAGAGTCCCAAGAGTAATATGATCTTCCATGATCAACGAGCAAGTATCAATTTACTTTCTCTGTAGCTTAAGACTCATTCATTATTCACTAATTATTACTCGGGCGAAAAACATTGCGGATGATAAGCTCGACCGGTTCGTGCGTTCTTTATCATCAAATGCCGCGACGATATACCGGGAGGATGATGAAATACCCATTAGACCGGTGTGCAACGAGAAATGTCGAGCATAAACAAATCGCCGGCTTATATTATCTTCAGCCAGTTGCGAGAATTGGCATTCAATTGACATTTGGGGAAACAATATTATCGGCCAAAGTAGAGATTCGCACTAATTGTCGGTATCCTCGTGGCTATAAAACCAAGCACCCACCAGACGTTTCATAACATCGACTCTCTCCACTGCGCCGTCCTTTAATTTATGAGCATTAATCCCCGTAGGAGGAGAAGACATAGGGGAGGTGGGAGCCAGGTGGAGGAGGGGGCGTAATCGAATGACAAAGTATAAAACATAATCATTATTGGCGGCCAGGAGCTATGGAGCGAGTAATGCGGCCGGCCCGGGGACATTAGAATTTACAGGGCGCAACGAGCGAGCTTATTAATTCCACCGCGGAGATTCGACGTGGCCACGGCGCGACAATCGGAGTTTGGGCTTTTCCGGGGACGGGTCATGGGCCTGGGCGATCAATTAGCCGAGGATAATCGGAATAGTCGAACGATTAAACGGGCGCGTCGGCCCGGAACCTTATCCCCGATGTGGCTTGAAGAAGGTGGTGGTAATTGTCGGCTGGGCCGCTGGCTCGGGGCCGTCGTTTTAAGGCACACGAAGCTCTAGGGATCGAGAACTTCGATAACCTGGACGACGGTGTTTTGCGCGAAGGAGGCTCGAGCATCGGTCCTCGGCCGACAGACTCCACCTAACTTCCCAATCGACTTCTCGCCGACATCCGTGACATTAGAATGTCCCATTGTTCTCTTGGAATTAACGATTCTCTAAGTACTTTTCTCTCACTAAAGTTTAGTTTGGTGGTGCAGTTATGTGTTGTTGGCCACTTATTGAGAGAGGCCGAAAGTTTTTAGATTAATTTTTGGATTAAATTGGTTGGACGATTGGAGGAGAATGGGAAATGTTTCGTGAGCGCTATGTTTAGGGATGAATTGCGATTTGCAGCTAATGGAAATATTTTACTTCTTGCTTTCCAAATGCTTTCCAAATGCTCCTTAATCTGTCCATTCGATATTTGGTCGACAATTATTTCCAAGATAACGTACAATTGCGCTGATTTGTGAATGTCATTGCAAAGTGGAGAGGTGAAAAAATGGCCAAATTTATTTAGATGGATAGCTTGTTTATACGTATAAATGAATAAAGAGTCCAGCCTCTCGTAGCTGCTGGGATATAATAGAATTGTAAGTGCCGAAAAGGAGAAAAAAGAGATTTCAGTGACTCAACATTATAAATTATTTGAGCTTTAATAATAATGAAAGTCGGTTAATTATAATCATCTTATCCGCTAAAGAGGCAATTTTCATAATTTTCATAACTTAACTATTAAATGTTCTTTATTATTTTAAAATACGTTTTATTTAATTGTTCAATTATGTGTAAATAATACAGAATTTTATATGGCATCGTATATTAGAGAGAGATGCTGCGATTTCACCGCCTGGATTATTTAAACCTTAATGCGCAATCCCTTGCATCAGTTCTTCATCGCCTTATTAAACAAAACTTATAGAGCTTATTTCATTATTGATTCCGAATTTTCGAAAAAAAAAAATTAATTTTAATTAATGAATTTTATAAATTTCATAACTACATTGAAATTGCCATTTCGTTAAATTAAAGTAGTGTCTTAAAATATCAGGCTGAGACCAATTTTACGGGTTTAAGTTTAATTTACAAAACTTTTAATTCCTTTTGTATTTATATTAGCGTGCGGACGGACCGTAAAAATGAAAAATTTCCAATAATTCAGAAGTGAGATTTGTTAATGCAATATTAATGTTAATGTTAATCGTTAATTCAATGTTCGAAGTGTTTCAACAATCTTTTGAGGACTTCGTAGCTCAGCCATCATAAATAGTTAAACATATGACGGACTTCAGAAGTCGAGATGAGTTGCGATACGTGGGAAAAGTCTTAAATTACGACAGCTCGGACATGGGGAAATTTTTTTTTTTTTTTGAATTTTAATCGAATAATATTAATTAAATGAATTTTCTCGATAAAGAAAAAGAATTTTCTGGAGTTTCAGCAAAAAAGGAAATTAAAAGTATAATAACAAATACCATATTAATTTAGAAACAAAGCATAGGATATTGATAGTAAAGCCTACGGTGTACTATATTAATATTGAAAATGTATTCAATGGTAATTGTATGACAGAATACCAATCACAATTTAATACATTTATTTTTCAAAATTAAAACAACAATTTTGTCCGATAAAGTATTTGTTCAATATTATTATTAAATTTTGGAAATTAACCACTGAAAACAGAATGACATAATGATCGTCTTCCATACGTCTTACGTACTGCAAAAGTCATTATTATTGATGTCATTTTACTATAAATAAAGCTGATAATAATATTGACGCTCGTAAATAAATGATACTATTACATTACTATTATTATTATTATTATTATTATTATTATTATTATTATTATTATTATTATTATTATTATACAAATTTAAGAATTATTCACTATTAGTAATAAATAAGTTGCTGTCGGTATGGAATAAAAATAATTGTATTTAATAAGAATTCGTAAATAACTATTAATTTCCTTACGATTTCTTAGAAATTCTACTTGCTACAAATATATTTCATTATTCAATCAGATATTGTTTGTTAAAGAAATTAGTTTCATTTAACAAAAATAGACATTCATAATTTACAATTTGATTTTTTTTTAAACATGCAAGAAAGATATTCAAAATCTTTCATAACATTATTCTTACTACATTTAAAACCTAATGTGAGCAAAGATTTAATAATGATAAAAATGGATTTAATGTCTCATAAAAATGAATGTATATGTATGTAAATGAAGATACATTGTGTAAATAATTTAATCATATTAATACTTTGTTTTTAATTTAATTGTAAATAAATCACGAGTTATTTAATGTCAATTCAAAAACTCTATAAACATTTTATTTGAAATAGGACTAAGCCGAACTTAATTATCGAACTTATCTATAATTACCGAAGGTATCTACAATTTTAACAATTGACAAAATTCTCATTCCAAATATAATTTATAATAATAATTATCAATAAATGCGTACTTATAAATAACATTAATTTATATAAATGCATTAACAAATACCATTTGTAAATAATGAAAATGTAAGCTATTAATTAATATTCAATATCGACTGTTTTATTCACCGAGTCTTGCAAATATGCAATTAGAATAAGTATTTAACACTCCAAATACGATCAAACTTAAAATTCACAAAAACTGTAATTATCGAATCTGATTATCACATACTCATTATTAATCGCTCATATCATTTTTATAAATAAAATGATATTAAATTTAAAATCAACTTTATCAATTATATTAATAAACGCATTGTCTATAATCGCATATAATATAATTACTATTGTAAAATAAAGATAGTTTCTTTATTTAATTAGAATTCATTTAAAGTGAAATGCAACAAGGCAGTGCAATATATACAAATGAATACTGTCCAGAGAATTTACAAGAGATTTAGATTTGCCTTTAGAGTTGGCTTTGTTACTCCATGCGTTATTGCATATATTTCACTTTGCTTCACTAGCACCTTCACAGAAAGTAATACATGAACAATACACATTATCTCTAAAATAATTCTTACTGCGATTAGCGACACGTAATCTTCAGAATTTTTTTAATAAATGTTTATCACTCGTAGTTAGCATAGAGCACATAAATATGCTACAAATGGCAGTGTACAGGAATATTCAAATCAATCGAGAGAAAGCTAAGACAATGAGAAATGATTTTATTTTAAAACGAAAGCTTTTCAAAGGTTTTAATCATACTTTTTTTATTTTTAATAAATTTTAAGTCTAAAACCTTTTAGAGAAATTGAAACAGTTTATTTTAAATTTATGAGCATAATGATTTTAAATTTTACGTAATTACATGCACCATATTTTAGGTGCTAATTATATTATAAGAATATGTAAATGGTTTGTATAAAAATAAATTATTTTTAACATACTTTATGTCTAAAATAAATCTTTAATCGGTAAAGATCTTTATAAAAGAAAATAAATTCATAATTTTAGTTTTGAAAATATTAACAATGATAAATATGTATTCGTCTGTTATTTTCTCGGTATTCTCTTCTTCTGATACAATTACTACAAAAAATTTATATTCATCATCTAATTTTTCATATTTGAAATAATTTTAGAATGTATATATTGAGATTCAAAATATTTAATCTTTTTCCTGTTTCTTCGTGATTTTAATGATGCTGCTAGATTTTATTTAAAAGTAAATTAGATATTTCACGTAGATATTGAAGAATAAAATAAAATTAATAAGAAAATACAATTAAAAAATATTTCTTTAAAAAATATCTACACACATGCAAACACACGCGCATATATATATATATATATATATATATATATATATATATACATATATAAATATAATTTTTCTTTTCTATAAAGTATAATTTTTTAAATTATATTCAACATTCATATTTTTTACAACTTTATGATTTTGTTTTATCAGTGTAATACATTATTAATTTTACTCTCATTTTAAAAAATGAAAGCAATGTCTACAATAAAACGCCAGTTTCATTATTGAAGATCAACAAACTATATTCAATGTAAATATTTATTTCTTCATATTTACTAAAATGTATTTATACGTGAGATAAACGTGTTTTGAAGAAGGATAACTAAATATAATTAAATAACGACAATAAAAATGTAATTTCAACAATGCTTAATTACTTTCTTTTCTAAAATATATAAACTATTTTAAAAATCATTATTTATATGATGAATTCTTTGTACAGATGTTTAATTAAAACATAATATATATCCTAATAATTTATGGAATTACCATCTATGAATTGTTGGTTAGTATATTTTAAAAAATTTATATTGGATATTTTCGAACTGGTTTATTTTTTAATTCAGTTGCTACATTTCGACATAACGAATTTAAAATTTAAAAAATAATAATTTCCACGCTTCCTATACAGTAATAACATTGAATTTTATTATCTAAGTCGAAGGATCTCGTTAATATTGTAACACAACGAAAATGTTTATTGGAACTATAAAGTCATATTTTTAATGGCAGGGAAAAATTAAAATTCGAAATTTGAAAGTAAATTTATTTCAAGTATAAATTCAAAACTAAGTTATCTTTTTAGTGTAAAATAAAAGAGAGCTTTAAAAAATATAAAATAAAACTACTAATATTTCTTCAGCAGTCGTAACTTTTTATGGGCATAAAGCGAAAGGAAGGCCCTTTCAGTGAAAATTTATTAAATAAAATAAGCAAACTTTAATGCACATAGTACTAATATAAAAATATAACACTATTAGGAATTAATTTGTTTCATTTTAAATGCAAAAGAATTGAATTTTATAGAAAGATAATCCTATCGCTTAAAAGTGCCAAATAAAAAAGTAATGGAAGTAATCGTAAAATAAAGTACCAAACAGTACTCTACAACTTCATGACAATATGTTACTGCGAGTGCAAATTATTACATTCTATTAAATTGTTTTAAAATTTTCCAAAACTATTTATATTTTACAATAATATTTCCAAAGCTAATATATATACAGATTAGGACTATATATACCAATCTTAAATATTATTTTAAATTTCGCAAAAATTTAATGAAATATAGTAATAAAATAGTGCATATGGATATTTATGTAAATGCATATAATATTATTATCACGATTATAATGAAAACATTACTAAATATGCCTTCTGAAATCATTTTGTTCTTGATTGTAAGATGTTCTTGAAAGGCAAGCAATTTAATGCTCGTTAATAAAATAAAAAAAAAAAGAAGTCAATTTGTAATGCATAGTATCAATAATCCTTATTCATTATTTATCAATAAATACAATGTATGGGGATTTTTATCGATAGCCACTTAATTAATAACAAATTTATATCAAAATAATACTCCCTTATAAATTTAAGTAGAAGATAAATATTATCTTTGCAAATAATCGTTTGGTTACTTTTATGATTTGCGAGATGGAGTAAAAGAAGGTACTTATTGCACATTTGCCCATAAACATACAGCACTTGCTTTCTAGGATTATCGCAAATCACTAGTCGTAAGCTCGAAATAATCAATAGCGCGGCACTTACTTGTCCAGATATGCATAAAGTATCGGCTCAACAATCGTAGCAACGAATAAAAGTTGCGCCCAATGCGGCAGTTAGTCACGCTCTTTGTCTTCCCACCGCCGTCCGTTCCCCCCAAGTTTTCTCTCTCTCTCTCTCTCTCTCTCTCTCTCTCTCTCTCTCTTTCTCTCTGTCTCTCTCTCTTTTTTTTTTATTCTTACCGTTCGACTTTAATCGAGGGAAAGCCGCATGTTGACATAAGAGGGGTCGCTTAATTGGGTTTGATCGTCTGACAAGAGTTTTGATGGGTATGCGCACGTACGTGGGCACTTGAGCCGAGTCCGATTTCCGCTTTGGATGCCGACGTCGATGCGCCGAGGTCGACACCACGCAACCCTTTGGCAACCCATCCAAGAGACTTCGACCTTTTCTCTTTGTACACCGGAGATGCCCGGATGAGGGTGGATACGATGCCCCCTTCACACACATTCCGAGGTGTCCGATTTCACGTTACAATATACGTGAACCCTAGACGAGAATTGTTACCGTCCAATGAGATTTTAATGGACATTGGAGTGGCTCCTACATATTATTATCCATATTAGTTCCGCCTGTTTATATATATATATATATATATATATATATATATATATATATATATATATATTGGTTGTCTTAATATTTTATTGGTTTGTCTTAATTACTTGACTTTGTCATTGTCATTTGCCCGTTGAAAATTAATTATCATGGTCTTATCACTTGAATTGTCTAAACTTTTCACAAATATGACGTCTGTTGTGTTATATATATATATATATATATATATATATAGTGTAATTTAGATAGATGCGTAAGAAATTATATATTAATTTTTAGTGGAGATAATCGCTTAATATTATATCACAATGAGTAAAATTCTTTCGACGTGAATCGACGAAATCATTTTTTAAAGTGTCGGGCACGAGCATGAGATAATTAAAGAATAAAAGGTAGGCATTCGGTGCCTCTAATTGAGGCGCTGCATGCAGATACAAAAAATAAAAACAAAAGAAAAGGACGAAATGCCATTAACATATTACATCCTAATATTTAGATAAATAATGCAGTTAAATGCGGCGAAACGAAACTGCGATCGTGTACGAAAATTTAAAAAACTGATCGTGGCACGTTAAGAAAGAAACTTCGCTTTAGGAAAGCTCGCCGAAATATAAATAGAGCTACTCTATTTTGAAAGAGAAGTGTAACCAGCCACTCGGAATATCAAAACATTAAATAATAATACAAGCTTTTACGAACGTTACTTACTCGAGCTCTTTGAACGAACCATTTCGCAATTATAACTATGGCGCGGGAGCGCGCTACTTTTCAGCGAAAAAATTTCCCTCTAATAAAGGTATCGGGAGAAGCTTTCTGCGAGAAAAGTTTTATCCACTTGAAAATTCTTAGGTAGATGGAGGAAGAAGGACGGTTAGATAGATGGGGATGGGGAATGAGGAAGGAAAACGAAGTAGAATACAGCAAGAAGCGGAAACCGTAACTTTGTTTACCTAAATTTGTATTCAAATTTATGATCCGCGGCACTGTGCGCGAAGTTTTCCAGTGGAGCGACGCAATGTCGGTCGCGTCGTCGGTGGTGGCAGAATCACGATAACCATTTCACCGAATGTGAATTCCATTCAAATGCAGAGGCACGCGCCCGAGACAGGGGAAAGGGCGGAGTGATATGAGGGGAGAGAGTGAAAGAGAAAGCGTAATAATTCTCATAGTACGTAATTTTTTTTAATTCTATTAATTTTGTTTGCTAACCCCTGGGTTAATTGTTTTGTCAATTTGACTTTCCCAAAAGCGTTGTGTGGAAAATTATTTCCCCGACTTTTTAGATTCGAGGTCAAATTTCGTCTGGGTAATCCTCTTGAAACTGGGTTACAAGACATAATGTCATATAGTGCGCAATACTTGGAGTGTAACTAGCCATAAAAATTTCATGCGCTATTTTCAAATGCCGATGTAATTGCGTTAAAAAATATTTGTCGAGCAATTTTTCAAGGAAAATACACTTATTAGGAACATTATTTTTAAAAATATATATACACATATCATAATATCTAGTGGATAAAATATAAAAGCTATACAATATAATCCTAATCGTTCGATGTAATGGGATACAACAAATTTTCAAAATCATTAGCTTGGAAGAAAGCCTTTTGGATCTGCCTAAACGTTATTCATCTTTACTACTCGTACGTCCTCGTTTAAAGTCTAGAACTTCTGCTCTAAAGGTTGAAAATGATGCAGTACACTCTCCTTAGGTTGAATCATGCTTAGCTTTTATTTTATTTGATAATAAAACTGTAATATGGAAGTTCCTACGACTGCGCCTGCTTAATCTTTTTTCTTTTTAAAAAAATTTTAAACTTTTATCATTTGGCCGATTGTCAAAAATAAATTACTGATTATTATCCGATGAAAGGTACGAAGCTTACTGATAAGAAATAATATTACATAAGACTATTACTGATTCATCGCAATTTGACTGGTATTAGATGGTAAACTTTACTTGCCTTTAGCTCAAACGTCATTTTTTCATTAATTTTACTTTTAGTTTTTCAAAAAGTAATTAAATTTGTGATTATTTTTAAAGTTTTAGAGAAAACCTCAAAGAATTACATCTAATGCGTAATAGCTAATGTTTTCTAAAAAAAGAAATATATATATATATAACAATCAGAAAGACTAAATCAGCGTTCTTAGCAAACTATCTATCAACATACAGTTTTACTTTATTAATACATAATTCGACTTATTAACTTAATGCCAAATATTTATGGCATTGGCAATAAACTTATTTCAAAATAAAAGAAAATAAACCAATATTTGTGGCGCTGCTTATCAATGTATTTGCAATCTCGGAATAAGCTAGTATCCGCGTGAAATGGAAATTTCTTGGAACTTTTACCCTTTATTTTAGCAATCAATTAGCAAAAAGTTACATGAGAGTGAGGCGCGACTAAACAAATATCTATTCATTCACGTGATTCAAAGTTTTTTTTTCTTTTCGTAATCTAAAGCTCGTAGCTAAGGAGATAGGAAACGAAAATCTCGAATAATATTGCATTTAAAGTTAGAAAGCGATTCATGTAGTCGTCGTGACGGATTAACACTTTTTGATAGATCATTGACCGTTTTGTGAATTAACGCCTTCATTGGCTTTGCTCAATCAAAAGAAAAATAACTATTTCAAATAGTGAATAAAATGAAAAGCATATAACTCGAATAATATATAAAAAACATATGTATATATACATATATAATTTAATAATTTTAATAAATATAATTATTTTCCTGATCGAAAGGAAGAAGTTTACGGCTTGCTGTATTTTAATAATTCGCTCCCTACATCGAAATATTAGAGTATCAGAGGATTATCATTAGATTGGAAAAGTTGGCATAATAATTCCTATAACAAGTGAAATGGAGATCTTTCAATATTTCGTCAGGATAAATATGAATAGTTGTGATCAATAGGATAAGCATTCATATTAATTTCAACAAAATTTTAGAATTCCGTGCTTTCAATGTAGCTAAACTAGTTAAAATACTCCAAGCTAAGTGAATAACTTTAGCATAAAAATAAAATAAAATAAAAAGGAATATTAAAAGATTATTTCTAAAATTGTAATTCAAAATAATAATATGATAATTTATATGATATATAAATAATAATTTAAATACTAAAAAGAACGACAAGCAACATTCATTTTTAAATCGATATTAATATTTATGGAAAAGCGTAATTTCATATGTGCCGATTTTATTAAACAAAAATGTTTTGAAAAGGCTTTATATAAATTTTATTAGATAACATAATACACTTTTATAATTAAAATTTGTGTCACTTATTTTTTGCATTAAAACTTGGAATGAAATGATGTAGTATTAATTTCGCAATTTTAAAGTTCCCATTATATATGGTATGTATATGAGATTATTATTCTTATAAAATATTGAATTAATTTTTTAATCGCTTCATTAAAATACGTTTATAAATATTTTTTATTTAATACTTATGTATTATAATTTTATACTTTTCATAATTTATTAAAGAATTTAATGACTATTGTCAAAAACAGATAATAATTCTTATTATTATTATCAATATTTTATTATTGCTAAAAAATACAAAAACTAATACAATTTATTATAAATTAAACTTAAAGATACTTTATTATTTTATGTATTTATTTATTTATTTTAAGGTTTTCATTGATTGAAAATTACAAGTTTAAGTTGTATTTGTATACGTATATTATTTAAATAGAAATTAATTGAGCTGAAAATTATAAAACATACGTTTGTCCAAATTAATTTTTCGTTATTTTCTATTTTAAATCGATAATGTTTTATTGCGAATACCAACCCCTTAAATATACAAATGCATTATATATTTTATATAATAATTATTAATTATTTTAATATTTAATGCTAATTATTTCATCGGTAAATGTACATGAAATCGAAGAATGCATTTACAAAAGTTTATTCTAGTATAATATTTAACTTTAGAAAAATAATTAGTTCAACAACTTTTGAAAAGAAAGCATAGTAGAAGACATTTTATAAGAGGGAATCAATTAATTCTTTATAATGAGTCGCTATGGGATGTTAAGAAATATTTAGTCATTAAATTCAACGGCAATACTATCTCAACTTATTGAATAGCCACAATTTGAAATTCCTCTAAATCAGTTAAGTTATAATAAAGGACAAGTGCCGCGTCATAGAATATTTTACTCGGATAAAGCGTAGCTTATGACACGCAATCTAACATAGAGTAGAAACAGACTTTTAGTAAAGAAATAAGAAATAAACGTGCTATTAAAATTAAAGAAAGTGGAAGAAAGGGGGAAAGATGAAACATCGTTCTATTGACCTTATAAATTACATTCTAGTACTATTTTTCTCAAAGTGAAAGCAAGCGTCAGGAAAGCCGCCACGTTTATTCACGATCGCGCGTATAAATTGTAAAAAGTCTTACTTACTTCGGTCGTATGCATGCGTATTGAAGAACAAGCCGCTATTGGATATCATTGTATCTCTTTTAAACGCATTTGAATATGCTTACTTACTTGCTGTTGTTACTTTGCTACGCACGTAATCGTGTCATTTTTATATAGGAGCACACGAAAGAAAGGGAGAAATAAGTAATGTGTTGCGCATTACCAATATTACACGCTGAATATATCTTCTTTTGCTCTGCTTATGCGTGCATTTTCTATTATGCCATTATGCCCACGTCGCTGTTTCGCTATCCTTCCTATGCTGCTCCGCTGTATTCTTAACCTCGCACACACACACACCCACGCGCGCGCGCGCGCGCGCGCGTTTGTATAAAAATATTGAACCCGACGCTTGGGGCACATAACAGTCAAACGCAAGAGCTTGTCAGTACAGAGAAATATTGTGCATACGTACGCGTGTTTTATAAGTCTCGAAAACAATATGTTTATACATATTTCGTATCATTTGCAAGAAATGGCATCGGATTTATTATAATAATAATATTGCCGAACTTGATTAAATTATACGAAAGATTGAACATCTATAAAAAAAAATGCGCAATATAAATCTGTTCTTCTTTTTTTTTTTTTTTTTTTTTGATTATACAACTTGTAAACAAAAGCTAAATTTTTATTCGATATAATAATAATATTATATCCTATATTAAAAGAACGTAATAAATTTTGTTTAAAAATATATGTATAATTCAATTTTGTTTAGTTGGTAGTAAGTACATCCTTACCAATAATCCTTTCCTTTTACGCGAATTTCTCAAGAAAATATATTTTCATTTTTATTTATTCAATAAGGATATTGTTAGTCTACTGCTTACTCGATTCATTATTAGAAATTATGAGCATATTTATGTATAATTGATAGCATTTGAAATTACTACCCAGAACTATATCCTTCATACTTCGATAGATAACCAAGAAAATGGCGACTGTATCAAATTTTTGTCAATTTTTGTACAGTTTTTTCTTAATTAATCTAAGTGAAAGTTTTATAGTTGTTTTTAAAATCACTTAATAACATTAATATTTTTAATATACTAACACGATGTATGGTTATAATATAGCGAAATAGTTTTAATTATGATGGAAGTATAATTATCGATCTTTGTTCAAATAATAATTCTTGACTATACTTTATTATAAATGTAAAATACTGAAAAATAATATGAAGTGTTATATAAAATACGATAGAGCGACGAAAACTAATCGAAGGATCCATCAACAATATCAGATTCTACATAAAATAACTATTTTCTTAATAATCAATTAAATTTTTCTTATTTATTTTTTCCGAAAATATAAAACATTAATAGACTTACCGTAAAGGCAATTGCCAATCATATAATCCAATTGATACTGGATTTAACACGGTTGATGAAACATTTATATCGTGCATGGCAGAATATTTGGCCTCATGCGTATTTCTGCAATACGACTAAATTTAGCAATATGTACAACACGTATTGACGTACTTATTGCAGAGCTTGAGCTTGCGAACTGCAGCCATTACTATGTGCAAGCCGACGTATGTTAACATTATATTCCATACTCTTTCTAATAATTAAAAAACAAAACAAGTATAAAATATATTTATATATGTATATATATATATATATATATATATATATATATATATATATATATATATATAGAGAGAGAGAGAGAGAGAGAGAGAGAGAGGGGAGAGAGAGAGAGATAGAATGAAATCGAATTTTCGAATAATCGAATAATCGAATTTTATCATTTTTACATTGGAAAACCTTTATTTACATTTGTAAATCAAAGTATATAGATTTATAGTTTACTATACAGGATATAACAAACATTAATAAACAATATTCATCAAATTATAAATCAATTAAATTTATATATAAAACCGAAATGTTAATAAAGGTTTTTCAAACATTTAAATATCACTACAAACATACAAATAGTAATAAAATATCTTAATAAACACGCGTATGATAATTTAATCAAATTACATTTACAAAAATCTAGTTTTAGTTAAAGTTTTTAGCTTCATAATTTTTACATTATAATTATGTCATAATTATATAATTTATTTAACACTAACATAAAAAATTATTTGTATATAATGAAAATATAAGTGTTTTTAAGCGTATAGGAAATTTGTATATTTAACGATGCAGTATAATATTTCTATTATATAAAGTAGTATAAAATACATGTACATAATCCTGTGAATATTCCTTATTGATTCATATTTTTTATATTATTATTTTAGTACCTAATAGTCTAAATAAATGTGATAAACTATTATAATACAAATAATTTTTTAATTTTGTCTGACCATATCACTATGTAACTACTTGTTAATCAGAATCAATGTCAGTTTGAAATATTATAACAAAATTTAATTAACTTATATATAAAAAAATACTTGATATTTTATAATAACAATATATGTTTAGGTAATTTGAGTGCTTTTGCGCAGGCTTCGTTTTAAAGTATATTGTAAGAAGATTTTACTTAACTCATGTTTTATGATTTTCAATACGAAAAATAGAAATTTATAAAATACTAATTTCATATTTTTTGGTTGAAAATAATTCTAAAATATTTGATTATTTGTCAACCGAATACATCATATCAAACCTCGTATAAGTAATTTTAAATTTTAATATTATGACTTATTTTCATATTGTTAATCTATTAAATTTGTAAATATTGAATTATAGAAATAAATACTTGTTATCTAAATGATATAAATTTATAAAATGTTGTTGGATATTTATGTATATATTCTTATTAATAAGTTTTCTTGGATCGATATTAATGTGTATATTAACACAGAGAAAAATTGTTCTTTTGGGACAAAAAATTGTATGAAAAAAATATATGATGTGAAACCAACATTAAAATTTAAAAAGTTAGATATTTTAAACTTAGTCCTAAATAAATGACATATATATTTATATAATAATTTTCTTCTAAAATAAATATGATTAAAATAACATTAATTAATGATTATTCATTAGCTGAAATGGATCTATTTTTAGTAAAAATATCATTACAGAGATCTAATAGTTGTATAAATAAGTAAAAAATTATAAGTAAATATAAAATGGTAGTGCATGATAAATATGAAATCATATGTTTTACGATCATTTTATTAAATTTACATTTAATATTTTAATGTTACCTTGTAAACTCGTAATGATAAAGTTACTTTCAATATAAGTAAAGTTCCTTGAATGTTCATTCAAGTACTATTGAATATTAAAATAAGTTATTTATTTACTCCTTCAAGATTAAGTCCCATGAATTCCCCATCTATCGCTATTACCGCCTCCCCCCTACTTTTCTCTATTCGTACTATTTGAGTATATCCTGTACTTCTTGATAAAATACACGTACAAATGCTTTGTATATGTGATCTATATAATACGGCGAAAATTAAAATCGTGCATAATAGTACATTCAATACGTTCATAATAGTACATATAGTTTTTCAATCGTGAATTCTTTACGTATGAATTTTTCTTTATAATTAAAAATTATTGCTATAATATATTTATGAAAAATAATATATGAATGTAATTGATAATGATATAATAATATACTTAAGTATGTAATAACAATTATTCACAAAATTTTTATTTGTGAAGTTTTTTTTTTTTTTTGTCAGATCAAGGAATCTAACAAATTATAAATGCTTATTAAATAGTTGAAAGGCCGTGTAGTATATCAGTATGAAAACCTTGATGAACCTATATGTATTTATATATACGGGTATGTATATGCATAAATGCACAATCAAGTATACGTATATTATAACATAAGAATATCTAATTATAAAGATATATAACAATCTTTTAAATTCTCGTATATAGCAGTATTTTCGATATTTTCAAATTTAAATATATGTATATATACATGCGTATGTGCGTACGTACGTGCGTGTATATGTATCTGTGTTTGTATGAAAACGTTTACATTAAGAATATTTAATAAAAAAACTTAGTCTTTATAAGTATAGATAAATTATTTCATCGTTATATCACTCTGTTATATAGTTTATTATCAAGTTTGTCAGACATTTTTCATTTGCTTAATATATTTAAAAGAGTTCGTCTTTTATAAATTGATCATAATCTTCAAATTGATAAATTTGATGTTGATAGTTCAATTCTATAAGAATGTCGTAGTTATAGGTTTTTCGTAACTATATCATCAATTTCAATATAATCCTCAATTACTTTTGCTTAGTTGTTATTATAATAATTGCTAATTTATATTATATTTTATGTAAAGTGATTAGGATATTACGTCTTTGACTCTACATTTGTAAAATTTATTTAAAACTGTAAGCGGTAAAATGACAAATCTCCCTAATTATTATGTTTCTAATTATACAATATTAACGGCATTATCCTTAATCATAAACTCCGAAGGCACAATTTTCGTTTCATCTTTTTGTCGAGAGTCCTTATCATCTTATAGCTTTCGTAAGGTTGCACATAGTTCATGGAATACAACTACTAACTTAGAACAAACTTGTAAAATAAAATGAATAAATAAAATGGCAGAATTGTATTTTTGAAGATAAAAGACGAGAATTAATAGTTTCAAGTGCGTTGCCACGTAGTACGTAAATCTTATGGAAATCGGCTTAAAATTCAATCCTTATGCTAAACATTGGGGAAAGCAAACGTTTTCGCGAGCCTCGACCTGCATTCGCATGCACATTTTTTGCTGTAATGTGCGGCTGTCTATTCCTCAACAATGACGAGCCATTATTAGCATTTCCATTCTCTATCTACTCTCTATCTCTCGACTGCACTCACCTCCAATCATCCTCTCGCTCCCGCTCTCTTTCTCATAATCTCTCATAATCTCTTCATAATGCTACTCTCAGCCCCATTCCGTAAGTAGCGCATGAACAATATCACGCTTGGCCTCCCTCCTCCCGTACTTTCCCCTTCCACCGACCAACAACGGTAATAGTAGCTATTTATACTGCTCGTGTATACACATAATCACACATCTACGTGTGTATCATCGAGTCTATGCCCTGTCGTTCTGCCTCTAACCCTCCGATGCTTACGATATTATATTTTTCCCTTCTCCCCTCTCTCGCCCACTGCTTCTGTCACGTACACTTACACGCGTACGTCCGGAGATAGAGATGGACGAACGGACGGACGGACGGACGGACGGACGAACGGGAGAACGGACGGACGAGTAGTCAGACAGATAGACAGAACAGTCGGATATTTTCTCTTTCGAGCTAGCCGCTTTCATATTATTGCATAGGTCACAGATGCGGCATGAAGCACCACCAACAGCATCGGGGAGATGCAATACCGGCATGCACTGGTTATGTGACGCAAGTATTATTGCCCTGTCTCGCGCCCCGACGAGAGGGGTTGCATTTATGAACATCATAAATTACGAAATCGCAAATTACACTTGTTACCGCTTAAAAGCGGTAGAAGCCAATATAGATGCGCTAGTGTGCATGCACGTACTATCGGGTGTAATGAAAGTGGCTAAGGATGACGGGAGGGTGGTGAGGGGAAGAAAGAACTAGAAGAAATTATGAAAAGGTAAATGAATTTGGTCGTGCGGTAGAGAAGTTTTTAGGTAAATTTTATAATATATTATATTCGTCATACGTGAGTATAGAATTTCGTTTATATGCGTGGGAACAAATTGTAGTTAGAAAATCAAAACACAAAAAAAAACAAAAACAAAAAAATAATTAAAAATAAACAATATACAAAATGACATTTTAATTGCTTTATTCGTTTATAACTATGAAATGAGTGCGCAGCGCAATGAATTAATAGTACGTATTTATTAAGCACATAAAGGGAATGTAATTACAGGTAAAAGGTAGATAATAATGATTTGTGTTTAACAATTATTCGCGTATAATAAGTATTTGCAAGGATAATTTTTAAAAAATTATTAATTTACCAATAAATATTTATTTTTCATTAACTTTCTCAAAATAGTTCATTGCATGTTCCAGGTGAAAGATAGTAGGAAAAAAGATTTACATGTTATATAATGCTTATGAAACACAATTTCATATAGAATAACATATTTAAACAAATTGAATCTTTGTTCGATCAACAATGATATTTCAACCATCAATCTAGTATTGTGAAAGGCTGCATGTAAAACTCCGAATCAAGCTCTAAAATTATAAATTAATTCATCATTTTTTCCCAATCTCTTCATACTTGACGTATATTTGTACAAGCCGCTGCCATAAAATTAGTCGTACTCTTACATTGTGCACTATAAGTTTATCCAGGACAGTTAAATGGATTTATTTTAATCAATTAAATAAGATTTATCCGAAGGTCTTCCTCCCGCTCGTAAGATGGGGAATCAGTGCACATGCATGATTCGTCCACACCCCTATTAAGTTAAAAGGATCAGCCATCGGGGAAGTCAGAACCACCGTATTTGTCGGACTTTCTCCTTACTTCTTTAACCCAACATGTTTTTCACGTGCCCGCGTACAGTATCGAATCTCTTGCCTTCGGAACCGTATTTCAATTCCTTCTCACTAACTCTGTAACATCGATAGAATGGCCCGACAATTCAAAGACAATCGCTGAATCACAAAAACTTGAGTGAAATCTGTGCATGCGCGAAGCCTAATCGAATTTGCCATTGTATCACGAGTAAGACTATTGAAATAAAAATTTTAGCCCAAGACTATTAACTATATCTATTAATTCATAAATGCGAAATAATATCGTCTACTTATAAATAAATTATGTAGATAAATGAGAAGCTGTTGGGACAATTTTTTACTCAAATACAATCAATTACAACTAAAAATGTATGAAATTATTATTTAAATTAATGAAAGATTGAATTACCCTAAGCATCAAGATTTCATTTCGTATAGTTTTCAGTTTCCAATCAGAGCCTCGACCAATCAAATAGCGGCTTTTATTAAATTTAATATGATAAACTAACCGAGAAATTTCTTCGCTGGCCACATTAATTTGCATTTCAATCCCTATTGAAAGCACCAATTCTTAACATTAAATATTATTTAAAATTATTTTAAAATAAGTCAAATTGCCACTTATAGCAACGAAAGTTATTGAATTTATCGATACTGCCTGGGGACTCGGCTTATACGATTGTAGCCTGTGAACTTGCTCGAGTTACATCAATATCCGTTGGAGAGGAGATAAACTGTCTTCCAGAACTCCGGATGCTGCCTAAGCAGTATACCCGCGATTCTCAGTCTCTTCTTTAACTAAACTGACATTAGCGAATACGTGCGTGAGCGTGGGTGCGCGTGTGTATATGCGTATGTATTACAAATAAATGGGAAAATTTCTCATTTTTAGTGAAATGAACTACTGAAGTTTTTCATTAAAAATAATACGGCATTTTAAAAAAATTCAAGTAAAAAAATATATTCTATTATTGCAAAAATTCTAAATTCTAACTTCTATGTTTTCCCTTATCTACTGCGTATCCGAGAATCTTATTTAAATGAAAATCCAATTTTTTAAAAAATGCTTTTAAATTTTTAATTTCTGAAACTCCATACGATATTTAATTATAATTTACAATAATTCATGAACAGGAAGAGGAAACTTTGCAATATCCTGGAGAGTTGTAACTATTAATGCTTGCAATGTCCATGCCAATTTTACTTAATTATGATGTATCTTTAATCATCGATTTGATTTAATATTATTGTCAATATTATCTATGAAAGCAAAAAAAATTAAATTATTTCAAATATATCTTTCATTGAATGGAACAAAAATGTGTCAAATACTTTTTCTCGATACTTTACATCTACTTTGATTATGTACATAATAATTTTATACTTTTCCATTTTCCATTAATATACAATTATATAAATGTACACCAGTACTATGATTTTATACTTTTATTCTATAAATAATGAAATTTTTTTAATATGTGAAATATGATTGTTTAAGAAGAGAATAATATTTGTTGTTTCATATATAATATAATCTAAGAAGGCATTCAATATACATTTAATGATACGTGAAATTGATATAAGACACTGATTATCATCGAATGTCTTATGATTACTTAGTTTAATTTTCTAATTATATAATGTTTCGATAAATTATGATAATAACATACGAATTCATATTCTGCAATTGAGTAATGTACGTATATGCTTTCACTCGAGTATGATATTGAAAACTATTGATTTACTAAGAATACATGAACTTATCATGTAAATGTAAAGTCCAAATAATAATACCCAAGGCAATTATAATCGACAATATTAAAATTAGATTTTCAATGAAATAAATTACGTACTTAATATGTTTTATTTTAATAATTTTACAAAATAATAAACTTATTAATCTAAAGCCTTGAAAGAAGATTTCGATTTTTTCATTTTATTCTTCTTGCCAAAAAGAATTGAGATTTTACATTTGATTTTATCATTTCAATACCAGTAAATTTCAATTAAATTAATGATCGTGTCATTCTTCTTACTTATAATGAATGTATTTTATTTTATTTTACTAAGTTAATATAAGTTTATATATATATACATATATATATATATATATATATGAAATATAATTAAAAAGTATTAATTACTATGTGAAAGTATATAACTCTATTAAAAGAATTAATACAAATATTTAATAAGTAATTAATAATACTTATTAATAAAAATATATAATAAATAATGTGGAGTACATTATATGATACATAATATATACATATACATTATACTATATATATATATATATATATATATAATTACTATATAAATGTAATATATATAAAAATTTTTATCAATTCATTACTATGTAAATTTTTCATTTCCATATTCAACATTCATGCGCTTATTATACATGTGTGTATAAATATTTATATTTCTATAAAATTAAATTTATTTTAAAATTTATGATGTGAAAATATAAAGAAATGATTTTCCAACAAATACATCATATTATCTTGTATATATTTAAGTTTATAAAATTTATATATACATTTGTAAATACAATCATATTTAATTTCAAACATGTTCGTAAATATATATAAATATATATATATATATATATATATATATACGAAAATATAAAATTTTTAAATAAAATAATATTAATATACTTGTATATATGAAGTATTTTAATTGGGTAAACTGCAATATTTATTTAATACTTTGACCATTGGAGCTGTAGATCAAATAAATAATTTATTTTACTCAAATTTGAATGTCGTTAATTATTATTCGAAAACAATGTGCTTAATGCATTACTATTCAGATAATATGAATATTTTACTCCACTTGATAAACATTATTTATTAAGTACATTTATTGAAATATATTATTAATTTATTTTATCTGTTCGTGTAACGCCTATTTTTATGCAAATTATATATTTATGAAATTTGAAAAATATAGAAACTTATTTTATTTTATAACTTGTAAAAAATTCGATATAATAAATTACCAAAACTTTAAATAATAATGTTATTCTAGTGCAAATTAATATTGATGAATGATTAACATTACGTTTACGCATAAACTCAAAGCTGGAAAATTCTAAAAAATGTTGTTTTGAAAAATAGATTACGGTGATATATTAAAAATTAACGAAATTCGGTTAATTTTGCTTTTTCTATTAAAGTACATATATATATATATATATATATATATATATATATATATATATATATTGCATTATACAATAAATTAATTTTATAATAAATATTTATTTGTAATTTATCTTCTCGAAATAGTCATTTGCCATTTTTAATTACGAAGAAGATAAAAAAATATTTGTTTATAAAAATAAGTTTACGAATTTAATATCTAGAAAATTTGGAGCATTACAAATAAAATCTTTTATTTAATATTTTATATCTATTCTATGTTTTTTTTTTATAATTTGTATAATTTCGTATATTCCTATAATTTTTAATAATTCTATTGAATAAATTTATCAATTCATAATAGATGCATTTACTTTATCAAATCAATAAATGGTAATAATTATTTTCACAATTTTTATAATAAATATAAATATATTCTTCTAAATTAATTATCAATGTGAAATTAAAAATTTTTCACTACTTTTCTTATTTCATTTATCTTCTATTTGTTCTTCTAAAATCTTTCTAACTTTGTATATTTTTCTATATGCTTATTTATGCATATTTCAAAAATATAAATATAATCATAAATTTATATAAAATCGCCTATTTTAGATGAAAACCTAGTAATTTTCGTTAAATTGAATGTTGTTTTCTCAGGAATGTGTATAAATGCAATGGATGACGACTAAAATTCGAATATGATAAATTATATGAATTATATGGATAATTTATTCTGTTTGCCGATCAAATTATCAAAATTTTTACACCTTTCAAAATATTTTTACATGATAAATGTTATTATATTTATGATTATGGATAGACAATTTTTTACGAAAATTTTAAAAGATATTAACGAAAGCGAATTTGAAAATATTTTCCTATATATCCAATTTACTATGTATTAATTTATTTTCAATTTAAAATTTAATTTTTTTTTTTTTTTTAATTTCATACACATAGAATTCTGTAAAAGCCACAGAATAAAAGTATTTTTTATTTTATGTAAACTAATGATGTCATACTTAAAAAAAAAATTCATATAAATTATATAATTAAATATTCTAGATATAAATTTAATATTTACTCGATCTACAAGAACAGTCATCTGGCCTATGTAATCCTTAAGAGAATATTATTTATAACTTGAATGACGAAAGCTTAATCTCACTTTCGGTAACCCGAGCATTATTCATTAACATTCTTTCAAATATTCTATTATACAACATATAAGTACAACATATAAGTATTTTAATATCTTTAATGTTGCCATGTATGACGAATGCATGCCTATAAAGCGTACTTAACATTTAGTTGAATTATACTCATGGAACGGTATTAAAAATAATCTCATAGCTATATTAAGTTAAATTCATAGAGAAATGCTAATCATAGATGAAGTTTCACATGTTAAACAATTTAAAGCCGTGAATTTTACAAAATAATTCTATTCGTGAAATGTAAGACAATCTTCTATCCGTATTATTTTATTTACTACTATCAGGTAATACAAGTACTGTTTCTTCAATGCACCAAATGAGAATGTCTTAAATAATATAAAAGAGTTAAAACAAAATTGTTGAAGCCACGCAACTTAAGAAACGGTTAGACATTCCTGTTTAAGAAACTTCCTGGTTTTAGTTAAAATATATACACAGCCATAGAGCTTAAAATGTTCTACTTAATTCATGTACCATATAAAAATTAAATTATTTCTAGTATGTCAGTTAAGCAGAGTATGTAAAAAATAATTATTTTACATATTTGTTTAACTTCTGTGATCGATATTTTATTATCGATTCACAAGCCTAAGGAATTACAATACAAAATCGAGTTGATTATCATTGCGATATGCATACTTTTTTATACATCCGTACCAAACTATATTTTTAAAACTACAGCTGCAATGTCAAAAACATCACTAATGAGCAAATTATAAAATCAAATGTTTAACGATTATTATAGTAAGTAATAAGATACTAATAAGTAGTTAGTAGATAAAGATTGTCCACTGAGTGTAACGATCATTGTCCACTAGGGCAGCCACTTACTATTTGCCGGCATTAGTCTTTCGTGTCAATTTTTGGCCGAAGCACGTAGAATGTTTATTAAATTTTCCAACGAAATAAATCAAAATGTCTGCAGGTGGGTCAGTGTCAGTGCTCCTCTACCCAAAAGCCGCGAACCACTCGTGGGCTCAGCCAGCCGCGCAGTGTGTGCAACCCCGTGTCAACTTGATTAACTGCCCCGGGACACGCGCAACCCGCCCCGTTCTTTCATTAAAAGCAGAAGAGACCGAAATTTTCCGAAAAAACGAGCATTAGGATTCTTTTATTGCGTATTGTGTTTCACAAGACTGGCGCGTAAACAAATTTTTTGATTAATAACATCGTCGAACGACTTTTTACATTCACATCGACTGTTGAAGTAATAATATTTTTCATGTAGCATTCAATTTTCCCAGCAAACCTATGTTAGATTCTGAATTATAATAGTATATTCTGATAAAATATATTCGTTTGGAATTTCGATGAAAATATTTCTTTCTCCGCTACCCAGGCGCATCCCTGCTTTTAGTATCCTTTACCAGTGCAAGAAAAGTTGTCAAACCGTAGGATGAGGTTGTATCTAGCGAATTCTTTATGCTTAAGAAAAAGAAATCGATATTATTTATCTAGATTTCTATTCTACATCGAAATTAATATTCACTCATATATAATTAATAAATAAAATTATCAAGAAGTATATTAATTATGTTTTTTTATTAAATATATAAATATTCATATGCGCAGCAACCATATTATATTCTAATATATAATTGAACTTTATTTTAGAATATGATCAGTTTTTTAAAGTATAATCACGATAATTATTCGTTAGTCAAAAATTAATTGCACGTATATTTGTAAATCAAAATGAAATAAAAGTAGACAATGATTTGGTAAAAAAAAAAACAAAAAAAAAACATTGAAATCTCGCCAATTAGAAATTAAGCAAACATTAATAAGAAAAGTAAGTATGAAATTTGAAATAATTTTAAATTGAATGAAATAGACTAATAAAACAAATTAACTGTACAATATAGTGATTTTTCAAATATGTTAAGATGTCAACTATTTATTACGGTAATTAAACACTATAAATTTTAATGAATATATATATATATATATATATATATATATATATATATTAATTTACATACATATTATTAAATATTAATTCAAAAGTATTTCATACACGAGATACTTATTTCCATTATAGATATTAAAGAACAAAATTTCTATAAAATAAATAATTTAATATTGATCAACTCATAATATTACATTTTTAGATAATAAATGAGATTTATTAACAATTATAATTTTGAGCACAAAAGTTTTTGACATCATTTTACAACTAAACTTATTTCCATAAAAAGAAATTAAATTCATTTGCAAAAGGAATTCATTGTCCTCAAAAGTAATTTCATTTAATTTAGTATATATAAAAAATTTAATTCTATAACTTTCAAATTCAACTGTATAAAATAATTTTAGTTAATTATTTATGAAAAATTTATTTACTTTATTAATTTTTATAAATATCAAAATTACCTTCTCATAAATCACATATGACATTCGTATAGTTTATGCATTCATTTACTTATTTATATTTCTTAAGGTCCAATTGGATAAAATTTATATTCATAAATGCATCACGAATGTTGATCGATTAATAATATCTAGAATGATTAAGAAAAGATTTAAATATATTTATTAAATAATGTTAGTTAAAAAATCTAATAATAATAATAGAAATAAAACCAACATTAATTTACATAAACCTATTAAGGAAACGTGTTTTGTAAGAAACAATAACAAGAAAAATTAAAAAAAATGGCTAATGAAATAATAAAGATTGACAACCTTTAGATAGTTGCGCTTTTAAAAGGATATAAACATTAAATTTTCATAAAAATTAGTACCACTTAAGCTATATTTAAGATATATATATATATATATATATATATATATATATATGTGTGTGAAATTTATTTCCAATTAACCAAAAATATGAATAAGGTAACAGTGTTGTGTATAGTTGGAAATTGTCTGAACGAAATCCAGATGGTTGTTTCCCAACAATTAATGATATATGGATCCATTATTATGAAATGGAAACAAAGAAGCAATTGAAATAATGGACTTAAGTCGAAAAACATCCACTAAAAGAGAGGTATTTTCTACTTTGGAAAAGCTTATGGCTACTATCTTTTTAAAAGTTCATCAAATAATTTTAGCAAAATACTCCAAAAAAAGTTAAAGAATGACAGAACATTCTTGCGCTGTTTATTAAATTATATTGGAATAAAAAGGAAAAATATTACAATCGAATTCTAATGATTATGTATTGCATGACTGCCTTATTTCATTTAACAAATTATCAATAATTATCGTTAAAATTATTAAAAATTAGTATAAATATCTGAAATTTTTATTCATTTATATTAATAATTAAATGTGAGTAAAGGAATATTTATAAATATAGATAACCAATACACGTACTCAAAGAGTTAAGAAACAGGTAAAATCTTATTATGACGACAAATAATTTCAATAACTATAATCAATAAAGAGATTGCAATAAATTTGTCAAATCAAATTATAAGAATTATTGAATTTTATTTCAATCGAGCAAAGGTATTTAATGTGATATCAGACACATATGTAATATACGTTAGCCTTTAACGTAACATTAACGTATATTTGTGTTTTTTTATATTTGTTTAACGTATATTTTCGTGATTAAACTACATATAATATGACACTCGAACTCAAAGATTTAATAATATTACAATTTATCTAATATTTACATTGGGTGATACATTTTCACCAAAACATTAAATATAATTCATTTTTATAAGAGATATTGCTTCTTTTCTATTACACTAGTACGTAATTTATTTTTCTAATTAATTCATAATAGAGAATATTAAAAATATCATCTGCCATAATTATTCTACACATATTTTTGTCAATATTTATAATAATTTATAGTTATAGTAAATCACTTTGTAATTATTTGACATGCCAAAGTTATCATAGATTACAAAAAACAAAAAAGAAAACAAAATTTTAGTATTACTAAAAATTATATTATTAGAATATACAACAAATAATTAATAAAATAAAATTTCTTTTAATGATCCTGTATCTCTTCATTTCAGTATGTTATATTTATTAGATACAATAAATATATTAAAAAGTCTAGTATAAATGCTTCTAATTATTTTAATCATAAAAGTTATTATATTAAAAGTTAACCAGTTTCTAATACAGCATTTAACTTCTGATTAAGCACAAAAATTAATTTTGTTGCGTTGTTATTATTTATTTATTATGACTCTCTACAAGATTCACATTTGCGTGAAACGACAAATTTCTTCCGATTCTGACTATTATTAGTTTTTTTAATCAGATATAAATAGTAGTTTGTATCCTTTTATACGAGCGCATTGTTTCAAAATATTATTACAAAGCAATTAATGTTGTATTAATTGATATTATTTTAATTGCATATATATTTATAGATAATTTCACCTTAAGTGCAATATATTTATATATGTATAATGTTAATTAATCGAGGGATCAAACTTTAATCAAAATCGAATTATGTAGAAATACACGAAGGGAGTTAAAAGTTATAATTCTTGACCTGCACAAATGACCTTATAACATGTAACATCCATATTACAACAAATCAACAAAATCGATCCGAGTTATTGAGAAAATAAAGTATATACATTCAATACCAATTTAAGGCTAATATTGTGATTTATTCGTGTCACTTAGAAGTAAGCGAAATAAATATAGGATTTGACGTTGTTCGTCTCTTATCTGCTCATGGCATGCGATTTTGAATTTCAAACTACTTATTGACTGTCCTGAATCCCTCTAACCATTTCTATTGGTCGAAAATCTTCAGGTTGTTTTGATATTCTCGTTGATGAGACAATGAATTGCCACAAAATCTCTTTCTTTCTCCATGAGAATAAATCGGGTCAGTCTTTATTAATCCAGAAATTTATTCCAATCGAATATCTCGCGTATTCTTCTTCATTTTCAACAAATAACTGCACGACTAACCATCCATTATTAAACACACTTTGATAAAATATGGTTATATTATAGAATCGTTGATTCTTAATTACACTTCTCTTCCGTAGAACATAATTTTAATTGTGCGTTTAATTAATTCTATTCTCCTTGCATTAATATTGATTCTGTAATGCTTTTATACAATAATGAATTGGATGCAATTTCTATTTAACGATGCGTGCTTACGGGTTTTTTTTTCCTCATCATGTACGTATCGACGTTTATAGCGAATTCCGCTAGATAATCACACTCCTTGGACTTTTACTTCAATTTCCACTTTTAGGACAATTAGAAAAATAATAGACATTATATGAAAACGTGTTTTTACTATTATTTCGTACTATTAAAAGAGAGGGCGAAAGCTATACGATTGGGTTCTTACGTACAATTCCATTATTTACAGCGTATGAAACGGAACCTTTAATAAAAACAAACAACAAAATAAAAATGAAATAATGTTGAATCTTCAAAATAAGTAAAATATCTAGCTAAGAATCGAATTAAGATTGTAAAGAAATTATATATATGTTAGATAATTATACATTGCGAAAATATGTATGGAAATTATAATCTGTACAAAATAAAAAAGATTCAAATTTTTTATATTACAAGATATAGTCAGAAAATATTAGTAATACGGCATATAACTTAGATAAAGTAAAAAATAATCTATACTCTATAATAAAATATTATATTATTTTAGTTTCTTGCTACATTTTCCTCGAGGCTTATATTCACTAGAAAGAAATTACATGATTTATGTTGGCATTCTATGGTAATAATTTTAAATGTTACTATAAACTTTCGTTATTCATATAAATAAACTAATAAAAAAAAATTATTTTGAGGCATATATATATATAGTCAGCGAACGTTCTAAAAGGAAAAGTAATAAGGTCAGATCAAACATTTCTTTCTTAAGATTAAAAGATTGTCGTCCGTCTATTGGCCCATCTATTGTTTTCAGTCTAATTAGAATGAACGAAACTATTTGTTAAATGTTATAAAGTATTTGACATTCGTAACTGTAATAATATAATACTACATAATGTATTATGCGACATTAAACAATAGCACACCAACTTTTAATTTAACTTGAAATATCTATTTATCATCATTCGATACCATCGCACTCGATATCCTTACTTCTTCTTTTTCTCTTACTACTTTTATTAAGAATTCTTTCTTATCGATTTCCCCTTCCATTTCATCATCATTTTTTACTTAACTTTTCACGCCTTTCACTCATTCGCATCTCGAGTGTGTCCCATTCGGCTCTGCTTTTTGCTCACCCCACATACATCCAAGGACGAAGACGAAAGAAACGGCTGTAATCAATCGCCTCCGCGTAATTGCATTAGTCAGGTCAATTTATCTACTTTCACTGACTACTGCAGCAGCAAGGCTAACGTCGACAACCGACATGTCAATTGATCCGCATCGTTTCCATCAATCGCCCACCGATGCAACAGCGACTTACTGCCCCCCCCCTCCCAATCCTCCCACCATCTTTCACTTTTGTCGGTTACAAGGGCGACAATCACTTTCCTGGCTCCAGATTTTTATCTGGGTTAATAGACCTTTTAGGAGTGCTGATTGCTTAAATGAGTGTGAATGAAATCGATAGGGTCGCTTGATCATCCCTACAGATGAATAATGGCCGAGCGACGATACGCACATTTACCAAGTTATCGAAATACCGAAATTTTAATTGATGGCTCGCCCTTCTGTCTCTTTACCAAGGACATTTTTATTTTTTTACTCTCACTCGTCGCATTCAATTACACAGACGTCTAGCCTTATGAAAGGCGACAGGCATGCGATCCCCCATCCCTTTTCATTCTCAACTCTTTCATTCTCCTCCTACGTGATTTATTAATTTGCAAATGCGACTACCACGAGCCTTCATTAACGCTTTACCATTCTTCACTTTTGCTTATCCCTTCCCTTCTTCTACTCCTTCCCGCCCTCTTCGTAAACGTACGTTGCGCTCATTTTCACGCTTGGAGCATCAACAATTTTTCACCAAAGTTAAACACAACTCCCACACACTGCACATGCACGCGCCACGTATGGAAGAAAACACGAAGGGAAAGTTGAAATTTCGCCATAGGAAAAGTATATTAAATGCACGCTACTTACCGTAAGAGTAGCCTGCTTCTCGACTTTAACTAGCTGCGCCGCCAGCGATGGCGCTGGCGTTTCTCACTTAAACGCATTAGTATATGTGCGAGTGATTGCAGAAACGTGGACCCCCATAATAGTTTTTGATTAGCAGCTGATGGTATGGTTTTGCCGATTTTGCACGTCCTTGGCTTCTGCATAATATTATTGGTGACGCACGCACCAAAGCACGTACACACGCACAAGCACGGGCGCACGCACCTATATACATACGTACACGTATTTATATAGACCCGTGTGAGTGCATGTGCGTGTGAGCCCGTGCGTATGTACAAATGGATAGACAGACAGAAAGCGACGAATATTTCAAAACTAATGAATAAATAAAATCGAGAACATTATGTCATTGCGGGTTTAAAAAGCAAAAACTTAAAATTACAAATAAATTAAACACTATTGTTTTCACTATTGTTTAAATTTACATACATTATTAATATTAAATAACTTCTTCCATCCATTGCTCCTTATTTTCTATGTACAATAGATAGAAAAATTAATAGAACAACAACAAAAGAGGGTTATTTTTAATCGTATTAAGATATACTATTTTTATTCTAGATGTAATGTTAAAATTTTTTAATTTATCAAATATTAATTTCAGACATTGGAAAACGATAATAAAAAAAAAAAAAATAAAAGAAAAAGAAGAAAAAAAACATTCGTAATATATAAATGAGCCTTATGAAGCGAAATATATATTCCGAAATATAATATACATACCTTCGGTAATTTATCGTATAATAACAATAATCGTTCATGAGTTTCTCTGTGTGTCTTCATCAGTATGATTTGGAAGAAAAAAATACTTATGATTTCGTGGAAATAATCAATTTTATTTAATTGGAAAAGTTGTCATAAAACAGTAAAATTTCAGCTACAAGACTTCACAATTGAAAGATACATTTTGCAAAAGCAAATATTTACAAAACAAAATCAAACAATTAATCACGTGGCAGTTATTTAAACACTAAGATCGATCATGAGGCAATGGATGAGTGATAGCAATAATTGCCCGATATAATTACTAAGCCGGAAATACGTATATCGATTGCTCACAAACGTCTCGTAAGCTGTAACCCAATCGATATTTATAATAAATTAGCAAGCATTAAGGAATAATGAATATAAAGGATCACAAAAAAATGCACATTTTTTTTTTAACCCGTTCGCTTCAACGACTCGTCGAGCGAACGGAAATCACTCGAAGGCAACGAACACTTTTCCTTATGCGTCGCGCGCAAAACGTACATTATCGCTATCAACACTTCAACTAGCATAACCAGATATAATAATTACGAATTAAAAAAGGCTTTCGCATTCTCCATATTTATATCACTTGCACGCTTACGCAAGGAAAATAATAAAAAATAAGGAACACATGTACGCATAAGACTATGCGCGAATCAGTATATTAAATCGCTGCTCGTTCATTTTATTCTCGACGCATTCGTCCAACGATTCGCAAATCTGACCCAATAGGACGTGGGCACATGCGCAAGATCGCTCTTGCAAAGTCTAATGCAAAGTGACAGCTCTTAAAGAAGGAGAGCCATCACCGTTAAATTCTGCTGGATTCGACGGTCAAATGACTCCCGCTCGCGATCTCTCTCTCTCTCTCTCTCTCTCTCTCTCTCTCTCTATCTATCTATCTCTCTCCCTCACTCTCTCACTCTCACTCTCACTCTCACTCACTCCCTCTCTCACTCACTCACTCACTCACTCACTCACTCACTCATTCTCACTCATTCTTTCACTCTTTCTCGCACATCCCAGGTACTCGCGCAGGCTTATACGCACGCGTGAATACACACACGCACACACACTCGCTCGCTCCTTTGATCGTCCGTATTGTAATATTCGTAATATAGCTAAGCCAGAAAAAAAAAAAGAAAAAAAGAGTAAAAACTAATGAGAGCAATGCTCCATTAATCTCGAATGTGTCGTATCACTGAACTCAGTAAAACTGAAGTGGAAAACCGTCGGAAGGCTAAGCGCGAATTAATACTCGAGCGTGTGTGCGCGCGCGCGCGGAAAAAATTGAAAAGCGCGCACATCCGCTACTACCGTCGTACGCGTAACTGCGTATGTCTCGTTAGTGAGGTTAATCAGTCGAAAGAGGTCGATAGACGCGAGGAACTAACTCGCTCGCCAATTCGCGAACGAGAATCTAGGCACGTAACTCGCGCAAGCAAGGACTCGCTTCCTTCCGGTTTCTCTCTCTCTCTCTCTCTCTCTCTCTCTCTCAGTCATTCTCTCATTCTCTCATTCTCTCATTCTCTCACGTCTCGGCACCGTTTATCCATCATTTTCTCGTTCGGTTGCTGATTTCTTTCCTCCCTTCCGTCCATTTTCTTTGCATTCCCGCGAAAAGTTTCATTACACTGAGTAAAAAGATTTGATAATCAATCTACGATGGTAAATTAAAAATTAATCGAATTGTTTCGTACATGTAGTGGCTGCTCAATTATAACTGACATTTTCTTCGAAATTATCGTAATATTATATCGTATTGGCTTAATTATTTATGACAAATTAATCAATATGAGCTGTGCGGTGCGAGTAACGTGGCCCTTCCGAGATTATAACTATTTGTAATGTGCTGCCTCTCATAATGCTTTCCTTATCTAATCAACGTACAGATGAAACAGTTAAAGGCTTAGGGATATATTTTCATTTAGAGAAGCCTTCGTGCAAATTTTAACGAATAAAAATATTAAATTCTTTACATCAACAAATCGACAATTTATTTTCATATACATTCTCTGCGCTTAGGCCAATTTAAGTTTATTGTATGAGAAAATCTTTAAGAAATACAAACAAACGTCCTTTAGTGACTTTTCTCTTATCTAAGTTATTTATTACAGTAAGTACAAATGTTTTTCTGGCTACTTAATCATTCAAACGCCCCCTCATTATTATTATTATTAATATTAAAATAAAGCGTAGTACACAATAAGACTAACAGCTAAACAAAATAATTCTAATTTAAATATAAAGCTATCCTGCCAAATAAATAAAAGTAAATTACAACAAGGAAATAAGTTTTTAAATCATTCAATGCTTACGTGAATGATTGGTAATAAAAAATACGAATAGCCACATTACTCGCAACGATCATTTAACTATAAATTACAGTAACACACGTTTTAAAAAGTATTTATTACGTGAAAACTTCAACTTACAATTCTCTTAATTTTATAGAATGTATCAAAATTTATTTATTCAACTATAAATTTATATGAAGAATATTTCATACCTTTAATAATCTGCTCTTAAAACGTAGAATAAGAAATTATGAAAATATGATATTAAATTTCATTAGGTAAATTTATTATATTTATTGTACTTTTGTAAATAATTGAGAGTGGAAAAAATACCCGAGACCTTTGCATATTCAAATTAACTCAAGTCTGTATTAATTTATAATAATTGAATGAATAATTGAGGACAGAGATAGACTTTTTCAGGTGCAAAGTTATACTTTCATTACACTCTTCGTCAACTTGAATTTCAGATAAATCTTCATTTAGTGAGTTTCCTAATTTTTGCAACACAAGTTACATGTATCTCACTTTTCTAACTACGCAGAACTTACAAAACTACTTCGGCCAATATTTTGGCTTCTATTCCGAAACTAATGAGAGAGGAAAAAGAAACGAGAAAAAAAATAAATCATGAATACGAACTAATAGAATTTATAAAGCGAATACTTACAATCGTAATTAATCACCATCACAAATTATGAAATTTACATTTCAATTGAAATAAAAAGCTAAGCTAATTAAGTCTTACAATCGAAAGTGAGTGTACTACAAATTTGAGATGCTTAACTATGGTTGCCCGCTGTATTTACAAACCGATTCTAGCAATCCCGAGAAATAATAATAATAACTGATATTAATAACTAATAAAAATAATTAATAATAGAAATAGAAATAGTAATGGTATTAATAATAGTAGTAGAAGTAGTAGTAGTAGTAGTAGTAGTAGTAGTAGTAGTAGTAGTAGTAGTAGTAGTAGTAGTAGTAGTAGTAGTAGTAGTAGTAGTAGTAGTAGTAGTAGTAGTAGTAGTAGTAGTAGTAGTAGTAGTAGTAGTAGTAGTAGTAGTAGTAGTAGTAGTAGTAGTAGTATTAATAATAATAATAATAATAATAATAATAATAATAATAATAATAATAATAATAATAATAATAATAATAGTAGTAGTAGTGTAGTAGTAGTAGTAGTAGTAGTAGTAATAGTAGTAGCTTACTTAGGTATCTGACTACCCATAATTCGTCCGCTAAATTTTCTACCATTTCCCTACCAAAAAATCCGCAATAATATCCAATGCTCGTTAAACGCTATTAATTTCAACGTAAAGTACTATTAATCTCAGCAGTTGTAAATAATGATCGACAATAAGCTTTACACATTGGCGAGGCTCTCGAGAGCGATCGGGAATGCCAGGCGCTCGATAATCCGGGGATTTTCCTAGCTTTTTCACGAGATCCATAATCGTCTTATACACCCGTGATTATCGCGCCTATGAGTCGAGCATTGAAATTTCTTCGACGACGATGGGCCGTTTCCGCCCAGGACGGCGTTCTCGCGCGGATATTAGTAGAGGCGCAGGAGCCGCGCGCGCACACGCAGAGTTCGAATCGATCGCAGTCGGCAGAGTCATCGGGGGGCGTTGGATTGGCGTTGGATCGTCGCTGGATTGTCGTTAGCCAGTCCGTCGGCCCAGCGCCTCATCATCAGGGCGCCGATGCAGCGGCGGCAGCAGCGGCGGCGGCAGCGGCGGTGGCAGCGGCGGTGGCAGCAGCGGTACCAGCGGAGGTGGTGGCGGCAGCCCCGGTGGCAGTGGCCGTGGTGGTGGCCGTGGCGTTGGCGACCGCGGTGGCGACGGCGGCGGAAGCGGTAGCATTGCCGGCTGGCTGCGGGACTCCGGCGGAGGACGTCAGCGGGAACTGGAGGGGCGATGGCCCGCTCGAGGATAATCCCGGGGGCGCCGCGTAGGGGTTGCCACAAAGTTGGTCGGCAATCCGTCCACCTTCCCGTAGGCCGCTCAGGAAGGCCCCGTGGACCGTCGCCGGATAATTTCGTATCGTGTGCTCACCTGCGCAGGCGTTATATATCGTTTTTATAGGACTGATAATGGCCGAGATGAGATGAGGGCCCGAGACGCGATGTTAATCGGAAAATGACAGTGATCGAGAGACTTGTAATTGTCGGCTGTTTAATCGCTGCGCTTTCTTTATTTGGTTTTGGAAAGCTTGTCGGGCAGCTTTAAGCCTCTTTTTTCTGTTTTTCCCTTTTTTCTTTTTGCTTTTTGTTTTTATTTTATAAAATAAAAGGTTAACCTTACTTGACTGTATACTTTATCAGTAGCTGATATTTTTAAACTTTTAAAATCATCTTTCACTTTTTCAAATGTAACAATTTTTGCCTTATGGAATATTCTTTTCGTTTCATTCTCTGTCAAATTTTCTTCTCATTATTATTATTTCTTTCGATTAATGATCAACTCGAGCTGCTCTTTATAAACATCATCATTATATACGTAATAAATCAAAATCTGTGTAAATTAATTATTACAAGACCTTAAACCATTCTTTCATCAACAGCGTAATTGGCCAAGTAAAGTTCCCTTTTTTTACGGACTATTTTCAACATGACAAAATGCACTAAACGTGCACGATTTTAATCGTATTTTAAAATAATTTTATTTCTTTAATTCTGAGTAATTAATGATGAAAAGTAATTGTAAAGGTATGCATTATCGCTCTCGGATTTAATCGTGTTCCGTGCCCTCAAGCGAAATATACACGAATTTAAAAGGAAATAGAAAGACAAAAAAAAAAAAAAAAAAAAAAAAAAAAAAAAAAAAAAAAAAAAAAAAATTTCAAAAACGGAAAAAAAATTTATTAC